>NW_006408523.1:7966377-7968569 GCF_000296735.1 Chrysochloris asiatica | reverse complement strand
GGCCATATTTTCCACCTAGTGATCCTTCATCTTTGCACCTAACCTTTGCATTCCAATCACCAGTAATGATCAATACATCTTGATTGCATGTTTGATTGATTTCAGATTGAAGAAGTTGGTAGAATTCTTCTATTTTATCCTCACTGGCTTTAGTGGTTGGTGCATAAATTTGAATAATGGTGGTATTAACTGGGCTTCCCTGTAGGCGCATGGATAGTGTCCTGTCACAGACAGAATTGTACCTCATTACTGTTCTGGATATGGTCTTTTTGACAATGAATGCAACACCATTCCTACTCAATTTGTCATTACTGGCATAGTAAACCATGTGGTCATCAGATCCAAAATGGCCAATACCAGTCCATTTCAGCTCACTAATGCCTAAAATATCAATGTTTATGCGTTCCATTTCATTTTTGAAAACTTACTATTTTCCAAAATTCATACTTTGTACATTCCATATTCCAATTTTCAATGGATGTTTACAGCTGTTTCTCTTCATTTTGAGTTGTGGCCCATCAGCAAATGAAGGTCCTGTGGGCTTTTCTCCCACAAGCTTTATTCCATTCGCATCATCAAGGTCAACTCTACTTTGAGGAGGCAGCTCTTCCCGAGTCGCATTTTGAGTGTCTTCCAACCTGAGGGGCTCATTTTCTGCCATGATATCTGACAGTGTTTCTTTGCTATTCATAAGGTTTTCAGTGACTAAATATTCGGAAGTTGTTCGTCACTCCTTCTTTCTAGTCTATCTTCATCTGGATGCTCATCTGAAACCTGTCCACCATGGGTGACCCTGCTGGTATTTTAAATACTGGTGGCATAGTTTTCAGAATCATAGCAGCTCAGAGGAGTGGTGGCCATTTGGTTAGTTTATAGTCTATCTTAATACCAAATCATTTGAGTTCAAGATCCAATCATTTACTTCTCACGTTTGAACCTGAGAACTGGCTTCGAAAGATTGAACTCCTAAGTGAAGCCTGGTGTTGTTACTGTCTCCTGCCAGTCTGTCTTCACAACACTCAGCATTGTTACTGTGTTTGCTGATGCTGTCTAGCTGGTCCCCAACTCATGGCAAGCCCCCATGTACACCGAATAAAACACTACCTGGCCCTGCATCATCTTAAAGTCTATTTTACAAGAAATTAATATTGTCATTCCTTTTTTATGATTGTTATTTGCTTGAAATCTATTATGTTCAATCCTTTTATTTTTAGTCTATTTTTGTCTTTGTGTCTAAGGCATTTCTCTTACAGACAGCCTACGGATGGACCATTTTTCTGCTCTCTGTCTCTTAACCAGTACATTGAATCCACTTACATTCTGTGTAATAATCAATAGGTCTGAATTTATTTATGTCATTTTGCTGGTTTGAAAATGAAATGCAGGCACCATCAGGTTTGACAATACAGATGTAAAAGTGCAACTGACTTTAGAGGTAGAAGTGGCAGGAATTGAGGGCACTGATGGGAAATGGAAAAATTGGAGTGCTAATGTTCTCAATTTGCAAAACAGAAGAGTCAATTGTGGAAGGAGAAATGATTGTATAAGTAGAGTGTTTGAAATTGCAGGGTGACCAGCAAAGGAACTGAAGCTGATAAGTTTGGAGAGAGGAGAAGGTAGCTGCTGGGTGTACCAAACATGAACTAAAGCGATAGATTACATCTGAAGTGAATATCTGAAGATACAGGAATCTAAGCTTGTCTAAAGGCATAGAGATAAGTATGACAGAGAAGATGATCTAAAATCACCTCTGGCAAATTCTGCTTTGATAGTTATTCTCAGTGCCTTTTATGTGATCCTCACAGCCTCACACTGCATGTATGTTCTCTGCTCCAACTGAGAATCACTACACAAGAAGTCAATAAGGGATTTGCAAAGTTACAGGTTCATAGACTGATTCTTTAAAAGTGTTTATAGCTCAGTTCGTTGATTACCAGTGGGTGACTCATGGTCCTTTGATAATTTCAGGCACTATTTCATCTTCACTTCTGAAATCTAAAACAGACTTTTCTTTTGCTTTTACTCTTTCCTTCTTACTACTTCTCCAGAATCGAATTATTTCTTGTTGTGTGTTTTCCACCTGTCTTCCCTGTCAACATTCATCAGTCTAATTTTGGTGGTGGTTATGGGCTGAGGAGTCGGTTGCGACTCATTGTTGTTGTTGTTGTTAGGTGCCATTGAGTCGGTACCAA
>NW_006408523.1:7950738-7964212 GCF_000296735.1 Chrysochloris asiatica | reverse complement strand
AGTCGGTTCTGATTCATAGCAACCCTGTATTGGGTTTCCAAGAAGCAGCTTGTGAGTGAGCTTGAACCACCGACCTGGCAGTTCAAACGATTTAGCAGTCCAGAGCATTAACCCACAGTGCCACATCAGTACTGGACGGCAAACCACAAGGTCAGCAGTTCAAACCTACCAGCTGCTTCTTGGAAACCTATACAGGATTGCTATGAGTCAAAACCGACTCGATGGTACTTAAAACAACAACCATTGGTTGAGGACTCCTAGTCTGTAGAGAGGATAGGCATGTAGGCAAATAGTCATGCTATACATATAAATCAATGTTAAAAGTCTAAAATGCACGTAGAAAGATGTCACAGATGAATAGAGAGTTAATAGTTTGAAGAAAAAGACATCAGTCCTTATCCCAGGTACAATGCGGAACCCAATGCCTTGTGACTTGTCATTTTTTTGTGGAACATAAAGGACAAGGGTAAGAAACTTGGGCAGGGCCCAATACTAGAGGTCTGTGTACACTAAGTTCAGACTTTGTATCAGATGCTGCAGGTTCACTGGGGAGTTAATCAGCGGAGTGACAGAGGCTGAATGACTTCATATCAGCATCTCTCTGGCCATCTTGGGAGAGCCGTGGAGTCTGCAGAGAGCGAGCCACGTGCAAAGCCACAGCAATAATGTAAACTAGAGATGATGCATACCAACCATCAATCAAGGACAAGATAGAGGGGACAAAGCAAGAGATACTTGGGAGGGAATCCAAAGAATTTAGTGGTTGGTTAGTGAGGGCACTGTTGGGTCAGCGGCAGAATTCTTTCCTTCCGGGTTAAATTCCCAACAAATGTACTGCGTGCATAGATGCCGCTTATCAGCAGGAGCTGGTGTGTTGCTGTGATGCTGAGCAAGTTTCAGTGGATTAGACCAACCACTACGCTACCAGAGCTCCTTGGATATATGGTTGTTGTTGTTGTTGTGTTTTGCCGTGGAGTCGCTTCCGACTCGTAGCGACCTTATACAGGGTTTCCGAGGCTGTAAATCTTAACGGGAGCAGAAAGCCTCATCTTTCTCCCACGGAGCGGCTGGTAGTTTCAAACTGCTGACTTTAAGGTTTGCAGCGCGATTCGTAACCCAGAGCCCCTTGGATATATGGTAGTCATATTTTAATTGTTCTATGACTTTATACAAAGAGCTCTGGTAGCATAGTGCTTACGAATCGGGCTGCTAATCACAGTCAGCAGTTCGAAACTACCAGCTGTTGCATGGGAGAAAGATGAGGCTTTCTGCTCCTTTCTGCTCCTGCTCCTTGGAAACCCTATGCAGTGTCGCTATGAGTCGGAACCGACTACACGGCACATAACAACAACAACAACAACAACCATATATCCAAGAAGCTCTGGGAGGGCAGGGGTTACGAGTCAGGCTGCTAACCTCAAGGTCAGCAGTTTAAAACTACCAGCTGTTCAGCTGGAGAAAGATGAGACTTTCTGCTCCCGTAAAGATTTACAGCCTCAGAAACACTATACAGGGTCGCTATGAGTCAGAACCGACTCCACGGCATACCACCACCATCACTGTATATCCACCAATTTCACTGAGCCCTGAACATTTTCTAATATATTTTAAGTTTAATATATTAAAATCTATTTCTAATAGTTTACTCTCCAACTCTCCAAAGCAGTTATGCTTTCAAAATTTGAATAATCTCATCTTTTGTCACGATCTCACTATATCATTCTGCCCTAGCAGATAACATTACTAATTGCTTCATGTCAAAAATCACAGCTATTAGTCAAAATATGATCATAATCCTTCCTTAAATTCCCATCTTCACTAGTTGTGATGTAAATTTCACCTCAGTAAAATGTTTTGCATGCTACTAGTTTGTTGATAAAATAGCAGATGTATGTGAATTACAAACTGAGTCTGAGTTACAAACTTAAACTTTGTTGTTTTTTTTAGTTGCGTTGGGTTGGTTTCGGCTTCTTGGGACCCTGTACAGGGTTTCTGAGGCTGTAAATATTTACCGGAGCAGAAAGCCTCATCTTTCTCCCGCGGAACCACTGGTAGTTTCAAACTGCTGACCTTAAGGTTCACAGCCCGATTTGTAACCACTACGCTACCAGAGCATATATAAAATTGGAATGATACAGAGAAGATTAGCATGGCCCTGCACAAGAATGACATTCAAATTTGTGAAGCGTTCCTTATTTATTTGGAGTCCTACTGTGGCACTATAGGGTAAGCATTGGGCTACAAGATGGGTTTCAACCACAGGGTTGTCAGTTCAAACTCACCAGCTGCTCCTCAGAAACTCTATACAGCATCACTATGAATCGGAACAGACTCAAAGGCACTTAACAACAACAACATATTAAAAGCTTTGTGATTTTGTTTCAGTAAGCAAACTGCCGATAAAATCCAATGATTGCTTTTCTAAATCATCTTCTGTAGTGCTAATAATGGATGTTGTTACTAAAGTGAATGGAGAGATGCTTGTAACCTAATCTTTTTACAAACCAAACCCCCAAACATTGACAAGTTCATTACTCCAACAGCAAATTTACTGGTTGATGGCAAAACCCATCAGCTTGTACTCTTTCAGTGTGTGACATTTCAACCAGAATATTGAGTTGTTGTTGTTAAGTACCACGAAGTCGGTTCCAACTCGTTGTTGTTGTCGTTATGTGCTGTGGAGTCGGTTCTGACTCATAGCGACCCTGTACAGGGTTTTCAAGGCTGTAAATCTTTACGGGAGCAGAAAGCCTCATCTTTCTCCAGCGGAACATCTGGTAGTTTCGAACTGCTGACCTTGCGGTTTGCAGCCCGATTTGTAACCACTATGCTACCAGCGTTCCATCTCATAGCAACCATATATAGGGCTTGCGAGGAGTAGCTGGTGACTTTGAACTACTGACCTTGCAGTTCAAACAGACTCTGAGGTCAGGTGCTTATCCTATAATGCCAAACTATAGCACCACTAAAATTCTTAACCCAGACACTAATAATAGGGAGTCCTGGTGTGGCACTCTAGGGTTAGCACTGGAACACAAGGTCGGTTTTGAACTGCAAGATTGGCTGTTCAAACTCACCAACCGCTCCTCGGAAACCCTATTCAGGGTCGCTATGGGTCGGAACCGACTTGAGGGCACTTAACGAACAACAACATCATTGGATGTGGAGCCCTGATGGTGAGGTAGGGGAAGATCTGCAGTTCAAACCCACCAGCAGCTTTGTGGGGGAAAGATGAGTCTGTGTGCTCCCATGAAGATTTACAGCCTCAGAAACCCTATATAAGGTCGCCGGACAGCCCTTTACAACAACAGCAACAATGTAAGTCGGAGTAGAATTGATGGCGCTGAGATTGTATTTTCTTTTGTTGTTGTTGTTTTTCTTTGATGACTAATCACATCGCTGTGATGGAAGAAACAGTTGTGTGCAGAACTGTTTTGTATACATCTCATCAATGTCTGATTTAGTTGAGACTATCAGCTTTTAATTTAAGGCCTGCAGCTGTTGGTGAGGCAGAAGTGTCAAATTTCCAAAGAAGTTGGAGAGTGAATGAACAGAATGAAAAGTCTCCCGAGAGAAATAAAATAAAATAAAAATGAAATGTATGGCTTATCAGTTGCATTGCTTCTCAGAGCCCAGGTTTAGTGCGGCTGAAATACAAATTTCAAATCCGTAATTTAGCCAGTTTTTAATGCATGCTATAAAACGAGCTTTATGAAAATGATGTGAAAGAAAAGATATCGATTATCCAGAAGCTTGATATTTTTCTATTTTCTTTGCACTTTATAAAATGTGAATTTGTATATTGCTTTTAGTTTTAAATAAGAAAGTATAAGACCACATTGTTGCATTCACCTGAGTTGTTAAATATAAATGCTAGTTTACTAGAAAGAACTGTCATAATTTTAACACATCGAGTTTATCTCCTGTTTACTCTCATGGTCATTAAGATTTTATACTCAAGTATTAAAATTTTTCATTAAAAACAGGATAAAGAAAAGTGACGTTTTTGTCATGGTGTAGATACAGAGCACAATGTTTGCCAATATGTGGCCTTTATTTTTGCATGTGTAATTCGTTGACATTGATTCCTTTAATTATGTTGTGTAACTTTTGCCCATGTTCCTTTCCAGATGTATGCAATCATACGAAGTTCACTTGAAATGGGATGATATACATTTCATACCCATAAACTCTCAAGATCCAAAGGTTGCATGTTAACTTGAAGCTGTTTCTCAGAAGTTGTTGTAGATATTTGATTTTTCTACAAACTAATCTGTAGAAGCATTTTGTTGTTCATTGGAAATAAAGTTTATTTTAGAAAGTTATAATTATATGACTAGACTGACGCAGGGTTTAGATGTTGGGTTTGTAAGAATGTTTTTCCTTTTTCTTTTTGGCACACATAGAGCCATGTCCTGAAATTGATGCCTGAACAATTTTAAGTGTGGTATGTGCTGTTTCTATCACCCGGTAAAATTAGATGCCTGTTGCTAATACGGAGGGTGAAACATAAGACCAGGCCAAACACATGAGCTGTTTTTTCCAGTCATAGTTAGTGTGAGCCTAGAATTCCTTTCACTGTCGTTCTGATAGTAACGGGAATGTTTGAAACCTTCAGTCTTTGATAGAAATTGGGCTGGGTTCAGTCACCGGGTGTTGTTTTCTACATATAAGGTAAGTGATCTTCTTAACTCGGATTTGGTAGAATTGCTTTACCAAGTACCACAGAAAAATCAAATCACTTTAAGGTATCTTGGGGGTTTTTTCCTTCATAAGTGATGTACTAGTTGATAAATTAACATTAATGAATTCTCTCATCATATTTTAATTGTCAACAAAATTCAATTCGTTTCTCATTTCAGCTGTTTTAGTGTATTCTGGCTACTAATGTGCTCTGTATTTTGAGCCTGGTTGTGTAGTTCTAATATTTTCAATCTGTCAAATGTTGTGGTTGTGTTTCTACAGTAATGGGCATTCAATTGTGTACTATAATTAATCTAGTCCAAGTATGATCCGTGTTGTTGTTGTTAAGTGCCATTGAGTTGGTTTCAACTCACAGCAACCCTGGATAGAGTTTCCAAGGGGCAGCTGGTGAGTTTGAATTGCTGACCTTACAATGTAGTCCAGTACTTATCTTACAGCACTACACCAGGATGTTAGTGTGGTCTTGTTGTTGTTGCTAAGTACCATCCAGACAGCTCCAACTCATAGCAACCTTCCGAGGAGCAGATGGTGGGTTTGAACTACCGAATTTATGTTTCCCAGTCCGGTGCCCATCTGACAGCATCACACATAATTGTAATTCTACTCTTACGTGTTTGGTGATAGAATTAGATTGGCTTTAGAGTTATGTGATAGTTACTAGGAAACATTAGTTATGTGATTTGTTGTTGTTGGCTGACGTCAAGTGCCCCCAAGTTTGTTCCAACTCATATAGACTGACTGTATAGAGTTTCTGACACTGTACATTTTTCCAGATGTAGAAAACCTCATCCTTCTCCTGAATTATATAATCGATATTAGTTATGTGATAGTTATTGAAACAGATTAAAATGAATGAGAGTCAAAGTTAAGATAATTTTACAAACTAGCATTAAGAAAGAGGAAAGAAAGCAAGAACAAAACACCAACCTCATCTCCTAACTATCAGAGTGAAAAGGGCGACATTGTTTTTCTGCTAAAATCTGGAAAGAGCAAAGTATTGCTCAAGGATAAAAGGAAAAAGTGCTTTAATGCTTCAGTCTCTGAATGCTCAGTCCTCCCTTAGTGTTTCTTAATTTGGTAAGTGGCATTTTAAAAGGAAGCATGTATAAGAAAGATCATAAGGAGCTCTGATAGTGTAATGGTTACGAATCGGGCTGCTAATCTTGTGGTCAGCAGTTCAAAACTACCAGCTATTCTGTGGGAGACAGATGAAGCTTTCTGCTCCTGTAAAGATTTACAGCCTCGGAAACCCTGTTCAGGGTTGCTCTGAGTCGGAACCAACTCCATGGCACATAACAACAACAACAACAGCTTAGGATAGATCATCAGGGAAGCTATAACGCAACTGGTTTAAAAGTTCTCAGGAGCAGGATGGAGTAACACACTAATATGAAATGAACTGCTAAACATGCTATGTTTTGTTTTGTTTGTGACTTTGCTATTTGCCTGGAAACATTTTGTAGAGATGAACACAAAGAAGCTCACGTATGGAATTTCAAAATTAATGGTTCAAGTTGGTGTGGTTTTATGCATTTTTGAAGACATTTAAAATTTTCTTCCAAAGCCAAATGAAAAGTAACATTTCAATAAATTTAAATACTTAATTCAGAGACAAACAAATCCAAGTCTCTTAAAAAGCCCCTGGTAAGTTTCCCGTTGGTGTTGTTAAATGTCATTGAGTCGGTTCCAACTCATAGTGACCCTGTATAGGGTTTCTAAAGAGCAGCTGTTGGGTTTGAACCACCAACCTTTTGGTTAGCAGTCCAGTGCCTATCCTACAGTATCACACCAGGACTCCAACCTTGTTAGAATGCTAAAAACACAATGGCTTCATATTAAAATATATTTTTATCTAATAATTATACTGGTATCAAATCAAATATGACATTTTAAAATAACTATAAATTATGAAAAAGGTACCTCATTTCGTGTAGTTCTGTGTGCTTTGTCCTCCCTCAATGGCCTTTTGTTTCTGGCTCATCACAAACTCTGGTCATTTTCAAGTAAGTCCCGCTCTTCTAAGACCCCATTGCTTTGGGTTCCTACCACAGTGACCGTGTGTGTAGGGCTTCTGAAATGAAATTTTCACAAGAGGAGACAGTCTTATCTTTCTCCCACGGAGTGAGTGGCTGGTGGGTGTGAACTACCAACCTGTCAGTTACCTTATGCCTCCACACCACCAGGGATACTGATGGTTTCATTTGTTGCTGGTGTTGAGTGTCATCTGTTGGGTTCTGACTCATACAGACCCTGTATAGGGTTTCTGAGGAGCATCTGCTGAGTTCGAAACACCAACCTTGGCGATACAGGCTGACCTTTTGGTCTAGTGTTTATCCTATGTTGTTGTTGTTATGTGCCATGGAGTCGGTTCCGACCCATAGCGATCCTGTACAGGGTTTCCGAGGCTGTAAATCTTTACGGGAGCAGAACGCCTCATCTTTCTCCCGTGGAGCAGCTGGTAGTTTCAAACTGCTGACCTTAAGGTTTGCAGCCCGATTCGTAACCACTACGCTACCAGAGGTCATTCCTATATCCTATATCCTACAGTGCCACAGAAAAACAAATAGATTCTTGTCATGTGCACGCTTGGACGCTCGCGTTCCCTTACCTCTGGAGCCTCAGACAGTCTGTTTCTAGCCTCTTTTCTAGTCTCCTCAGCCCACTCAGCACCTTTTTCTCCTCGGTACCTACTGTGCTGTTCTCCTGAGAATTATGACATTTATCACCTACGGTATTTGTCATTTTCATCTCCAACTCCACTTTAATTTTATGTGTTATGCTTAAGAAAAGTAGATTCTCAAAGGCCTTGAAAACATGTCTCAAAATCCCTCTAAATGCTAAAGCATTCTGTGCGTCGGTATTGCTGGTGGGGAGTGGGTGAGACAAGGCTGGGATTTATGGAAGGGCCTCTTATGCCCAGTAGAAGCAGTGATCTTTCCGAACACAGTTGAGCATTCAAAACAGAAGAGTAGCGTGGTCACACAGAGTCTTTGGAAATATCACCTGGGTTGCCGTAGGAAATAGATTTGAAGCCGTGCAGAATGGAATGAGGAATAGCTGATTAACAGCCAACAGATACCCTTAACCATAGACTTGGAAATGGAGGTGAAGATGGAATCAGGAGTAATTGTTATCATGACTAATCACGACTGCCACAAGTGTAAAGGTAGAAGTTTTGTAACAAAAACGAGAGTAATGAACCTTACGGTCCAGAAACAGAGGGCCCTGGGACCATCAAGGGAGAAGAGCACAAGCAGAATGTGGGACTCTATCCAGAGAAGCAGCGACACCAGAAATGAAGGCAGAGATGGGGACATGGAGAGAGGGAGCAGCTGAGGACTCTGGATTCATGGGAAGAGAGGGACTGAGAGCTGGAGGCCAGGAGGCAGGCTTGAAGAATGTGCCCTTTGATTGTTTAAATGATTATATATCCCCACGCCCCAAACAATAACAACACCAACAGAGGGAATGGAACCCAACTTTTTGAATAATGATGCAGGGAGGAGATTGTAATCATTCTAATGAAACGCTAGAACATGAAGGAAGAGTAAAACCACTGTTCTCACATGTAAACTATCACTCAATTCACAATTAAACAACAACAACAAAAGACTCAGAAGAAGAAAAAGAGAGATGCAGTGAGGTCAGGTAGGATTGTTAGTTCAGTCATGAGGTAGGGGTCCCAGGAAGAGGGTGCCTTACAAGCCAGTTTCACCTTTGTGATGATTTTCACTATTTGAGTTTTACTTTTGGTGAAAATAAAGTAGGCAATCTATGAAGAAGCAATGGTTAAAAGCTTAGGTTGTAGAGTCAAATTGCCACTTTCTAGCTGTACGGTATGACCTTGAGAAATGACTTATGAGGAAGCTTCAGAAAGGTCATGGAGAAAATTCCGTTATCTTTTCATCCCGATTTTCCATTTTTAAGCCTCCTTGAGTTTTCTTATTGATGATGGTGGAGGTTACGTGCCATGGAGTCGGTTCTAACTCATAGCGACCCTGTATAGGGTTTCCAAGGCTGTAAATCTTTACGGGAGCAGAAAGCCTCATCTTTCTCCCGCGGAACAGCTGGTAGTTTCGAACTGCTGACCTTGAGGTTAAATGGTAGTAGTCACAGTATCACCTGGTAAGTATCACCTTGTTAAGGTTCTAATGTAAACTAAAATGAATCCACTTAGAGCATTAAGAAATGTCCTGACATTGAGTTTTCTGACTCCTCTTCACCATCACCATCAACAACAAGAGCCATCAATAACATAGCCTCTTACCCTGGTCCCTCACCACTGGAGGGAGTACCTCAGAGAATGGTCCAGATCTCCAGCCTGCTCCCCTCAGTCTCCCAGCAAGGCTCCATGAACCCTCTTCAGGCCGGAGACTCCAGGGCGAGGCTAAGTCTGTTGTAGCAGACAATGTTCTCCACAAACAGGACAGTTGCCAAGGAGGGACATGTGCATTCCAGGATGCAAACAGACAGCCTGCCCAGACATTCTCAGCAACTGACTCAGCCCTAATGGTGCCGTTCCTATTTATGAAGAAAAGAAATCAAATGCCTGCTTAGGTTTCTCATAAAAACTTTCATAAAGCATGTCTGATCTTAATAGAGATTTTTATATAAATTATTCTCAAACATTCATCTCAGTGACACGTAGAAGTATGCTCTCCTCACACTGGAATGCATTTGAATGTGGATTTTTTGGCAACATTTGAAAGGGATTTTCAATCGTCACATTCCAGAGCCGAAGAGAAAGGGCGATGATAAGGGTAGAAGTGTATCACGGCCTGAAACACTCTGAAACCTTTTTAATGAACTGTCAAGGCAATTGGAAAATTGCATATATATCACATTTGATAAGAAGCCTAATGCTCACCTCAAGGATTTCTTTTTGCTTTAATCTTTCCTGTAGAGTCTTGCATCTATCAGCTAGCTCAAGTTAGTTGATGAATAAACTTTGTCTTAAAATTGTGTCCTTACTTTTGTATGGATATTTTTCAGAGGGACCGTTCCCATTGAAGTTTGAGGTGGATTATAGTTGTCTTGGAGTCTTGGTGTGGTGCTGTGAGTTAATGCTCTGGACTACAAAGTCAGTTTCACCACAAGGTCAGAGGTTCAGGCTCACCAGCCGCTCCTTGGAAACTCTTTACAGGGTCGCTATGGGTTGGAGCCAACTCAACAGCACTTAACAACAACAGCAATAGTTGGCTTAAGGAGTCTTGGTGGTGCAGTGTTTAAGCATTTAAATGCTAGTCAAAAGGTCATCAGTTCTAACCACCCAACAGCTCCTTAGCAACCTATGACATGCGGATGACACAACCTTGCTTGCTGGAAGTGAAGAGGACATTAGATGTTTAATGATGAAAACCAAAGAAGACTTTAACTTCCTATTGAAGGTCAAAGACCACAGTCTTTAGTATGGATTGCACCTCAATGAAAAGAAAGCAAAAAGTCCTCACAACTGGCTCAATAAATAACAATATCATGATAAACGGAGAAAGGATTGAAATGGTCATATATTTCCATTTTGCTGGGATCCACACTCAGCACTCATGGAAGCAGCAGTCAAGAAATCAAATGATAATATTGCATTTGGCACATCTGCAAAATAAATGAATAAATAACTTTTAAAGTGTTCAAGAGCAGAGTCAGTTTAAGGACTAAGGTACATCTGACCCAAGTCATATGTAATTGTTAGTGCTCTGTCAACTGACTAGGCCAGGATTTCCACAGGTTTAACATCTGAGATGTGCTTATTCCCATAGTGATGAAACCTAATACAGGTGTAGTTAACTCTATGAAGAGTGGCTATGAGCAGTCAATCAATTGAAGGGATGCTTCCTTGGGGGTGTGGCCTGCTCCCAATATAATGGACAAGCGGGAGGGACTCTCACTCTCTCTCTTCTGCTGGGGACCTGGGACTCTATAATTGTGACTCTACATTTCCTTAATAATAAACTTCTCTACATAATAAATATATGCATATATATGTTTCATTGATTTTGCTTCTCTAGAAAATCCAGCCTATGACACCTTAGTATTTTCAGTTACTTCTTATGCAAATGAAAGTTGGACAATGAATAAAGAAGATCATAGAAGAATCAATGCATTTGAACTATGGTACTGGCAAAGAATATTGAAAGTACTATGGACTGCCAAAAGAACAAATACGGATGTCTTGTAAGAAGTGCAGCCCAAGAGCTCCTTAGAAGCTGGGATGATGAAACTTCATCTCTCATTCTTTGGACGTAGTCTCAGGAGAGAGGGATCAGCCCCTGGAGAAAGACATCATGCTTGGTAAAGTGAGGGTTAGCGAAAAAGAGGAAGATCTCTAACAAGATGGATCGACACAGTGACAGCAACAGTGGGCTCAGACAACAATTGTGAGGATGGTGCAGGACCAAGCTGGGTTGCTATGATGTGGAACCAACAAAAACAGCAACTCCTTGGGAGAAAGAGGAGGCAGTCAGCTTCCGTAAAGATCACAGCTTTGGAAATCCTATGGGACAATTCTATCCATAGGGTTACTATGAATTGAAATCAATTCAACACAATGAGTTTCGTTGGTTTGAGTATATATAGTTGGTTTGCCTGAAAATTCTAGCTTCAGGATAAAAGCCAAAAGACTTAATGAAATAGAGAACAAGTCATTTATTCTGTGTTCGGTTGAAAACATCTTTCATGTGTAAATTTCTCTTAGGAATATTCTTAACTCTCGTTCTTTGTGAATAAATTCACACTTGATTATTATGTTACAAGGATAAATGCTATTGTAATTATTGCTAGGTGATGTTGAGTCAGCTCTCATTCATGGCAATTTTATGTACAACAGAACGAAACACCGTCCGATCCTGCTCCAACCTCACAATTGCTTCCATCTCATGAAGGGTCTGACCCTATCCTGGTGTGGCACTGTGGGTTAATGCACTGGACTGCAATGTCAGCTTGAACCACAAGGTCAGTGCCTCAAGCTCACCAGCCGCTCCTTGGAAATACTACACAGGTTTCTCTATGGATTGAAACTGACTTGATGGAACTTAGCAACAGCAACAACAACATACTTTGCCAAGCATGATGTTCTTCTACAAGGCCAACAAGATCACCCCTTTGTTGTTGTTATTAGCCGCCATCGAGTCGGTACCAACCCATAGCGGCCTTATGCACAGCAGAACGAAATGATGTCCGATCCTTTACTACTGTTGCCACACTTGAGTCCATTGATGCTGCCACTTGGCCAATCCATCTCATTGGGGGTCTCCCTCTTTTTCTCTGACCCTCCACCTTCTCCAGAGATATCCTTCTCCAGTGACTGGTCCTTCCTGACAATATGTCCAAAGTATGAGAGATGAAATTTGTCCATCTTGGCCTCCAAGGAGCATTCTGTCTGCACTTCTTCCAAAACAGATCTATTGGTTCTTTTGGCAGCCCATGGCACTTTCAATATTCTCCTCCAACACCATAACTTTAGAATCTCCAAAAAAGAGTCACCAAAACCTTTAGAGCTGACTTCTCTGCCTTGAATTTAACTGGCCAGGGGATCCTTTCAGAAGGCACTGGTTGGATTGCTCGTTTTTGTTTTTTTTTAAAGCACCTCATCGAGACTAAGACAGATATATTACTCAGAGGACTTGTCTCCAGCTACCCACTGATCGCAAAGACATGTTTTGCTTGAAACAAATCTGCAGATATGAACCCTAGCAGCAATACTTTTTGACTTTTTTGTATTAAATCAAAAAAGAAATCCTCTTGTTCATTTTAAATCATCAAAACAAAAAGAATCTCAATCATAGGACACTTGTAGCCTTTCATAACGCTTCTCCATCATTTTCCCCAGAGATGTAGACACTCGAGTCGAGTTGGCGCAGGAATCCCAATCTGAAGAATGAAGGGAAGGGAGTAAAGTACAAAGGACTAGGTGCAGAAATCAGAAAGAAGCCTGTTCACTGGACATAGGTTAGGGTCAGGGCCAGGTATCAGACAGCAAACCCTGTTCTATAGCTTGGTAAATGTGTCTATACAGGGTGGCTATGAGTCCGAACCAACTTGATGGCACTTAATAACAACATGATCAAAATATTGAGCTATACAGGAAACATCAAAAGAAGATGGAGGAAATACCTAGTCACTGTATCAAAAAGAATTTGTAAATGTTCAACCTTTCTGGAGGTGACAAATGATCAAGAATGTAGAAAAAAAACAAGGGTCCAGGAAATGAAGGCTATTACACTGGAAGTGCTTTATGCCAAGAAGTTTGGAAGACAGTTACCTGGTAACTGACAGTGAAAGAGATCTAGATTTGTGCCCATTCCAAAGAAAGGAGATTCAACAAAATACTGTACTTATCTAAACAATAACATTAATATCATGTGCAAATACATTTTTGCTGAAGCTAATTAAAATTTTATTTCAGTTGTACATTGACTGGGAACTACCGTTAATTCAAGCCAGATTCAGATTATTAAAATTTTATTTCAGCAGTTGTACATTGACTGGGAACTACCGTTAATTCAAGCCAGATTCAGAAGAGGATGTGGAATTGGACCTTGGCTGAAAGTAGAGAACACCTGAAAGATGTCTACCTACGTTTTATTACCTATGCAAAAGCATCTGATTGTATGGATCATAATAAGTTATGGATAAAATTACAAAGACCAGGACGTCCACACACTTACGTAGTATGGTGTTGGTGAAGAAGATCAGATACACCATGGAGTGCCAGAGAACAAACAAATCTGTCTTGAAAGAAGTACAGCCAGTTTGCTCCTTAGGAACAAGGATA
>NW_006408523.1:7947172-7949138 GCF_000296735.1 Chrysochloris asiatica | reverse complement strand
AGTCAGAAATGACTTGATGGGACCTAACAGCCATCTTCCTCCTAATGAAGGTAGTTCATATGATTTTTAGTCTGAAAATACACTGCCCACATACAAAGAGAATGTTTGGATTAGTGTAGGAAATCAAGCAGTGTGCTTGACCACTGAAATGGGAAATTTTAGCATGTGAGTTATGACATAAGCATCCATCATGCCATTACAGTAATAAATAGGTCTAGAAAATAAGGTAAATCTATAATTGTCCCAGCTTCTTCATTGTGTTCCCATTCTTTTCTTAGCTGCTCATGGAGTTTCTATTAATGTCAATAGATTTGACATATGGGAGATGCATGAAGTATAGTAAAGACTGAATGATTTAGGTTTTTAATCATAATGCTGCATTCTAGATGTGAGGATTTAGTACACAAAAGTACATTTTGAAGAAAAATATACTTTGAGAAGGTCTGCCTGTCTTTAATACATACATATAACAGAGGCCATTCTATATGTCAAACATTATGCTAGATGCTGAGTATATAACGATAAAGTAAGCAGACAAATGATTATATTGTTGTATCTGGTAAGCACTGTAAAGAAAATAAAAGAGAATATAGTTGTAGATGAACAATAGCAGAACACTGGCAGATCTCATACCAGAAGATGATCCCATAGGTTGGAAGGCATGCAAAATATACCTGGAGTCAAGGTTTAAAGGCCTTCATTTGTTGATGGGGCACAACTCAAAATGAGGAGGGAATCAGATGCAAGCACCCATTAATAATGAGAACATGGAATGTATGAAGTATGAATCTAGGAAAATTGGAAGTTGTCACAAATGAAATGTAATGCATAAAGATTGATGTCCTAAACATTAGTGACCTGAAATGGTCTGGGATGGGTCATTGTGAATTTTTCAAACATGTGGTTTACTATGCTGGGAGCCACAAACTGAGGACGAATGACATCACATTCATCAGAAGAAGAAACTTGCCGAAATCTTTCTTGGTGGACAATGCTGTCTGTAATGAGATAATCTCCATGTGCTTACTAGGAAGCCCAGTCAGTACCACTGTTATTCAAATGTGCGCACCAACCACTAAAGCCAGTGAGGATAAAACTGAAGAATTCTACCACTTCTTTGAGGTTCTGGAGTGACAATGTAGGATAAGCACTGGACTGCAAGATCAGTTTGAGTCACAAGGTTGCCAGTTCAAATTCACCAGCTACTCCTTGGTGTCAGAACCAACTCAACGGCCCTAAACAACAGCAACAGTAACCAACTAATTCAGTCTGAAATTGGTCAATCAGCACACATTGATCATTACTGGTGATTGAAAAACAAAGGTTGGAAATAAAGAGGAAGGATCAGGAGTTGGAAAATATGACTTTGGTGATAGCAATTATGCTGGATACCCCATGATAGAATTTAGCAAGACCAACGACTTACGCATAGCAAAAATCTTTTAAGACAACTATATACATTAACCAAGGTAGATGTAATACACAAGAATTAAATTGACTACATCTGTGGGAAGAGATTGTGGAAAAGCTGAATATGATCAGCCAAAACAAGGCCAGGGGCAGAATGCGGAACAGACCACCAATTGCTCATATGCAAGTTTAGGCTGAAGCTGAAGAAAATTAATACAAGTACATGAAAGCCAAAATATGACCTTGAATATATCTCATCTAAATTTAGAGATCATCTCAAGAACAGATTTGATGAGTTAGACACTAGTAACCAAAGAACAGAAGAGTTGTGGGATGACATCAAGAACACCATCCAGGAAGAAAGGAAAAGGTCATTAAAAAGACAGAAAAGAAATAAAAGACCAAATGGATGTTAGACAAGACTCTGAAACTTGCTCTTGAGTGTAGAGAAGCTAGCACGGATGATAGAAATAAGATAAACATTTGGACAGAAAATTTCAAAGGGTAGTTCGAGAAGACAAAGTCAAATATTTTAATGAAATATGCAAAGGTCTGA
>NW_006408523.1:7944739-7946807 GCF_000296735.1 Chrysochloris asiatica | reverse complement strand
CATGCAAGTAAAATGTTGCCAAAGATCATTCAAAAGTGGGTGCAACAGTACACTGACTGACAGGGTTCAAGCCAGATTCAGATGAGGACATGGAATGAGGGATATCATTGCTGACGTCATTGCTGGAAGTAGAGAATACCAGAAAGATGTTTACGTGCACTTTATTGACTACACAAAGTCTGTAGAAGAATCATTGCTTTTGAATTATGGTGCTGGAGAAGAATATTAAAATCACCATGGACTATCAGAAGAACTAACAAATCTTTGTTGAAGTACAGTCAGAATGTTCCTTAGAAGCCATGACAGTGAAACTTGCTCCTTCATACTCAGACCATTCTCAAGAAGGAACTGTCAGTCACTCCCAATGAGATGGATTGCCACAGTGGCCTCAGTAATAGACTCGAACATATCGACAAATGTGGGGATGGCCCGGGACTGGGCAGTGTTTCATTCTGCTGTGCATACGGTTGCTAAGATTTAGTTAGAACCGACTCCATGGCACCTAACAATACTTGTAGGTTATAACATGACAAGTATATGGAAATGGTGTTTTGGAAGGCCTCTCTGACAGGCAACATTTTGCCAAGGCCAGGAGGAGTACGGGGTAGCCAGAAACTTTCCAGCCACAGGGAACACGAATGAAAGGGCTACCAGATAGAAGAAGCTTATTCTGTTTGAGAACTGGACAGGCAGCCAATAGTGCGAAGGGCAGCGTCAGATCAGATGAGCTGTTGAGGTTGACCATAGCCATTTGTAGTAGCGCTTCATTTGAAGAGAAATGGAAAGTCACCTAGCGACCTTAAACAGAGACAACTCATGGTCTTGCTGTATTTTCAAGACAGCATTTGGGTTGCTGTGTGGAGAATTGAATTAAAGAGAGGCACAAGTATGAGATGAATGAAGATAGAAGGTGACGGTATATATGGAGAGAAGAAAGTGGGGTTCAGTTATACTCAGTGCCTTCGGCTTGACTCTGTAAAAGGCCAAAGTCAGCGAAGTGTATATGAGGGGGCTTCAGAAAGTTTGTGAAAAAAGGGAATTTTCCCATTAAATTTTGAAGCTCTTTCATATGGAGTGTGTGTGTGTGTGAGAGAGAGAGAGAGAGAGAGAGAGCTAGAGTGATTTATTTCAGGGAAATAGCTCATGCCATTGTGGAGGCTGGCAAATCCCAAGTCTGCGTGTCCCTCACTTCTTAAAAGTGAAATGGTAAGATTTCATCTCATGTAAGAACTGTGAGGTCACCAGCTGCTCTTTGGGAACCCTGTCTAAGGTTGCTGTGAGAACCACCTCACAACCATAAGGGCACCAACAACATTCTCATATTCATAGATGTTCCTCCTTTACAATAATCATCTTCAGCTTACCACTTCCCACACACAAGTGCCAAAATTAAAAACAAAAACAAGCAAACAAAAGACATGAGAGCGAAGCGTTTTTAGCCAATAGAAGTGCAGAGAACACGTTGTAGTTAGTTACAATCCAGTCACCCTGATCCGTGGCAACCACACCCACAGTGGAAAGAATGCCTCCCGGTGGATTCTATCCACATGGTCATTTGGGAGCCAGATCTTAGGGCTGTCAGGGTTGTTTTCCTGAAGGAGATGGCCAGATCCTTCTTCCTAGTTCATGTTAGTCTAGGAGCTTCGCTAAAACTTACACAGTTTCATGTCAACCCAAAAGTCTCCACACTGTTGGATGGATCGCAGCTGTGCATGGGGGTGCATTGGCCAGAAATTCAGCCTGGGTCGCCTGCATGGGAGTCCAGAAATCTGCCATGCTGTCTTTGTTAAGTGCTGTTGAGTTGGTTCTGACCCATTGCAACCCTGTATTTGAGTTTCCAAGGAACGGCTAGTGAGCTTGAACCACTGACCGTGCAATTCAAATTGACCTTGTAGTCCCAGCACATTAACCCACAGAGCCACACCAGGAATCCATAGTTGGGATTAGTATGGTAATTTTTTTTCGTGTATTATTTATCCGTTGTTACTGTTGTTTGTGTTGTCAAGTGCTGTCAAGTCAATTCCGACCCATAGCGACCCTGTATAAGGTGTCCGAGGAGTGGCTGGTG
>NW_006408523.1:7938803-7943724 GCF_000296735.1 Chrysochloris asiatica | reverse complement strand
CACAATTAAGTGTTTCAGAATACTCATACTTCACAATGTTGTCCATAGCTTGTCATGATCCACACAATCAAAAGCCTTTGCATAGTCAATAAAGCACAGGTAAAGAACTTTGTGGTATTCTCTGCTTTCAGCCAAGATCTATCGGACATCAGCAATGATATCCCTCGTTCCATCACCTCTTCTCAATCCAGCTTGGACCTCTGGAAGTTCTCTGTCAATGTATGCTTGCAGCCATTTCTGTATTACCTTTAGTAAAACTTTACTCACATGGGATATCAAAAAATTGTCCGATAATTTCCGAATTCTGTTGAGTCATCTCTGTTTGGAATGGAATGATCTCTTCCAATCAGTCAGCCAGATAGTTGTCTTCCAAATTTCTTTGGAAATTTGGTCCTTACCATTAATGTGTCCAAAAAAAAAGAAATTTTGTCAAAACAATGGCTTCTGAGGGGATATGTTGGGCCAGTTCAATTCAAGGCAGAAATGTCAGCTCAGAAAGTCCTCAAGGGATAGTATTAGTAGATTGTCTTCAAAGGACAAGGATGGTAATGGGGGCTTATCAATAAAAAGTTTTTAAGAAAATGGTAAACTGCATTGGTGAAAAGAGGTCAGGAAATTTACACTCAGTAATTTGTTTCCATCATAAAGGCAATGCATGTGCTTAACTTGAAGGGTCCCAAGGGCCATTTCCCAAGATGCTCATGAGAAACGTGGCCCCATCCACCTTACATCCCTGTTCTTGCCCCTTCAGACATTTTTTTGTTCCCCAAACTCAGAGAACATTAAAAAGGAGCATGATTTGCGTCCAACAAGGATGCCCAAAGTGTTGTTTTGATGTGATGTGAATCAGAGTGTAGGATTCTTGTGGGGAAGGGTTGTTTCTGTTAAGTGCCATTGAGTCAATTCCGATTTATAGGGTTCCCAAAGAGCATCTGGCAGGTTGAACTGCTGACCTTGTGGTTCGCAGTCCAGTGCTGACCCTACTGTGCCACACCAAGAAGTGTTGTTGTTGTTAAGGGCCATAGAGTCGGTTCTGACGCATAGCGGCCCTGTAGAGGGTTTCCAAGGAGCAACTGGTGAGCTTGAATCAGCAACATTGCAGTTCAAACCGACTTTGCAGTCCAGCGCATTAACTCACAGTGCCATACCAGGTAGGGTTAAAGAGATGGGAATATTACCGTCAGAGTTATATAGACTGAGATGGAAGATACAGCAAGAAACAAAAGCTGTGTCCTTGAAAATCACCTTTATGGTTTCTGTGTCTTTATGTTGTTTTCTAAGACACATCTTCCAAACTGCGGACTCTTCAGCTACATGTAACCTGCTAGATATCAATGAAAATATTTGCATATGTGGGGTCTTGCTGTGGTGCTGTGGGTTAAGGCACTGGGCTACAAGGTCAATTTGAACTGCAGTCCTTTGGTGGGCATTACAAAGACACAGCCAGAAGAGACATGTGAAATCGTTCACTGCACAGCAAGCTGGGACAGCTAATCGCAGTAATAACAATGTGCTGGCTTTACATTTAGACTCACTTGGCCCACCCCCCAGCCTATCCTTTCCCGAGAGATCAGGGGCTGCCATTGTTACCGCAGATAACGGTCACGTGATGGGGAGTGTCCACTGAAGGTGTCTTTAAGGCAGTGGCGCATGAACTACTTCCAGAAAGATAAGGAGGAGTCCACAGGGCAAGCCAAGTGGAAAGAATGGTCAGTACAAAGCTCTCATATGAGAACAAGCCTGGCCTAGTAAAAAGTGGACTCTCTGAGTTGCACTTGGTTAAGCACTTGGCAGCTACTGAAAGATTGGTGGTTCAAATCCACCCAGAGGTGTATTGGAAGAAAGGTCTAGTGATCTAATTCTAAAATCAGCCACTGAAAAGTCCACGGAACATAGGGCTATGCTGACACACATGATTCTCTGTGAGTTGAAATCAATTGACTGCAACTCATTTTGTTACTTGTGTGTTTGTTTTTGAAAAAGTAGATGGACCATTAAAAGTCAAAGGTAAAGTAGCAGATGAAGTCAAAGGAAGAAGGTAGCAGCTGGAAGAAGCTAGCAAATTAAGTCTAAGGAAGAAAGTAATAGATAAAGAAGGTAGTTAGTGAAGTCAAAAGAAGATAGTAGATGAAGTCAAAGAGGTAAGCAGAGACCAGACCAAATAGGGTCTTGTAGGGTGCACAAGACTGGGAATGCCCAATGGGAGGCTAGAAATAATAGTTAGAGGAGTTGACTTACAGTTTACACTTTGGCTACTGTGTAGCTAATGGTGTTTAGAGGAGAAGGAATGAAGATGCCATGGTGGCTTGAACTTGAGGCAGCAACTAAGATGAGGGAAGTGGTAGTCTCGGGTGTGTTGAAGGTAGAGTTGTAAAGATCTGCTGATGTGGGGCTTAAGGGGAAGAAAAAAGAAGCAAAAATGATTTCTGGGACTGTGGCTGGAGCAACTGGATGAAGGTGAGCTTTTTAATATAGAGAAGATTGGAGGAGTTAAAATAAATAATGTCCTAATGAAATCATTAAACATTTAGGTTTTAAATAATGAAGACTGTATGACCCGGGCATTTGAAAATATTGTGTAAAGAATGACACAATTTTCCTACAATCATTTAGAACTTGATAAATGATCTATTGTTGAATTAGAGCGATTTGGAGAATTATTTTGGCCCATAACTTGTTTTTTAGCAAGAGCACCTTAGAGACATTCTTTAAAAATAAATAAATAAATAAATAATGCTTAACCTTCTCATAAAAATCCCAGAGGAGAATATTTTATATTACATTTCATTGTATCATGAAATTCGCTATCAGAAAAGTTGCATAATCTCTAATCTTCATTTAACAGATTATACCCAATTAATTTTTCTTTGTGTCAAGGGAAAGATGACTGCTTAGTTTTTTAAATCTCTTCATGGAGTTGAAATTATGACTAAAATTCTTACCCAGGTTTACACAAGCCTAATGTGCTAAAAGGAGTCCTGGTGTAGTGGTGTGGGTTAATGCGCCAAACTGAAAAGCCGTTTGAACTGCAAGATCAGCGGTCCAAGCTCACCAGCTGCTCCTCGGAAACCCTATACTGGGTCGCTATGGGTCAGAACCGACTCTATGGCACTTAACAACAACAATGTGCTAAAAATTTGCATACACACATCCATATTTTTATCTTTCCTGAGATAAATCAATACTTTGGAACTTTATTACTGGGAAAAGTTACTGGTTCTGATCTGGTGCTGATTGAAGTTGGTGATGGCTGTGTGCCACCAAGTTGGTTCCAACTCATAGAAACCTTGTAAAGGGTTTCCAAGACTTTAAATCTTTATGGGATCAGAAAGCCTCATCTTTCTCCTGTGGGATGACTGGCAGATTGGAACTGCTGACCTGGCGGTTGGCTGCCTGGCTCAGAATCCACTACGCTAATGAGGCTCCTTTATTGAGTAATCTGATTCTATCCTTTTAAAGAAAGATGGGGTAAACCAAACCCCCAGTGATGTTCAGTATATTCTGACGCATTGAACATAGTAGAACTATCCAAAAAGGCTTCCAAAGTACTAATCTTTACAGAACCAGAGGGCCACAGCATGCTCCCATGCAGTCGCTGGTGGGTTCGAACTGCTGACTTTTTGGTTGGCATATCAGCCGGGCACTTAACCCCTGTGCCACCAGAGCCATATCTGCAGGGAACTAGTTTTATTCTTCTCCCACTGATCTTTTAAGAGCTTGATAACTTGCTGTCTCAATTCCAGGTTTAAGTCCTGCAAAACTTTGAAAGCTCTACTTATAGAGAATTGATGGATTAAAACCTGACAAATACGATCACAGAATTTCAAATAAGTGTGTCATATCTGATATATTTTAAATGACAGATTTATCTTGCCAATACTGGGGCACTTTTTGAAGTCATATTGAACTCTGTTTTGAAAATCATTACTTCTGGAATTTTATTATTGGAGTAAAAATCTATTATTTTGTTAGGATTGTAGCAAACCAGTATTTATGAACACTGTTATTTCTCATTCTCTCTCTCTTGTAACAGATGGTACGTGAGCAATACACTACAGCCACAGAAGGCACGCACATAGAGAGGCCAGAGGATCAGTGTGTCTACAAAATTGGCATTTATGGCTGGAGGAAGCGTTGCCTCTACTTATTTGTACTTCTTTTACTCATCATCCTAGTTGTGAATTTGGCTCTTACAGTTTGGATTCTTAAAGTGATGTGGTTTTCCCCAGTAAGTATGTTTATCTTGGTCACCATGTTCTTGGCATTTTGTTTGCTATATCACGACGTCACCTATGTTGTAAAGATGAAAGCCTCATTGTGCGTAATTTGTTTTCTTTGATTCCTTACTGACCCCATCAGAATTTTTTGTAACAAAATATGCATATAATAGTAAATTGTTGTTGTTGTTGTCCTTTTTATACCTCACTGTAGGATAAGCACTGGACCACACCGACAGTTTGAACTGTTAGGTCAGTGGTTCAAACTCACCAGTTGCTCGATGGCGCTAAAACAAAACAGTGAGCTATAAACCAAACCCACTTCCACTGAGTCTGTTCTGACTCATACATAGTGACACTATAAAGAGTTTCTGACACTGTTGATCTTTATGGGAACAGACAGCCTCATCTTTCTCCCTTGGAGCAGCTGGTGGGTTTGAACTATCAGCG
This sequence comes from Chrysochloris asiatica, assembly GCF_000296735.1. Classification (NCBI taxonomy): domain Eukaryota; kingdom Metazoa; phylum Chordata; class Mammalia; order Afrosoricida; family Chrysochloridae; genus Chrysochloris; species Chrysochloris asiatica. The sequence continues at coordinate 7,939,057 of NW_006408523.1, read as the reverse complement.
TTAAAGCTTAACCCACAGCACCATGATGGCTCCTTGATTGCTCACTATAGTAGGTTTTGTTTTGCTTTCATTTACTGTATATTTTCATTATCTCTTCATGGTATAATGTTGGCATAATCTTACATTTGTGGTTGACTGAGTGGAGTTTGCTTCAGAGGGGTTTTTCTTCTATTTTAGTTAGATCTTCATGATTCTTTAACCATCAATCTGTGATGGTGGTGGTTATGTGCCGTGGAGTCGGTTCTGACTCATAG
>NW_006408523.1:7936497-7938363 GCF_000296735.1 Chrysochloris asiatica | reverse complement strand
ACTCATATCTTATTTTAAACATCCTTATCATTTTAAATACAGTTGACTAGTTTTATATGTTTGGGTAATATTTCGTGTTTATTTTTGAGAACTACTAATGAAATGTTGTGGTTGTTGTTGTTAAGCACCATTGAGTCAGCTCTGACTCAAGCACCTGCTATATGGTTTTTAAAGTGTGGTTGGAGGGTTTGAACCACCAACCTTTCAGTTAGCTGCCCAGTGTTAATCCTGCAGCATCACACCAAGACTCCAACGAAATGTAGAATGTCTCACATAATTTTTCAAGATTGCTATGAGGGGGAAATGCTGCTGGTGAACATCACAGGGAGGTAAATGTATCCCCCAACAAGTATCTAAACATATGGCAAATGCAAACTCCTTCCAGGAACAACAGCTGCCGCCATGCACCATTAAATGTCTTCTGGTGATTTCATATCCTTTAATAATTACTTTCTATATAGGGGGTGAGTTGTCTCCATTATGATAAGGACTGGTCTGCAAATCACAAGGTTTGCTGTTCAAGCCCACCAGCTGCTCCAGGGAGAAAGATGAGGCTTTCTGTTCCTGCCGAGTATTTCAGCAGAATCTGCTGCAGAGGTTTTTTATTTTATTCATTTGTTTATTTCTAAATGAACTGTTTCAAGCTTTGAGTACTTAGGGCTTTTGAGGGGAGAATTCAATTTTCAATTATGTTGGCTTTTTTATAAAGCTTGAGTTTTATAAGATTTAAATAAAATTTTACTACCAAAAAAAAAAAAATTTAAAGTCTCTAGAAGCCCTATTACAGCGTTGCTATGAGTTGGAACTGATTCCAAGTCACTTAACAACAACTTCCTATGCAATTACTTGATCCTGCCTTAGGTCTAGCATCAACAGAGATGTTATTTATTTTGAGGACATAATAAATAAGTATTTTTAATATGCCAAGAGGAAAAATATGAATCCAATAAAAATATAGCTTGAAAAATGAGGCGTTTCAAATTTTTCATAGAAAAATGGAATTAATTAAAAGATAATGGATTTTTTTCCATGAACTTTTTAAAATCCCTTCTTATGGGTCTAGATAAATATACGCCTATAAGGTCCTGGTGTGGCACTGTGGGATAAACACTTGACTGAAAGGTTGATTTGAAACAGAAAATTCGTGGTTCGAACTCACCAGCTGCTCCTTGGAAACCCTATGTATGGTTGCTATGAGTTGGAACTGACTTGATGGCACTTAACAATGACAACAGTATATGTTGTTGTGTTATTATGTGCCGTGGAGTCGGTTCCGATCCATAGTGGCCGTGTACAGTGTTTCTGAGGCTGTAAATCTTTACAGGAGCAGAAAGCCTCATCTTTCTCCTGTGGAACGACTGTAGTTTCAAACTGCTGACCCTGAAGATAGCAGCCCGATTCATAACCACTATACTACCAGAGCTCCATATATATATCTCCACTGTTGTCATTGTTATATATATTATATTTTATGTTTGGTGGTGGTTATGTGTCTTGGAGTTGGTTCCAACCCATAGCGTCCCTGTACTGGGTTTCTAAGGCTGTAAATCTTTACAGAAGCAGAAAAAACTCATCTTTCTTCCACGAAACAGCTGGTAGTTTCTAACTGCTGACCCTGGGGTTAGCAGCTTGATGCGTAACCACTACGCTACCAGAGATCCTTCATTTTATATATATGTATAAGGAGCTCTAGGAACTCTGGTAGCGTAGTGGTTACGAATCGGGCTGCGAGCCTCAAGGTCAGCAGTTCGAAACTACCAGCGGTTCCGCGGGAGAAAGATGAGGCGGTCTGCTCCCGTAAAAGATTTACAGCCTCGGAAACCCTGTGTAGGATCACTATGAGTCAGAACCGACTCCACGGCACTT
>NW_006408523.1:7935082-7936207 GCF_000296735.1 Chrysochloris asiatica | reverse complement strand
CAGTTCAAGCTCATCAGCTGCTCCTTGGAAACTCTATACAGGTTCGTTATATGTCAGAACCGACTTGCTGACACTTCACAACACAACAACATCATATATACGGAGTCCTGGTGTATATGTGGGTTAATGGACTGGATTGAAATGTCCATTTGAACTGCGAGGTTGGTGGTTGAAGCTCACTAGCCACTCCTTGGAAACCCTATATAGGTCACTATGAATGGAACGGACCCGATGGCACTTAACAACACCACACATAGAACCTGTATATACATAATATACACCAACTTCTCATTTACCAGCTATCTCGCTATCCTGCATTGCACATCCGACAACTGTAAAAATTCTACTATCCAACTCTTTTGTGTATGTGAAAGCCAAGAGCAATGCTGGCTGTAATGGTTAAGGTGATGTGTCTACTTGGCTGGTTCATGACTTTCAGTGGGTTGGTGTTATGTAATGATGTCATTTGGTAGTAATATAATTGTGTCATTTGGCAGTTATATAATGATGACATTTGGCAGTTACATAGTGATGTCATCTGGCAGTTATAGCTGACCTTGTTGTTGTTGTTGTTAAGTACTGTCGAGTTGGTTCCGACCCACAGTGACCCTGTATCGGGTTTCCAAGGAGCAGCTGGTGAGCTTAGACCCCTGACCTTGTGGTTCAAACCGACCTTGAAGTCCAGCACGTTAACCCACAGTGCCACACCAGGGCTCTATAGCTGCCCTACAGGGCCACTGTCAGGAGAAATTGGCTGGACAGGAAAATGTATGGGTAATGATGTCATTCTCCATTCTGTGACCTGATTGTCACATGATGATCCACCTTTTGCATAACACTGATTTTCACATAATGACCTGGCCTTTGGAACCTAACCATGTCAATAAATGAGGAGTAGGTTTATTAAATTTAACCATACAATGTATGTGTGTGTTCCAGGGAGTGTGGTGGCTCTGTATGATAAGCACTGGACTGCTAACACAAGATTGACTGTTCGAGCCTACCAGTTACTCCATGGGTGAAAGATGAGGCTTTCTGCTCCTATAAAAGATATACAGTGGAGACTTCCGGTTTGGGAGCAGGTAAGCAGAGAAAAATAGTGAAAGTTCCTCTGCTAAAACCCCC
>NW_006408523.1:7931670-7934587 GCF_000296735.1 Chrysochloris asiatica | reverse complement strand
CACAGCAAAGGCCAGTGGACAGTCAATCACAATTTTATTTTTGTTTTTGATTGGTAGTTTCTGTCTCTGCTTCTATATTGTTTCTGTCTTTGGTCCTTTTGGCCTCACTCTTCTCCCAGAGGTGGGAGCTTTTTCTCCATACCTTACTTAAGAAGAGACAGCAACTGTGCTCATATAGCCAAGCTACAAGCATACCCTGTAATATCCCAACATCTGGACAAGAGCCAAAACCAACTGCTAGGCATTACATGTGAAATGGGAAGCCTATCTCCAGATCATATCCACCAAGAGATGCTTAGCAAGCTTAACAACAAAGGAACATACATCCATTTAAGCATTAAAAACTCACATAACCGCTGAAAATGTCCAAGAAAACACATTTAAAGATCTCAACACATGTCCAAAAACAGAAAAACATAACTGAGACACATAAGCTGGAAGCAGACATAGACTTTCCAGTAGAAGAGCAGGCTCTGGATCTGCCTGAGAAGGAATTTAGAAGAATGAAGTGGAAACAAAATCAAATGCTCTGAAAAGGAGTGGAGGAAAATAAGGAGGAAGTCAGGAAAGTGCTACAGAAGCAATCAAGCAAGATAGCTACGGCATTAGAAATGATCCAGAACCTGCAAAAAGAAGTCCAGATGATTAATAATAAAATATCAGAAGTGGACAATACACCAAAAGGGCAAAGGAGTAGAATGGAAGAGAGGGAAGCCAGACCAGTGATCTGGAAGACAAATCTTTCAATACTGCTAAGATAGAAGAGCAAGCAGAAAAAAGGATTAAAAAATCTGAAAAGATATACAACCTTGGAAACCTTACACAGGGTCGCTGTGAGTTGGAACGTACTTGATGGCACTTAACAACAGCAACAACAAATTTAAAGTTGTGATTCTTTAGTTAAAATTTATATATTTTTTTTAATTTATATTTTAAAAGTGATATTTCTAAACAGTGTTACAAAGGTATTCATTTTCTTACTTCATAAAAGTAGCACATGATAACCGATTTTGCATAGCTTGTACATGTCAATGGAGTCCCTCTTAGTACTCAGAAGTGTGGAGGTTTGAGTCCTCCCAAAAGCCCTTGGAAGGAAGGCTTGGTGATCCGCTTCCTAAACCCTATGAAGTACAGCTATACCCTGGCCAGACCTGGTGTCACAATGAATTTGAGTCAATTCAGTGGCAACTATTAATTAACAACTGTTGTGGAACTGAATGGATGCTGAAAACCATTTCAAGTGATGAATTATGGAATCTGTTCAGGGACACTTGGTAAACAGAGGGCCATGCGTGAAATGGAAGTAGGGACTCTAGGCATAACCGAACTTAACCCTCCCATGTCCTGTGCCATCTTCATAACTGTTGGTATGTTTGAGCCCATTGCTGCTGCCACTCTGTCAATCCATCTCATTGACACTCTTCCTGTTTCACTGACCCTCCACTTTACCAAGCATGATGTCCTTCTCCATGGATGGGTCCCTCTTGACAACATATCTAAGGATCAGTCCAGCCCTACTTCTTCCAGAACCGCTGGTAACTTAGTGTCTTACAAGCTGGGCTGCTAAACACAAGGTCAGCAGTTCAAATCTGGCAGTCACTCCACAGGAGAAAGATGAGGCTTCCTGTTCCTGTAAAGATTTACTGCCAACCTCATTATATGGGGTTGCTATGAGTCTGATTGAACCAACTCCACGGCACATAACCATCACCACCAGGTATCACCACACAGAAAAGTCACCATCCTTCCAAATTTAACCATTATCTCCAAAATTAATAAAGTCTGGCAGGGCTTTCTGTGCTTAGATCCCCAAGAGTATAAAGTTACATGTGTCTGTCATTTTATAAGGACTGTCAAGGTAACCCACTGCCTTCATTTCATCATGCTGTAATATCCTTATGTATAAAATCATAGAACTAACTTCCTATTTTAAAATGCCCAGAGTAAAACCCTGATGTAGTACTGTAGGATAAGCAATGGACTGTTAACCACAAGGTCGGTGGTTCAAGCCCATGAGCTGATCCTTGTAAATGCTATACAGGGTTGCTATGAGTTGGAAAGGATTCAACAACACTTAACAACAACAACATCACCAAACATCACAAAATGGAAACACAGAGATGCTGCAGAATCCTGACTGGTAGCTCAAAAAGAAAAAAGAACAGGAGAAATGGGTGAAGAGAGAGAGTACAAATCTGAACACATATGAGGTTGGACCTTGTTGTTAAGTGCCATCAAGTCGACTCTAACTCATAGTGACCCTGGGGAGGGTTTCTGAGGCTGTAAATCCTTGCAGGAGCAGAAAACCTCATTTTTTTCCTTTGGAGCAGCTGGTGGGCTGAAACTGCCAACCCTGTGATTTGCAGCCCAGTGCTTATTCTACAGAACCACCGTGTTCCCAGGCTGAGTCTTAAACAGCTCTTCTGTGCCCAGCCCAGGTGAGGGAAAGCCCAGATGACAGGCATTTCTCACAAACACCATGTCACTCTCAGAATTTCAGACTCCATGGTAGTAACCCTTCCTCCACAAAAGACATCTGTTGACTATAAAGTCTAGAAAATTCTAACATGTAAAGTTCTGGTAGCGTAGTGGTTACAAGTCAGGCTGCCAACTTCAAGGTCAGCAGTTTGAAACTACCGGCTGTTCTGTGGGAGAAAGATGGGACTTTCTGCTCCCGTAAAGATTTACAGCCTCGGAAACCCTGTGCAGGGTCGCTATGGGTCAGAACCGACTCCACGGCACTTAACAACAACAATGCTGAGCAGACAGGTTCTAGAATACTGTGTTTGCCATCATAATAGTCAAATCAGTCATGCCCACTGCCACCAAGTCGTTCCCACTCAGAGGGACCCTACAGACTGAGCAGAATTGCTCCAGAGGGTTCCAAGGCTGGGCAGCTTCTTCTTTTTTTTTTTTT
>NW_006408523.1:7927967-7931225 GCF_000296735.1 Chrysochloris asiatica | reverse complement strand
ATCTTCATTTCCTTTCATCAGCCCCGCCTAGACAGATTGGATACTACTCAGTGGAGATTCTGCCTTCCTCCATGCCTTCTGGCTCTAAGTTCCCTCTTGAAATCTTGTAAGCCAGTCACTTCTTGCCTTTGTAGGCCCCCTGTTTTAGGTAGCCAGTGTCCAAGTTGAAGGCTGGGTGTCTTTATGGAAGCAGATAGCTTTCTCCCACGGAGCCTCTGGTGGGCTTGAACCACTAACTTTGCTTACCATACTGCAGAGACATGTCTCCTTGAAGCACTCATAATTATGCAAAATACTAACTAGCTATGACAGCAGACATGAAAAGAAGCCAGTGTAATTATGGGGCTAATTATGGTTTTTCTTATTATAGAAAGCACTATAATATTAGTTTTAGTTGCAGTGTTCATGGGTTTAGAATAATATCCATGAGTCGTCTCTGTAAGTACCTTAAAATAACCTTAATCTTAATAATCTAGATAGGTTTTTATAGTTATAAATATTTGTTTACATATAGCAAAAGAAGTATTTAAGTGTATTGAATGAAAGAAACTTTAGCAAGGTAAAATTAATATGATTCTAAGTCGTGGAAGTTACATATCTTTGGGCATTTTTGTTTGAAAAAAGAAAAGGAACATATATCATCATAGCAGAATTTGAATACCATATACTGAAATTAGTTTGTTGTGTTCTTACAAAATGCTTTGTGAATTAAATTGTTTCTGCGTATGCTTTCATTTACTATGGTAATATATAACTGTACCCATTTTTATAAAGTCAAAAATTCTGAGTGACTTTATCCTGAGTAAGGATTTTAAATGAATTCATTTTGGAAGCAAGCAATAAAAAATGTTCCATCAAACATATATCCCCATTAAGATTTTTTCATTTAGCAGAAATGTAAAAACGCTAGCATAGTTTTAAGATATTTCTTTAGAATTTTTATACCTCTTTTGGTGTTATTAAGCAGCCAGTGACCATTCATGAGAAAAAGTACAGAATGGTATTAAATGGCATCTTAATGATCTTTATCTCGGCCTTGTAATTATGTAATCATTTGAAAAGGATTTTTAAAACCTCCCTGGGAAAACAATACAGGACTACAAATGACTACAGGTTTTCTAGATGCGTAGTGTTGTTGTTGTTGTTGTTAAGTGCCGTCGAGTCAGCTCCGACCCATAGCGACCCTGTACAGGGTTTCCAAGGGGGTAAATCTTTACGGGAGTAGAAAGCCTCATCTTTCTCCCACAGAGCGGCTGGTAGTTTCGAACCACTGACCTTAAGGTTCGCAGCCCGATTCGTAACCACTACGTAGTAGGCATATAAAATAGAAACTCGTTACAACAGCGCCCTTGTAGTGATATTTTCTGAAGTCTCCATTTGTTAATGATTGAATATTGCTGTTGCTAAGTGCCTTTGAGCCATTGTAATTCATAGTGAACCAGTATAGAATTTCCAAGGAGCAGCTGGTAAGTTTGAACTGAGACCTAGAGTTTCAAATCGACTTTGTGGTTGAGTGCTTGTCTTACAAACACCACACCAGGACTCCAATATTAAAAAATCTCAAATACTGAAAAATATGAAATTGTACCTATAAAGGAGTCCTGGTGTGGTGCTGTGGGTTAATGCACTGGACTGCAAGGTCAGTTTGAGCTGCAAGGTCAGCGATTCAAGCTCCCCAGCTGCTGCTAGGAAACCGTACATAGGGTCACTATAAGTCCGAAGAACAACATATAAAACCATTGTTTATGTCAATGACTTTTATTTGCATCTCTAATATGCTTGATTTATATCAGATGATATCCAAATCCTTCTTGATCTAAAAGTTGATGATTTTATATCTAATGTCTTCATAGATTTTACGCAAGTATTTCTGTCTTGTTTTCTGGATCAAATTCATAACCTTATAGAGTTTGCTTTGTTGTGGGGATACGTAAGATGTTGTGGTGGTGGTTGTTGTTAAGAGCGTCGGTTCCGACTTATAGAGAACCTGTTGTTGTTGCTGTGAAATGTTGTCGAGTTGGTTCCAACCCATAAGGACCCTGTATAGGGTTTCCAAGGAGCAGTTGGTGAGCTTGAACCACTGACCTTGCAGTTCAGATGGCTTTGCAGTCTGGCGCATTAGCCCACAGTGCCACACCAGGACTCCAGATGTAATGTAGTGTGCTGTTGCTGTGAAATGTTGTCGAGTTGGTTCCAACCCATAAGGACCCTGTATAGGGTTTCCAAGGAGCAGTTGGTGAGCTTGAACCACTGACCTTGTAGTTCAGACAGCTTTGCAGTCTGGCACATTAACCCACAGCGCCACACCAGGACAAAACCAGAAGCCAAGCCCACTGCTGTCAAATTGATTCCAAATGAATTGTCTTCTTGTGCATTACGGAGGACATCTGCTAAACCATAGAGTTTTCTTGATGGCAATCTTAACGGAAGCATGGCAAGACTCTCTCCCATGGCACCACTGAGTGGTTTTGAACTGCCAACCTTTAGGTTAGTCAATTGCAAACCACTTGTGCCATCCAGGGGCCTTGTGTTGCTTACTGACTCTGGTCTGTATCATTAATACTTAATTTAATGATAATCATTAATTATTAAACATTTAATAGTAATAATGATTATTAGTACTATATTTAATGGTGATAAGGATAACCTTTATATTGCTAAATATCTTTATTTCACTTTTTAAAACTACCTCATTTGCATATGTTTTAGACACAATTCTAAGATCTCTGCCCCCTGGTGTTAAAGCCTGCGTAACCCTTGTGGGCAGATCCTGTGATTTGTTTCTAGTCCATAGAATATGGAAAGATAATAGGATGTTGCTCTCTTAATTAGGTTGCATTACCTGCCAAAGATGAAGGGATTTTGCAGGTCATATGATTATGCATTTCCTTTAGGTACAGTGACTCTTTGTATTCCTTCCTTTTTTTTTTTTTTTTTTTTTTTTTTTTTTGCATCATTCAATAATTTGCCCAGTGAACCTTTCAATAATAAAAGTCAAGTCTTGAATTTTTTCTTCAGTTCCCCCAGCTTGAAAAATGCTGTGTGTGTTCTTCCTTTTTGGCTTTCTGATTCCAGATCTTTGCACATTTTGTTGTAATGTTTGACTTTATCTTCTTGAGCTGACCTTTGAAATTTTCTGTTCAGCTATTGTACCTCCTCATTTCTTCCACTTGCTTTAGCATCTCTACACTGGAGAGCAAGTTTCAGTGTCTCTTCTGACATCCATTTTGACCTTTTCCTTCTTTCTTGTCTTCTTAA
>NW_006408523.1:7917749-7924407 GCF_000296735.1 Chrysochloris asiatica | reverse complement strand
ACAACAACAACAATATGGAGATAGGGCATCTTGTAAGAGAAAGAAAGAAATCCTGCCAAACTGCCACGTTATGAAAGGGTCTGGAAGGGGATTATGGGAGAGGAGCACTGGCAACCAATAGGAACTGAGGGTGTCCATATTGCATGTTGAGACTTGAATTTTTTTCTTCAGTTCCCTCAGCTTGAAAAACAAAACTACTTTTATTAAATTATTGGTTAGGAAGTTCAATATTTTACAAACCTGGATTTTATTTGATCTGATATAAATATCATGTGGTTATATTTAAAAAAAAAAAAAATCCCAATTGTAGTTTAGGAACTGGCGTCCTGATGTGGCACTGTAGGATAAGCAGTGGACTGATAGATACCTCAAGGTCCACGGTTCAAATCCAGCAGTCACTTCTGGGAAACCCTACCCTATACAGGGTCATTGCACATTGGAACCAACTCCATGGTACTTACCAACAGCAACAGTAACAGAAGTCAGGAGCCATGGTGATAAAGAAGGTTAAGTGTTGGCCTGCTGAAGGAAGGCAAGGTTGGCAGTTGAAACCCACCCACTGCTCTGTGAGAGAAAGACAAGTCTGTCAGTTCCCGTCAACACTGACTGCTCCAGAAACTCTAAAGAGTTCTACCACACCTGAAGTTGTTGTTGTTAAGTGCCCTCAAGTCATTTCTAACTCATAGTGACCTTGTATAGGGTTTCTGAGGAGAGGCTAGTGAGTTTGAACTGTCAGCCTTGTGGCTCAAACTGACCTTGCCCCTATATTTGTTGTTGTTGTTAAGGACCGTGGAGTTGGTTCCGACTCATAGCAACTCTGTATAGAGTTTCCAAGGCTGTAAATCTTTACGGGAGCAGAAAGACTCATCTTTCTCGTGCAGAACAGTTGGTAGTTTCGAACTGCTGATCCTGAGATTAGCAGCCTGACTCATAACCACTATGCTACCAGAGCTCCTTACTTACTTATTATAAAAAGGGTAGCTTGATAATTATTCACAGAATTACTAAAAAGCATGTTGTTGTTGTTGTTAAGTGCTGTGGAGTCAGTTCCAACTCATAGTGACCCTGTACAAGGTTTCTGAGGCTGTAAATCTTTAGGAGAGCAGAAAGCTTCATCTTTCTACCATGGAACAGCTGGTAGTTTCGAACTGCTGACCGTGGGATTAGCAGCCCGATTCGTAACCACTACGCTAGCAGAGCTCCTTACATAGATTGATGGAATTGATTTGAAAGCAGTGGGTTTGTTTTTTGTTTTTTTTATTACAGAAGTCTGTTTTCAGATTCATTTCTTCATCCACACACTGCGCTTCCTTCATTTCTGAGAAGCTTAGAGCATGTTGTTGTTACTAAGGATTCGGTTGCTACAACTTGTGGTGACCTTACCAATGTATGTTGTTGTTGAGTGCCATGAAGTCAGTACCAACTCCTAGCAACCCTGTATAGGGTTTCTGAGGAGCTTCTGATGGGTTTCAACCACTGGCTTGGTAGTAAGCAATCCAGTGTCACGCCAAGACTCTGGTCCTGAGTATAACAGAACAAAATGTTGCTTCATCCTGTTCCATATTCTTCTCCGTTGGCGTGTTTGAGCCCACTGTTGTGGCTAATATGTACATCCATGTCCTTGACGGTATTGACTGTGATGTCCCTTTCTAAGCATTGGTCTTTCCTGGTAAGGTGTCCAAAGGAAATGACCCAAAGTGTCACCATCCTCACATCTAAAGAGCTTTCTGATTATATGAGGGGGCTTCAAAGCGTTCGTGGAGAGAAAATAGGATGAAAAGATCATGGCATTTTTCCATGAAGTTTTTGAAGTCCCTTCTGTTTCCTCTAAGACTGCGGTGTTTGTGCATGTGGCAAGCCACAGTGTACCCAATTTTCTTTGTCAACACTATACTTGGAATGTACAGATTCTTAGTCTTCCTTTTTCTCTGCCCCCGTCTAAAAGGCATGTTCTAAGGAAGAGCTTACGTCATCAGAGTTTGTACTTATTCTTCCCTCAGTCTCGGCTTATCTCAGACTGTTTCCATGAGTATTGGTGGTTTGTTATCAACTGGGGGAAAGTCTCTATCAAAAAAGGCCAAAGCAACACAGTCTCTACCCAAAAGACAAAGAAGTGTAGGAGTGGAGGCATTCCAGTTTTGTCTGGCACACAGATTGTGGAAAGATTTTGACTTCTTCACTATGCCTAGCTGATGCCTCAGTTTCCCAGTATCTTGCCATTGGTCTTTGCTTGCTTTCGCATAGACTGCAGGTGGTGGATATTTTCTAGTGATAAACACAAGCTGAACGCCTCTTTCCCCTCCCTTTACGTACCTTGACAATGGCTGGTGCACATTGTAATTGCATTTTCAGTGATCTGATGCTGATTCCATAAACTCCCTGCCTCTCCTTTCCATTTGTGTTTCAATCTAATGGAAACTGTGATTTAGAGAAACATATGACACAGTGGAATATTTTAACCAGTACTTTGTCAGTTTTTCATTCAAATTATTTATACCTTTCTAAAAGATATTATTATATCAGTGCTTCCCAGTCTGAACAGCAAATTGGAATTTTTGATTTAGATGTTACTCATAATTGAATGGGATTGAAACAGAGGTCACAGATTGTAGGAACACAACTAACTTAATTGCATTTTACTTCTAAGAAGGCAAGCTGTGATTAAGACTAGGTGTAAAGAAATCTAGAGCTGATCCAAGTACTAACATCAGACAAGCAAACTCTACTCTCCCTGATATCCAAAGATACAAACAACCTTAGATTTTTACTTTTACCCCTAGAGTTAAGTCTTCAATTTCTGTCTTTATTGCAGCTTTTCTACCATATGAGTGATTTAACCATAGTATGACGGTTGGAAAATGGAGAAGGCAAAACACACTTTAGTCTCACAAGCTGTAAGGTCTTGCTGTGAAAACGTCAAGTGTGACATTTACCAACTTGGTCCAGAACCACAATTCACGTCCCTGTCAACAGAGTTTTATTGTAACACAATCAACCAGCTCTCCACATGAATGCATTCACTTTGTCCCCACTTTCCACTGACAATGTAAACTAGTTCCTGTCTTTTGCTAACATCATGTGTGTGTTTTTTTCTCACAAGTGCTCTTGAAGATAATACTTTACAATGATAAGCCTACCTAATTTTACTTCTTTTTTAGGTTTTATTGTGGGGGAAAAAAATCTACTTTTGGGTTGTGGAAGAGAATATGTGTTTAGGAGTCAGACTGGGTAAAAATGGTGGCTTTATTTAGGATTATATTCAATCTAGGAGTGCTGGTGGCGCAGTAGGTTAGGCATTGGGCTGTTAGGTGCCAAGTCAGTAGTTTAAATCCACCAACTGCTCTGTGGAAGAAAAATGAGGCTGTCTGCACATAAAGATTTACAATCTTGGAAATGCTAAGGAAAAGTTTTATAGGGTCTGTCTGTACTATAGGGTCTGTCTGTCCTATAGGGTCTGTCTGTCTTACAGGGTCTGCCTGTCCTATAGGGTCGCTGTGAATCAGAACTGACTCAATAGCAGTGGTTGTGTTTTTTTTAGTTTATGATCCTTGGTAACACACACACAAATAGTACCGATTATGATCATTTTCATTACTTAGATACTTGGCACAAAAATGACACTGTCTTCCTGCTAAATTTCTCATTGTAAAAACAAAGTGGGAAGTCACACTTCCGACAAAACTACGGGCCCCATGTGGATGGTTTACTGTGCATTAGTAAAATAAGCAAGGAGTTAAAACCATAACAAAAGCAAAGACTAAGTTTGCCAATAAACCCCCTTGCCATGTGTCTGTGTTCTCTGGTGCGGCCATAACAGAAACACCACAAGGGGACAATTTTCACAAACTGAAATCTACTTTCTCACAGTCGCGGAGGCTGGAAGTCTGCATTCAGAGCCCCGGCTCTGGGGAAAGGTCCTTGTCTCCTGTGAGCATCTGCAGGCCTAGCATTCCTTGGAGAGCTCCATGTGTCTTGGCATCAATGTTCCCTGAACCTCAGAGCTTCACAATGCAGGGACCCCAGATACAAAGGACACAATACATTCCTGGCACTTCTTTCTTGATGGTCTCCAGTCCCTCTTTCTCTGCTCTCCTTTTGTATCTCAAAAGAGATTAACTCAAGATATAGCCTAATCCTGTATCTTATCACCCTGGCTCATTAACATCAGGCCGTTGTTAAGTGCTGTCAAGTCGATTCCGACCCAATGCGACCCTGTATAGTGTTTCTGAAGAACAGCTGGTGAGCTTGAACTGCTGACCTTGCAGATCAAACCGACTTTGCAGTCCAACGCATTCACCCACAGCGTCACTCACCAGGAGTCCATTAATATCAGAGACGTGAAGATTTACAACACGTAAGATAGTAACAGCAGATCCAACTGATCATGCCAGATCACAGCATGAGGCTAATTTCATCATATTAGATCTCATCATGGAGAGTGTAAGCACAATTTTAACAACTGCTAAGCCACGGAGTTCTGGTAGCGTAGTGGTTACGAATCGGGCTGTGAGCCACAAGGTCAACAGTTGGAAACTACCAGCCGCTCCGCGGGAGAACGATGAGGCGGTCTGCTCCCGTATCTCGGAAACCCTGTGTAGAGTCACTATGAGTCGGAACCGACTCCACAGCACATAACAACAACAAGAAGCCGCTGAGAATCCTAGCCTTAGCTAACACACCATGCATTTCACTGAAAAGCATACTGAGTTCAAGGTTCACCCATGTAGTAGCATGTATCATAACTTCACTTCTCTTTATATCGTGGTGTGGTGCTGTTGGACAAGCACTGGACAGCTAACCACAAGGTCAGCGGTTCAAACCTATCAGCCGCTCCTCAGAAACTGTATACAGGGTCTCTATGAGTCGGAACTGACTCAGCAACCCTTAACAACAATAGCAATTTCATTCCTATATTCATATAACCTTTGCCAGAACCGGACTTAAAGACACTAAAGATCAGAAAGATGGTGCAGGACTGGATGACGTTTCCTTCCGTTCTACGTGAGGCCGCCATGAGTGGGCGTTGGCTGGATGGCAGCTGATAACAATGCTGTTGTTGGGAGTCTTCAAGTCGGTTCCGACTCATAGCGACCTTTTATAGGGTTTCCGAGGAGCAGCTGGTGTGTTTGAACCACTGACCTTGTGGTTTACAGTCCAATGCTGTACCCAACGTGCCAGAGGAGTTGACTCATAGCAACACTATGCACAACAGATGAAACACATTTGAATGATGCTAATGGGAGAGACATGACTTTGTTGAAAGCAGTGTATCCTTTTGAATCTAAAGACATTACTGTTGTTAAGTGCCCTCAAGTCGGTTCTAACCCATAGCGACCCTGTATAGGGCTTCTGAGGAGTGCCTGGTGAGTTTGAACCGCCGATCTTGTGGTTCAAACTGACCTTGTGGTGGAGCATTTATCCTACAGTGCCACACCATCCTTTTAGGTATTAAGAATTCCACAGTAAGAAAACGGTGAGGCAAAATAAAATGTATTAAAATAGTATCCCACATCTCTGTACACTATATATTTTCACTTAAAGATTTTTTTTAATTAGGTGGCATTTCAGACCCTCCCTAAAATTAATTTTAATATCATATTTCTTGGAAAGCAGCGTTTCTATCAATGGATTGATCTTTAGGGAATTTTGTGTGCTTAATAAATGCAATTTTAGGATAGGCATTTTTGCTGTTGTTTCTTTCTAGCAGAGAATGTATTTTTTTCCTTTATCTTAAGAGTTAATGATAAGGTATAATTCAGTTGGAATTAAATTTGCTTCTATAGCAAATACTGGGAAATAACAATGTCATGCATGAAGTACACCCAGGACTGGATTCCACACACACACACATATTTCTAGAATCGCACACATTCCTAATCTCCACAATTTAGGTGACCAACTTGAGCAAACTTTATCCTCTCTTGTGTTGTTGCTGTTATGTGTCATCGAGTCATAGTGACCCTCTGCATGACAGAAAGAACACTGCCAGGTCCTGGACCAACCTCACAATGGTCGCTACACCTGAGCTTGTCCCTGCAGCCACGGTGTCAACCCGTCTCGCTGAGGATTCCTCTTTTTTCACTGACCTTCCACCTTACCAAGGATGTCCTTCTCCAAGGACTGGTCCCTCCTGATGATATGTCCCAAGTGTGAGATTATGGCTTGCAAGGAGCACTCTGGCTGTACTTCGTCTGCCGTATTTAATACAATATCAAATATAGAATTTTTTTTTTAAGTTTCAAATATGGTTTTTAGGAGAAATAGAAAAAAGTACCTTCTGAGAAATCTGTAAAAATTACATGAATAATTTAAGTTGATACTAAAAGGAGTGAAACATTAAGAGCAATAAAAATCTCTATTCTCTCATCTTTTTAATAGACAGGAATGGGTCATTTGCGTGTAACCAAAGATGGACTTCGTCTGGAAGGGGAATCAGAATTTTTATTTCCATTATATGCCAAAGAAATACATTCCCGGGTGGTAAGTAAATAATCAGATATTTAAATGTGTGCCTTATGAAAAATAATGGTTAAAGAGAAATTTGATATATTTTGCTGAGGCAGCTTAGAGCAGATACGTGTGCAAATATGCATGTTATACTTTTCATTGAAACTTTGACTATTAGGTTGTAAAGCTTATATTTGTTGTTGTTAAGTGC
>NW_006408523.1:7897904-7916843 GCF_000296735.1 Chrysochloris asiatica | reverse complement strand
GGTTGGTACCGACTTGATGGCACCTAACAACAACAACAACAATAAACCGATGACTGACTATGATCTAGTAGGGTTCTCCATGCGTAGACTGGAAATCACCATTAAATAATTCTGTGCCTTTAAATGACTCAAGTTTCAAAATTATCTGCATTTACTTCCATGGATTTATTTTTAAAATGCAACAAAACTAAATACAAATATAGTCAAGTAGAGTATTTGTAGAATTCTTGTATTTTTCCTTTTGTGATACTATGAATGTTACAGTAGAGATAGTTTTGCTAGATTATTGATGAGTGCTTTCATCTAAATAAAATGTTAACTATAATTTACAAGTTGTTTGGACCCACTCTTTCATTTTTCTTTCATAATTCTGATTATGAGCAGAGATCCCAGTTTCTCCTCTTTTCAGAACTCTGTACTGTGTAAGGTCCCTAGTGTTGCTGTAACAAAAATACCTCAAATGGGTGGTTTTAAAGAACAGAAATTTATTTCTTCACAATTTAAGAAATGAGACATCGAATTCAGGTCATGGTTCTAGGAAGCAGTCCTTTCTTTTCAGAGTCCAGTGAGTTTCTTCTCATTTCTTGGTGTTCCTTGGAATCTGTCTTCTCCGTGTGTGTGTGTGTGTGTGTGTGTGTGTGTGTGTGTGTTTATGCTGTTCTTTGCATAATATAGAAGTGATTGGGTTCAGGACCCACGCTGTACAGGCATGGTGTCAACTGATGAATTGATTACATTAGATTGCATCATGGGAAGTGATTACATTAAATTGCATCGTAGAAGATGGCTAGATTGCTTTAGGTTACAGGACATTGTATTACTTTACTTGACATCCATAGGTTCGTTGTTTTTTGCCATCAAGTCAATTCCAACTCTTAGCAACTCATGTGACACAGTAGAACTGCCCCATAGAAATGTTCTAGGCTGTTCTCTTTACAGAATCAGATGACGCAGTCTTTCTCCTACAGAGCAGCTTGTTGGTAACTACTTTCGAGTCAGTTCCAACTCATAGCGACCCTAGATAGGGTTTCTGAGGAGTGACTGGTGAGTTTGAACTGCTAGCTCAAACCAACTTTACAGTCCAGTGCCTTATCCTGCAGCACCACACCAGAAGCAACTAGGTGGGTTCCAATTATCAGCCTCTAGATTAGCAGCCAAGCATTTAATGATTGTCCCACTAGACCTCCTTCCACAGCTACACCAAGAAAAGACAAAACCCACTGCCATTGAGTAAGGGGCCCCATAGCATTTCTAAGACTCTAAATCTTTATGGAAGCAGATCTCATCTTTCTCCTGTGGAGCAGCTGGTAGACTTGCAGTGCTGCTGACTTTGTAGTTAGCAGCCCAACTGGGAACCTACTATGCTACCAGGGTTCCTTTTATACATGAATGCAGCCTGCAAAAGCGTAGACGGAATAAGCAAAAAGTGTCAAGTAGTTATTAGGCACTATTGTTACTTCTAAGGAGCTCTGGTAGCGAGCGTAGTGGTTATGAATCAGGCTGCGAGCCGCAAGGTCAGAAGTTCGAAACTACCAGCAGTTCCGCGGGAGAAAGATGAGGCTTTCTGCTCCCATAAAGATTTACAGCCTCAGTAACCCAGTACAGGGTCGCTATGAGTCGGAACCAACTCGACGGCACTTAACAACAACAACAGCAATTGTTACTTCTGGGGAGATCTTAGTTGGGGTAAGAATCAAGTATGTGACCAGGAACCCCTTAGGCTGACCTAAGTCTGAGGGTGATTCTGGGAGCTTACTCATGGAATAGACTTACATTCATCCTGATGGCACTAAAGCAGATGAACCATCCCTGTAATAAAATGACATTGGGAAATCAACTTTGGTATAAAGGAAACGCAGACAATATTAGATTAGAAGAATAGCCTGGTGACTGAAACCAGGTGATTTAATCATAGCGAATTTAATAGGAATTTATGGTTAATATGAAAAAAAAAAAAATGAGTCATTCTTTAGTTACATCCTACCAGACTTTGTCATCTCCAGTATACTGATTTAAGGAGTTCTGTAGGGGAGCTATAGGAGAATTACTAGACTGTTAAATGCAAGATCTGCAGTTAAAAGCCACCAGCTGCACCTTGGAAACCCTATACAGAACCGCTGTGGGTTAGAACTGATTCAATGGCACTTAACAACAACAATGACATATTTATTTTTAAATAATGATAAGGAGCAAAGTAATGTGAAATATTTCAAACAATCACACACAAGTTTCATAATGTTGAATTCATGGAATAGGCCAACCAGTACATAACATTTCGGTAGCATTTGGACTAGTATTCTGTAGTAAAAGAGCTGTGCAGTATTTTGTAACAAATAGCACTTTCTAGAAATGGGAGTCACTGAACTAAACTGTACATTGTAATTTCTGTTGGCACTGATATATTACTTATAAATTTTATTTTCAAAGTTGTATCCAGAAAGCAGTTTTTCATAAAATTGCAGAAAAACATTCACTGATGCATTTGCAAATATTTTCACTCAAGTTTTTCTCCTATCTAGCTGAGCTGAGAGAATGACTTCATCATAAATGTAATTCAACATGGTACACTGGCCTTTAACAACTAATTACTTGGTAACCTTTAAGAACATGAGTTCCAGTCAAGATGGTGATTTGAGATGATGGTCTAAATCCATCCAAGCTGTCCCTGAGCCCAAACACACAGCAGCTGTATCTCACAAAATAAAAAGATTTCATTTAAAAATAGATAACCATGACAGAGAAGAAAATGAACTGAAACACAATGTGCGTGTTAGAACTTCCCATTAAACAATAGTCTATGCCATTCCCAGTCCTGGCAAGAGGTAGAGGCAGATTAAATCTATTGTTCTCGGACTATCAAGAGACCCAAACGGCCTCTGTATGACTGTGTCATTGGTTCCAGTTCATAACAATGACCCTGTGTAGGGTTTCTGAGGAGCAGCTGGTGAGTTTGAACCCCCCACCTTGCTGTTAGCAGTCCAGTGCTTATCCTACATCTCCACACCAGGACTCTCCCAAGACTGAGAGACTCTGAATATTGAATGAAAACAGTAGCAAAGCCTAGACAGTTTGAGAAAAGTGAAGAAAGAAAACTACAGTCACACAGGTGAGGTCGGAAACTAAAATTTAAAATTGCGCAAGGGAAGTATCATCTAAAAAGATAGTCATTTACAGAATCACTTAAAAATAAAAATCCACTGCTATTCAGTTGATCCTGACTCATATCGACCCTATGTAAGTTTCCGCAGCCATCAGTCTTCATAGGAACAGACAGCTTCATCTTTTCCCCAAGGAGCATCTAGTGGGTTTGAACTGCTGAACTTAGGTTTAGCAGTCCAGTTCTTAATGCACTATGTCATCAGGGATCTTTTATAGAATGACAGCAAGGGAAAAATGGATCTTAATTTTTCCACTCATTTCAATTGAATTCTGAATGCCTATACTGGACTTCAGCCATAGGTAATCATTGGGTTACAAAGACTTCCCAAACCTAAAGCTGTCATAAAGTCGAATTGTATGTAAGTCAGAACAGCTAAGTACAGTTTGTGTGTAATCTCAGCTGGTTCATCTTTGTTGTTAAGTGCCTTGGGGTCAGTTCTAACCCTCTATAGGGTTCTGAGGAGGGGCTGGTGGGTTTGAACTGCCAACCTTGTGGTTACCAGTCCAATGCTTATTCTCTAGAACCACGCCAGGACTCCAAATGTTTGTCTTTGCATATTTTATATAGTGCAGCCTGAGTGCTCCTTAGAGGCTGAGATGGCCAAACTTCATCTGTCATACTTTGGACATATTGTCAGGAGGGCCCAGTTGCTGGAGAAGGATATCATGTTTGGTAAGGTGGAGGGTCAGAGAAAAAGAGGAAGACCCCAACGAGATGGATTGGCCAAGTGGCAGCATCGATGGATTCAAGCGTGGCAACAGTAGTGAGGTTGGCCCAGGATCAGGCAGTGTTTCGTTCTGCTGTGAATAAGGTCGCTATGTGTCAATACTGCTTCAATGGCACCTAACAACAACAACACCTTTACGTATATGTTGTTGTTGTTGTTGTTAAGTACAGTAGAGTTGGTTCTGAGTCATACCATTAACACTACTGGATACACAGAAACATCTGTACCATAATAATGCAACAGTAATAATAAAAAGATTTACTGGGGATTGCAAAGTCCTATAGTGCCGTGTCTGACATTGGCAGCATCGATGGACTCAAGCGTGGCAACAGTAGTGAGGTTGGCCCAGGATCACGACCCACACGGAGAGATTAAACCTGAATAGGGGCAATGGGAGGTTAGAAGAAAAAGGAAGACACAAGAAACAAATGAAATAAGTAAAGTTTGGACCAGGTGGGACACAGCACTCTGATGGAGATACTGTGACACAGACCAAGTGCAGCAAGTTTACTTTATACACATAACAAAATAGGTGCTGGACGCAGGGACAGGCGTGCAAGAACATCTGGTGTTATTGATGCATGCAATAAGCAGGACTTTATCAGAAGAAAGTAACTTGTGGTTGCTAGAGAAACAGAGAGCAGCTAGATGCTTGTGCAGACTATATTGAAGGTCATGGCTGTGTACAAGGAAAGACTTTGCAAGTTCCTTGTTCCCTGAGGCAGGCTTTGCAAGTTCCTCAGGGGGCAGCCTGACCTGGGTGCATCCTGAGTTTCTGGACCACAACTGTTTAGTTGCAATCTTTTGTTTAAACTACCCCCAAGTCAGAGACCCTTGGTTCAGTCGCTCCCAACACTATAGTACCCATTTGTTATTATGAACCATTGTATGGGCCTCAAAATTTTAATGTAATAGGCTTTTTGTAACTACAGATTGTATATAAGTCAGCTGTTCATAACCCAGAACTGCCTATACACACTAAGTGCTGTCGAGTTGGTTCTGATTCGGTGACCATGCATAGGGTTTCCAAGGAGCAGCTGATGGCTTTCAAATGCTAACCTTTTGGCTAGCAGCCCAGTGCTTATCCTACAGCCAACACTATAGCCTCATTGTTGTTAAGTGCCATAGAGTCAGTTATGATTCACAGTGACTCTACAGGGTTTCCAAGGAGCAGCTGGTGGGTTTGAACCACTGACCATTTTGGTTCGAAGTCCACTGCTTATCCGACACCACCACACCAGTACTCTGCTATACCCTTGGTGGTGGTGGTATGCCATCGAGGCTGTGAGTGTTTATGGAAACAGAAATCCTCATCTTTTCCCTGCGGAACATCTGGTAGATCCGAACTGCTGACTTTGCAGTTAGCAGCCCAGCTAACTACTCTAAGAGGCACACTACACTAAGAGGCACAGTACCTTTTCTCAAGAAGTGTGTTATCTAGATAAGAAACCATGTGAAAGATGCATAGAAAGGCCATTCACACTGTGTCTTTGGCAGATTCCTAATGGAGTCCACACCCTCTGTACAGAGTCCTCAGTCACCCCTGTGATGGCCTCATATGTGTGCACAAACTGCAACCTACCGTGGTTTAGGAACTACAGCAGTATGCTTGTGCTAAGATAAGAATTGTGTTAAACAGTATGTGGAAAGCCTGAATTTGTGAGCTTGAAGTTAGTCATAAATTCCTTGATTAACCTTTGAATGTCTGTAGGATCCATAGTGGTTTCTCTTCTACCATTTTGCAAATGGGCAATTTGTGCCCTCTTTTGTGAATAATCAGTCTGGTCAGAGATGTATCCATTTTAATGCTCATTTAAAGGAACGGGCATTGATTTTGTTTATGATTTTTTTTTCTTTTTTCTTTTTAGTTTTTATTGTGAATTGAGTGCATTACAGGGCAGATCATCAGTTTTACATTCAACAAATTACACACATGATTATAATCCCCTCCATGTACCATCAGTTAACAGTATTTCTCTCTATTAATTTTAGCTCTTTTTTCTTTTAAAAAAAAACAAAACACTTAGTCATGTATAGTAATTTAAAACACCAAAGAGAACATGCTGCAAGTCTGTCTCCTGGCTGCCAGCTCTTAGTCCCTCCCTTCCCATGAATCTAGAGCCCTCAGCTGCTCCCTCTCTCCATGTCCCCATCTCTGCCTCCATCTCTGGTGTCACTGCTTCTCTGAATAGGGTCCCGCATTCCACTTGTGCTCTTCTCCCTTGATGGTCCTAGGGTCCTCTGTTTCTGGACTGTAAGATTTACTACTCCCTGATTTTTGTTACAAAACTTCTACCTTTACTGTTGTGACAGTTGCAGTTAGTCATTATAACAATTACTCATTATTGAATCATAAGAATCTTATTCCCATCTCTTTTACCAGACCCATCTAGACAAGATGAAAACTATTCAGTGGGGATTCTATCTTCCCCTGCACACTTTTAAAGTAACTCCCTCTTGAAAACTTGTAAGCCAGT
Source organism: Chrysochloris asiatica (assembly GCF_000296735.1). NCBI lineage: Eukaryota > Metazoa > Chordata > Mammalia > Afrosoricida > Chrysochloridae > Chrysochloris > Chrysochloris asiatica. Next base: position 7,910,479 of record NW_006408523.1, on the reverse strand, counting down.
CACTTCATGCCTTTATCGACCCCTCATTTTGGGTAGCCAATGTCTAAGTTGCCTGTCCCTATCTACCCTGTATACAGAGGGGATAGCATTGATACTTGATGTGAAGATTCACTCCTTCCCTCTCTGTTGGTATTTTGAACTACTACATCCATGAGTACAGGTCAAGTTCATCAAATTGTAGCAATTTACCCTAATTTCCTTTATCAAAAAATATTTTTTGTTATTTTTTAAAAATTTTATCTTCCTCTAGTTGAGTTCTGATTATCAAGACATAAAAGCTAAGTCAAATGGGTACTATCTACAAGTTTGGGTGTTCTTGTGCCTCTCCTCTCACTTTGTATCAGCTGGATGCTTCACTCTCAGCTCTAGCCCTCTGTGGCTATGTCCTTGTCCATGGGCTCAGGTGTCCCCAGGTTATGACTGAGTTTTACAAACACAATTAGCGTTGCTAACCATTCACAAATGAATCATAGAATCCTGTCAGTGCTGTCTCCCACTTTCTCTTACCCAAACCCAGCAAAGCAAAAATGTCATTTTACAACAACAACATTTAGATGAGAAGGAATTCTGGTAGCATACTGTGTTACAAGTCAGGCTATTTAATTTGAATCTGCCAGCCCCTCTGAGGGAGAAAGATGAGGCTTTCTGCTCCATAGAGATTTATAGCCTTGGAAACACTATACAGGGTTGCCGTGAGTCAGAACTGACTTGGTGACACACAGACACAAACATCACATGGTTAGAAGATCAGGAGCTCTGGTAGCATGGTTAGCAGGTTACAAGTTGGACTGCTAACCACAAGGTCAGCAGCTGAAATTGATGAGTCACTCCATGGCACATAACCACCACCACCACCACCGTGGCTGGAAGAAACATTAAATAATACTACACCGCAATAATGAACAAGAACATGATGTATTTTGGGCAACATTCTGTATGCTTTATGCACTTGAAAAGTATTTCTATTCTTCTGTGATTGGTGGAGAGTTCTATCAATAGCAATTTGATCAAGTTGATTGATACATTGTTCAAGTGTTCTGTGTCTCAGGTGACTTTCTCTCTACTTATATAATCAATTATTGAAAGAAGGGTGTTGAAATCTCTGCTATAATGTGGATATCTTCATCTCTTCCTTGCAATTCTACCAGTTTTTGCTTTGTAAATTTTGAAGCTTTCACATCAGGTACATAAATCCTTAAGTCCAGTCAGTTCTGACTCATAGCAACCCTGTATAGGGTTTCAGAGGAACGGCTGGTTAGTTTAAACCATTGACCTTGCAGCTCATACTGACCTTGTGATCCAGTACATACCCTACAGCACTGCAACCGGAGTCCATAAATACTTAGCTACATAAATGTTGATGAATTTACAGCCATTACCATCTGAAATATCTTTATCTATATCTAAAATTGTAATCTCTTTATTCTGAAATCTACTCTGCCTGGTATTAATATAGCTACTCCAACTTTCTTTTAATTTGTGTTAGTATGTTGTTGTTAGTTTCCATCAAGTTGGTACTGACTCATAGAACCCCTATGCACAACAGAATGAGAAACTGTCCCATCCTGTACCAACGTCAAGGTCATTACTACGCTGAAGCCCTTTGCTGTTGCCACTGTGTCAGTCCATCTCCTTGTGGGGGAGGGGAGGTCTTCCTCTTTTTCACTTGGTGCTGGTGGTGGTGGTGTGCCGTGGAGTCGGTGTCAACTCATAGCAACCCTATATAGGGTTTCCAAGGCTGTAAATCTTTACTGGAGCAGAAAGCCTCATCTTTCTCCCATGGAACAGCTGTCAAAGATTCACTGATGATATACCCAGATCAGAGGCAAGAAAATGTTGTAAGAAAGTCTTATCTAGAGCCACTGTTGGCCAGAACCACAAAGGCTTATCCCAAGAGACAAGTTTTCAATGTGGTATTTCCTGTAGAAGAGTTAACCTTTCAGATTTATCTTAAGATATGTTATACCCTGGACACAAATTACATAATTGAAATTTCAATTTTTTTAAAACAAAATATATTAATTAAAACGTAAGTGAACCTAACTACTCAGAAAAGGAAGGTGACGATGGTTTCTAACCTTGAAGAATGGCATCATTGTCACCCAACTGGTGTGTGTTTTGCTGTGGATGTTCTCAAAACAAAAACAATAAAATAATTTTTTTTTAAAAGCTCAATTTTAATTAGATTTTCACGTTGAGAACTGACTCGGTAAATTGAAATCCATGTGCACAAGGGCTCTAGATCTATGGGATGATTCTACTTTCAAATGTTCACTCTGTTAGCGTAGCGTTATCCAGAAGTTTTTATAATTTTAGGTACAAGTGTATAGGGTCACACGTTCTGTGACTATGGAGAAAAATTATTTCTAAAAATCCTAAGTCCGTGTACAAATCGAAAGTCTCATGTATTCGGCTAACGTTATCGATCATTTTGCATTAGGATTCCTCGCTGCTTCTGCAATCAGCTCATAATGTGACCGTGAACGCCCGCAACTCTGATGGAGAAGTCACAGGCAGATTAAAAGTGGGTGAGTCATATTTAATCGGACTGCTTTCCAGGTGCGTGTTCCTCAACTGGTGCTTCAGGAAAGCATTTTGTCTTGCTGCTAAATAAGTCACAGTGAGACTTTTATGAACAAGAAAAGAAGGGATTTTCTAAATACCATACTCTGTTATTTCAGAGACTAGTTGTCACCACGGCAGACAATCTGGTATGTTTCAGGTAAAGTTTTTTGGGTTCCAAGACCAACAGGACCATTCCAGTCAGCACAAAAAGTACAATGTGTATTGCAAGGATGCAAGGGAAACTCACAGAGAGTAAAGGAAAGGAACCGAAGTGGAGTTAGCCTCAAGAGAGCAAAGACCAGGGGCTGGGAGCCAAAAGTGCACACTGGCTCTCATTCTGTCTCCTTCTCTCCCTTTTGTCTCTCACTCTCATCCTCTCTTCCCACATACTCCTCCTTCCCCTGCAGTGGATCGTTCCCCTGTTCACTTATGCAGGTTGTGGCTGCATCTCTTGTGATTCTACTTGATCTGCTTGGTCTCAGTGTTCTTCACCTGTTGCCTAGAGTTCCCAACATCAATAACGCTCACCTTCAATTTGACAAATTCTAAATTCCCAACAAAGATATCTAAGTAGTTCTACTGGTGGTTTCAATGAGTTGCCCTGAGGCCAGCTATAGACACGCCCTCCAATCAGCTATAGACACACCCTCCAATCAGCTATAGACACGCCCCCCAATCAGCTATAGACACGCCCTCCAATCAGCTATGGCCACATGACACCTAGCAGGTGCCCAGCTGAAGTGTCATAAACATGTCTTGTACGGAAGGAAGATTACAGAGAGAATAGAGATGAAATCAACAAAGCAACAAACTAGCTGATTCAATGAATCTGTATATATCCTCTACAGAGTCAAAGGTCTAATAGATTTGCTAAATTTAAGGAGATTGGGTGGCCCGTTCTGATCATTAAAAGGATGAGGCTTTCTGCTTCCATAAAGATTTATAGCCTCAGAAAGCCTATTGAGAGTCCACTCTGACTTGGAATTGACTCCATGGCACTGCATTTTTATGTTGTTTTTTGGTTCTGATGATGACAGAACAGATCACAGTTACTCTGCCTGTATTTTTTAATGGATGTTAAAAAAGAAAAAGAAAAAGAAAAAAAAACACAGAATAATGTTACATTTGAAACCACAGCTCTGTTTAACCTGAGGATCCCATTTTATTATAGTAACACAAGATACTAGATGTCCTATGTTCCCCTTCATAATGTACTGCAAAAATCCAGTTGTATTTCTTTTTGGCTTAGAAGCTTTGTGTGATCGAGTACAATGACATTCTCAGGACATTTAGAGATGAACCTTAATGTACCCAAAACAAATAAAATTTCTTAATGAATTATATAGTACTTATCTTTTCAATACTTTCTTAAAATGTTCATTATACCTTTTACATGTTTGTGTTTTTGTCCTTTTTTTGTCCTTTTTTGCTACTTATCTGACATTTACTGAGTGTCTCTGCCTTGTTACTACAATACGTATGTTAGCTTCCTGTACTGTAGAGATGTGTGTGTTGCTATGATGCTGGAAGCCACACCAGTAGTATTTCAAATCTCAGCAGGATCACCCATAGTAGACCGGTTTCAATGGAGTTCCCAGACTAAGAGTAAAAAGAAAGACCTGGCAACCCACTTCTGCACATTAGCCAGTGAAAACCTTATGGAGTCCTGGAGTGGCGCTCTAGGTTAATGTGCAGGCCTGCAAGGCTGGTTTGAACTGCAAGGTTGACGGTTCAAGCTCACCAGGCACTCCTTGCGAACCCTATACAGGGTTGCTATGAATCGGAAATGATTCAGCGGCACTTAACAACAACAACAGCCAGTAAACCTTTGTGAGATCTAATGCTAGAAGATTAGTCACTCAGGTTGGTAATCACATAAAATGGGACTGTGGAAGAGTTGCCTTTTCAAGGTAGAATTGGCCTTCATGGCACAGATGAAAGTCCTTCACTTGCTGAGGTCGCACAACCTCAACATGAGAAGCATCCACTGCCAGTGTTCATTAGTGATTAGAACATGAAATGTATGAAGTATATGACTCAAGGAAAATCAATAGTTGTCAAAAGTGAAATTGAATGTTTGAAGGTGCTAGCTTAGATGTGGTTGTTGATATCTAAGTTGAAACTGACTTGATGACTCTTAACAACAATGTAAGTGACCCTGGCATTGTTATCAGCTGCCATCCAGCCAACACCCACTCACCTCATGGCGGCCTCACATAGAACAGAAGGAAACCTTCTCCTCCAGTCATGCACCATCTTTCTGATCTTTAGTATCTTTAAGTGTGTTTCTGGCAAAACTTATATGAATATTAATAAAATTGCTGTTGTTGTTAAGTGCTGTTGAGTCAGTTCCGACTCATAGAGACCTTATATAGGGTTTCCGAGGAGTAGCTGGTAGATTTGAATCACTGACCTTGTGGTTAGCAGTCCAGTGCTTGTCTGCCGTTGAGTTGGCTCCAATTCATACATAACTATGTAGTTTCCAAGGAGCTGCTGGTGGTGGGTTTGAACTGCCAACCTTATTGTTAGCAGTCCAGTGCTTATCCTATACCACAACACCAGGAGTCCAGCATAGGTATTAGTGAGTGGAAATGGACGGGTATTGGTCATTTTGAGTATGATGATCATATAGTCAGTCTCCTGAGCCAGGAATGACAAATTGAGGAATAGCACTAGGTGAATGGTCAAAAGAACATGTCAGGATGTATTCTAGAGCTCAAGCTGTCAGCAGTAGGGTATGTTCATACACCCAGGAGGAAGACCTTGTACAGCATAGATCGCAGTAAAGCTGCTTACCCGAATTGTTTGGCTCTGGTAGTGTAGTGGTTACGAATCTGGCTGCTAACCTCAAGGTTGTCGGCAGTACAAAACTACCAGCTGTTCCATGGGAGAAAGATGAGGCTTTCTGCTCCCGTAAAGATTTACAGCCTCAGAAACCCTATATAGGGTCATTATGAGTCAGAACTGACTCCACGGCACACAAAAACAAGTGTGTAGAAAATGTATGTTGATGCTGTATTGTACAGTTTGTGATATATGCCATTGTTGTTGTTGTTAAGTGCCATTGAGTCTGTTCTAACTCATAACGACCCTGTGTAGGGTTTCCAAGGAATGGCTGCTTAGCTTGAACCACTGACCGTGTGGTTCAAACCGAACTTGCAGCCCAGCGCACATTAACAACCCACAGTACCACACAAGGACTCCATGAAGTGTGCAAAAGCATGACAGAAAAATTGGAAATACTGTGAGAATGATCAAAATGGGTATCATTTAATCCGTCGAGTGTGTGGTTAGATCATTATTGGCAGATTGTATACTCCACATTTGCAGCTTTATGAACAAATACACAAAGCTTTTGATGACCACTTAGCAAGTATTTGTGAATCCTTAGATTTGAGAATCTGTGTGCATATGTTGCCTTTGAAAAATAACATTTAATGTTGTGCTGTAGGTTAAACACTGGGCTGCTAACCACAAGGTCGGCAGTTCAAACCTACCAAGCTGGTCCATGGTTGGTGGTTCAAACCTACCAGCCATTCCTCGGAAACCCTATATAAGGTCTCTATGAGTAGGGTTTCTATTCCCATAAAGATTTACAGCCTTGGGAATCCTATGAAGGGTCAATATGAGGCAAAATTGACTCAACAGCACCTAACAACAACAAGGAAGACCAATATATGCCACTATTACTAACATATATATATATGCTCCAGCCAAAACCTAAAAGCCAAAGTTGAAGAAAGCAGTTTTGATGAATTACTGCCATTTGAAATTGATCAAACATGCAACCAAGATTGCATTGATGATTGCTGGTGATAGGAATGCAGATGCTGGATAGAAAGAAGGATCAATTGTTGGAGAAAACAACCCTGGTGATAGACTAGGGCCAGGGTCCCTGACTGCTTGGTCCCCCATTGCCCCATTGTTTAGCCTGGTGCTGGCCATATGGAAGCCTTAAATAAATACATGCTGAATGAATGGGTGAGTGAGTGAATGATTGTTTAGGCTAAGGCACCAGCCTAAATTGGATAAGAGTCCAAGAGATAAGATGAAGCAAGGTGGTCCAACTAAGGTGGTCTACAGTCAAACTCTTTCAAAGTACAGGTCTAGGTCACGTCCTTGAGGGACTTTGACCAGGGTAACTAAATACCAATGGCAAGCATAGAAACTCAAGGAGGGGATGGTGAGTGGGAAGGACAGCTAAGATTTAGTAATCAATGTTAGGCAGAATTGCAGTGGAATAGGTCAGGAATGAAGAAATGGAGGTTCATTCAACGCAATTGCTGTGAATAGCATTGGAGTCTTTGCAAGTCTTACACCTTAAAAAGCCCAGTTGTTGTCAAGTCAAACCCATGTGTGTCCAGTGGAACTGTGATTCTTGGCGTTTTCAGTGGCTGATTTTTTTGGAAGTAGATTTCCAGGACTTCCTTCTGAGATGCCATAGGTTAGTGAGTTTATGAGTCATAGATGTAACTGATTGGCCTAAAGACTAGAGACAGGTCAAATGGGAAAGTTAGTTAATACTAGGCTTACGGACTAAGTTATACAAAATCAAACCTGGAAGTCGTAAAGCAAAGACTTAACCACAGCTTAGTGATTACAGTGTAGCACCGTTCTCTAAGATACCATATTTGTAGCAGTAGAATCATTCTTTCCTATTTTAAAGGACTTTGTGACTGTATTTAGGGCAAAAGACAGTATTTTAAATTAAAGACATAATAAGGGGAGAAAAAAGGTTATTAATGAGGCATACTGTGTGAAAAGAAAAACATGATGGCATTTTCACTAGAAAAACCCTTAAACCAGTTTTGCAAACTTAATTCATTGGATGTGAACACTATTAATCATTGCTTCTTTATTTGCAGCAAAGATTTTCATTAAAAATTGTATTCTACTGGGTACCTCTTTTCTTATCACTAAGGTAGAATTTGAATTTTGTTTCTTAAAGATTTCTGCTGCAGAAGGTGATTGCTTTCAGCTCTAACTGATGTCCAACTAGTTAATGAAAACCACTGGAATATTATAGAAGCCAGGAGATGAATTATAAATGGGATAATTTTTTAAAGGTGTTTATTATGAATAGAGTGAAAGTTTACAGGGCAGATCATCCGTTTTATATTCAACAAATCATACACCTTGTTTCATTACAATGATTATAATCTCCTCCATGTACCATCAGTTAACACTATTTCTCTCTATTCACTTTTTTTTCTCATACACTCAGGCATATATAATAATTTACACCACCAAAGGGCACATTCTGCAAGTCTGTCTCCTGGCCACCAGCTCTTAGTGCCTTCAGTAAAATTTTGCTGAAGATCATTTTTAAATGATTACAGCAGTCCATCAGCAGAGAACTGCCAGAAATTCAAGCTGATTCACATGAGACAGTAGGATGAGGGATAACTATACAAAGTCATTCAACTGTGTGGATCATAACAAATTATATATACAATTGTGAAGGATGGGAATTCCAGAACACTTAACTGTGTTCATGCAGAACCTGTATATAAACCAAGAGGCAATTGTTCAAACAGAACAGGGGTTTAAAACATGGTTTGAAAGCAGAGAAGTTGTGTGTCAGGATTGTATTTTTTCACCATACTCATTCAATCTGCATATTGAGCAAATAATCTGAGAAACTGGACTATATGAAGAAGAATGCATCAGGATTGGAAGAATACTCATTAATATCCTGCAATATGCAAATGACATAGCTTTGCTTGCTGAAAGTTAAGAAGACTCGAAGCATTGGCTGAGGAAGACCAAAGCCTTCCACACGGATTACACTTCAGTGTAAAGAAAGTAAAATTCCTCACAAATGGACCAATAAATAGCAGGATAAATGAGGAACAGGTTGAAGGTGTCAAGATTTCATTGTACTTGGATCCACAGTTAAGGTTCATGGAAGCAGCAAAGGACAAAACCTTCATTCAATTCACAACACAAAGTTAAACAGAAGAAAACAAAGGACATATTGCATTGGGTAAATCTGCTACAAAAGTGTTAAAAAGCCAAGATGGAAATTTGAGGACCAAGATGTCTGTGATCCAAGCCATAGTATTTTCAGTCACCTCATATACGTGTGAAAACTGTTCAGTGAATAAGGAAGACCAAAGAAGAATTTGAATTCTGATGTTGTCAAAGAATATTGAATATACCATGGACATGCAGAACAATAAACAAATCTGTCTTGGAAGAAGTCAGCCAGAATGTTCGTTAGAAGCAAGGATGGCGAGACTTTGTCTCATGTACTTTGGATGTGATTTCAGGAGGGACCAGTTCCTGGAGAAGGACATTATACTTGGTAATGTAGAGTCAGGAGAAAAGGGGAAGACCGTCAAAGAAATGTATAGTCACAGTGGCCACAACAATGGTCTCAAGCATAGGAATTGGTTTTGAGGATGGCGCAGGACTAGGCAGTGTTTTGTTCTGTTGCACAGAGGGTTGCTGTGAATGAGAGCCAACTCAAAAGAACCCAACAGCAACAACATATACCTAGATGTAGACTTGCTTGGTCATATGGTTGTTATTGTTGTTAAGTGCCGTCGAGTCGATTCCGACCTATAGCAACCCTGTATAGGGTTTCCAAGGAGCATCTGGTGAACTTGAACCACTGACCTTGCAGTTCAAACAGCTTTGCAATCTGGCACATTAACCCACAGCGCCACACCGGACTCCATTGGTCATACAGTAACTCTTTAATATTTTGAAGTACTGACAAACTGTTTCCCAAAATGGCTGCAAACAAAATGGCCACCCCATTTTACATTCCCTCCAACAATGTATGAGAGTTACAACTTCTCTACATCTTCAACAACACTAATGTCTGTCTTTTTTACAGCCATTCTGGTGGTGTGAAGTGGTGCTTCAAACTCACCAGTCACTCCTTGGAAGCCCTATACAGGGTTGCTATGAGTCAGAACAGACTCCACGGCTCATAACAATAACAACAACAACAACAACAGACACCTTGGAAGAAATTCCTGGTGATCTACCTTTAAAAAACCAGCCACTGCTGGCACACAGTTCTACTCAGACACACGTAGGTCATCATGAGTTGGACTCGACTAGACGGCAGATGGTGTGTGTGTGTGTGTGTGTGTGTGTATGATGCAAACATGTACAGGGCTGAGTGAGAATCCCCACAAGGGACTCACAGTCAGGATGGTCATACTAAGAGGGACAATTCACGTGTCCCCAAGAAAGGGAGAAAGAGACATTTCAGGTGGAAGAAATTGAGAAAAGACACAGAGGTGAATACATTTCCTTCTTTATTTTAAAAATATATAGGTATTTAGTGTTGGTTGTTGTTGTTGTTAATGCCATCCTTTCCGACTCACAGTGATCCTGTATAGGGTTTCCGAGGAGTGGCTAGTGGATTTGAACTACTGACCTTGTGGTTTAAACTGACGTTGCAACTGAGTGTTTAATATGTTTTCCACTTGAGAAGACGCTGTACTGTTCTCTGAGTGATAAAAAGCCCATAATCACAGGGAAAATCACCAGTTTAACAATACCCCATTTTCACATGACACAACCACGTTGTGAAAGAAGCTAGTTACAAAAGACCATGTAGTGTGTGATTTCACTGATGGGGAATGTCCCGAGTAGGCAACTGTGTTGAGACTGAACAAAGATGCATGGTTGTCTAAGACTGGAGGGCTGAGGAAAAATGGGAAGAGACTGCTATTGGAATTCTTTGTGTGGGGATGACAATATTTCAGACTTGACTGTGGTGAAAGTGGGAGTCCTGGTGTGGTGCTGCGGATGAATGCACTGGACTGCAATGTTGGTTTGAACCACAAGGTCGACGGTTCAAGCTCACCAGCTGCTCTTTGGAAACCCCATACAGGGTCACTGTCATTCGGAACTGACTCGACGGCGCTTAATAACAACAATATTTGAGATGGAGCCCTGCTGTGGCACTCTAGGATAAACACTGGACTGCCAACAGCAAGGTCGGTGGTTCAAACCTACCAGTCACTCCTCAGAAAATCCTATGCAGTATTGCTATCAGTCAGAACTGACTCAATGTCACTTAACAACATATCTGAAATAGATTAATTTTAATAATATATCTAAGTTTAGAATTTAATCAGAGGATCAAAAAAATAATTGTAGCAAATCCTAAATGTTCAGCAACTTGGCATTGTTAGGTGACATAACTTCAACACTGCATATAGTAAAGTCTTTATAATGAACTGTTTCAATTAACCCCTCAGGTCCCAAAATGGTGGAAGTTCAGAGCCAGCAGTTCCAGATCAACTCCAAGGATGGCAAGCCACTGTTTACGGTTGATGAAAAGGAAGTTGTTGTTGGTACAGATAAACTCCGAGTAACTGGTATGTAACACCAAATCAAAAAAGTAACATCTCATAGAGTAAAAATGTATCCATGCCAGGATAAGACTGGACCACTAACCACAAGGTCGGCAGTTCAAACCCACTGCCAGTTTTCTCTACCACCTTCCAGCCAAAAAAATAAAACTAGTTTGAATTTGTTGACTTTTCTATTGAGATTCTTGGAGACATTTCAAAAGAAGGAAATCTTTCTCCTATTGCTTCCTCCTTCCTCCCACCATCTGTTTTCAGTTGGCATAACCCAAAAATTTATCACGTGCTCTTCTATCAGTATGCAATTCAAATGTCCAATTCCCATGTGACTTTTTGCATAAAAGTGTTCTTATAAGTTCATTTTGTTCCCATTATGTCAGGTGAGTGCATTCCCTACGTTTTTATAAAACCTTTGTTCTCTTTGAGTGAAAAATCAGATAGAATTCCAGATGTCTCGTTTTTAGGTATGAAAAGAAATGTTATAGAAGAAAGAAAAAAAAAAAGGAAATTTTCAGAACATACTCCAAATCCATCTGCTGAGCTTCGATAAAGACTAGATGACATGAAGAGTCAGACACTTGTCAAAGCCATTCCTGCACTTTCTATGCCATTCTGAAAATCCATCATTAACGTTATCCTTTCCCCCAAGCAGCCCCAAATGAAATAAATTTAAAGAAAAGTGTTCTCCAATGTAGGAAGTCAAAGTTTTATAAGAGGAAACTCAACAAAACCAATTGTAAAGGCGATAACCTAATCTAGATACTGAGGCGGCAGTATCCCTGGTATTCCTACTAAAAGGCACTCCTGGGGTGTTGGTGCAGGATAAAGCGCTGGACCGCAAGGTCAGTTTGCACCACAAGGTTAGCAGTTCAAACTCAACAGCCACTCCTGGGAAACCATATACAGGGTCACTATGAGTCAGAACTGACTCAACAGCACTTAACAACAGGGCAACAAGAACTTCAGGAAAAATAGTTTGACAAAAGCAAAGATTGTTTCAAACCCAAGCCATTCTGTCCAGGTTGACAGTAAAGTGAACTTCCATCTTTTCTAGCACACATGTCAACACTAACCTGGTAAATAGTCATGTGCTTCTCTTTCTTACTATGTCTTTGTGGGAGGCACAGATGTCTTCCAAACCCCTCCTAATCACCAGTGAAGGTAACTAGAGCACTTGTACCTCCATCTCTAATGATTAGACTCACATTACTTTGTTTAGATCTTGTCCCTTGTCACCCTACCATGACACTCACACGGAGTTCTTATTTTTGGGGTCACTGTGAGCAGTAGATGAATTGTACACAATTGAATAATTGTACAATGTACAGTAAATATGATCCATTTTTACTATTTCTAAATCTTAGTGATTTACCATATTATTACACTATAGTACCCACAATTATATATGTATATATGTTGTTGGTGTTGTTATGTGCCGTAGAGTCAGTTGTAACTTATAGCGACCCTGTAGTTTCAAACTGCTGACCTTGAGGTTGGAAGCCCGACTCGTAACCACTACGCTACCAGAGCTCTCTCTCTCTCTCCTTTATATATATATAAAAGGAGCTCTGGTGGCGTAGTTACAAATCGGGCTGTGAACTGCAAGGTCAGTAGTTCGAAACTACCAGCTGTTCCACGGGAGAAAGATGAGGCTTTCTGCTCCCGTAAAGATTT
>NW_006408523.1:7883111-7897644 GCF_000296735.1 Chrysochloris asiatica | reverse complement strand
GTACACTCCCACCACCCTAAATGATACCCACACAACACACATATATATAAGTCCTGGTGTAGTGCTGTGGGTTAATACGCTGGACTGCAAAGTCGTTTTGGACCATAAGGTTGGTGGTTCAAGCTCACCAGTCTCTCCTCAGAAACCCTACACAGGGTCGCTATGGGTCGGAACCGACTCAACAGCACTTCACAACAACAACATATTGTTAAGTGCCATCGAGTTGGTTCTGATCCATAGCGACCCCATGTAGGGTTTCCGAGAAGCAGCTGGTGAGCTTGAACCACCCACCTTGCATTTCAAAGGGCTTTGCAGTCTGGGGCATTAACCCATGGCAGTATAGTTGTTATGAGTTGGGCTGCTAATCTCGTGGTCAGCAGATCATTACTACCAGTGGTTCCAGGGGAGAAAGATGAGGCCTCAGAAACCGTGTACAGGGTTGCTGTGAGTTGGAACCAAGTCCATGGCACATAACCATCACCAACTATATATATATTTTTTTTTTTTTTTTTTTTTAAACGAACTGTGCACCCCCCTCATGCCATTAGTTTCTTGTGCGCACTATGTCTGTTAAACATGTTTCTGAGAAATCCTTTATATCCTGGGGTGGAGCACTAACATTAGCTGAGCTCTTTTTTTGGTAATATATTCTTATATAAATTATGCAAACTGTACAGGATCATTTAACGCATGGCTTACATAATGGCATTACATAGTGGAATTTGTGTCCTTGTCTATAATTTAGGTCTTCCAACAACTTCAGTTAATGGGTTCCATTTTCCTCAAGGAACAGATGTCAAATCAATGACATTTTTTATTTGAGTGCACACATAAAGGAAATATTACATCGAAGCTCAACAACCATTTACTGAAAATTCTTTCGTGAAATCATTTGAGAAACTTCTATTTAGTCATATGAAAATAGACTCTGAGGAGTATTTACTTTAAAGCTGAGTAATACTAATATTAATTATATAGTCGAGATGAGGGGTCCTGATGTGGCACTGTAGGATCAGCACTGGACTGCTAACCACAAGATCGATGGTTCAAACCCACCAGCCGCTCCTTGGAAACCCTGTAGAGGGACACTATGAGTTGAGAAACAACTCGACAGCACTTTAACAACGACAATCAAGATGATGTTTAAATTTTCTATCATAGAGAAACTGCTGGTCTCTGTTTCCTTGAGAAACAATTGTTCTCATTGAAAGACAATACATTCTAGTTTACAGACTGTATCTAACTACATTACTATAGTCACATGTAGCTAGAATGTAACTATGATGATGGAGAAGTCATTGGCCTGCACTGAAAACCAATTGTGGAATCACATGTCCTTGTAAAATAGTGCCACTGACATTTTAGACCAATTTCAGCTACTCAGAGAATCCAAGTTGAGCTCACACGTGAATTGCTGTGCAAATTGAATGTACTGAGATGGCTGCTTGCTCTGACCCACGGTGAATGTTTATATAGTGAAGTGTCGGCCCTTTTTTCTTCAGCACCATATCATTTTGTTTATGTTAAAATAGATAAAATGACACACACATTCATAGCATTTCTCTTGTGAAATGGTCTCTTGCAATGTAAAGGATTTTTTTTTTTTTAAATATGTTAGAGTCATGTTAGGGTCCTCACATCAAAACATACTCATGTGTAAAGCAATGCTTAATAATCCAAAGGCAAAACACACCAAGTACAAAACTATATTTAGCATACCCAATGAGTGACTTGAAATGTGCTTCCTTTTGGTTTTTTTCTTTTATATTTTGCAAATCAGGAGAAGCAAATTGTCATGTTTAAATTATTCTCCCTCCAAGCCCAAAGAAAAGTATATATTTCAGACCCTATACTATAAAATCAGACGACGTATTGCATTGGGCAAATCTGCTGCACAGGAACTTTTTAAAGTATTGAAGAGCAGAGATGTCAGCTTGAGGACTAAGGTGCACCTGACCCAAGCCATGGTATTTTCAATAGCCTCATATGGATGCGAAAGCTGGACAGTGAATAAGGAGGATCATAGAAGAATTGATGCCTTTGAGTTGTGGTGTTGGAGGAGAATACTGAAAGTGCCATGGACTGCCAAAAGAACCAATAGATCTGTTTTGGAAGAAGTGCAACCAGAGTGCTCCTTGGAGGCCAGGATGGCTAGGCTTCGTCTCTCATACTTTGGACATATTGTCTGGAGAGAACAGTCGCTGGAGAAGGATGTCATGCTGGGTAAGGTGGAGGGTCAGAGAAAAAGAGGAAGACCCCCCTAACGAGATGGACCAGCCAGGTGGCATCATTGATGGCGTCAAGTGTGGCAGCGGTAGTGAGGTTTGCCCAGGATAGGACATTGTTTCGTTCTGCTGTCCATGGGGTCGCTATGAGTTGGTTCTGACTTGATGGCACCTGACAACAACAACAACACACTATAAAATATGGCTGGCACAGTTTAGTGTGGAAACTCCACTGCTTGATGTCACCGTATTCTACATTGTTGTTGTTGTTGTTGAGTGCCGTTGTGTCAGTTCCAACCCATAGCGACCCTGTATAGGGTTTCCGAGGAGTGACTGGTGAGCTTGAACCGCCGACCTTGCAGTTCAAACAGCTTGGCAGTCTGACACATTAACCCACAGCACCACACCAGGACTCTACATGAAGGTGGTCAAATCCTTTTATTCCTCTCATGTCACTTTGTCCTGCACCAGGACTGTTTGGTCCACAAACATGGAAGTTCTGGTCCACAAAGTCTTACCTGCTAATTTAAATTAGCTCCTCCCACTGATGACCATCCCTCCCCCCAAAATCATTTATTTGCAGCTTGCTTGTGGTGCGTACTGCATTCTCTCACACGTGATTGTACAAGAAATCTTACAGCTTATAAGTTAAAAGTGGAGGTCTTGAATTCTGACCCCGCCCTGCCATTCTTCAACTGTGCATCCCTGGTCCACTTTGTTTCTGTCCAACAGTTATCTCATCGGTAAAGTGGGAAAATAATCTCATAGAGTTGTTTTGTTATTAGGTGTGGTGGAGTCGGTTCCGACTGATAGTGACCTTGAAAAAGGTTTCTGAGGAGCAGCTGGTGAATTTGAACCACTGACCTTGACGTTCAAACCAACCTTGTGGTCTAGTGCCTTATCCCACAGTGCCACATAGAGTAGAGGACTTAAAATACTTATTGATGAAGATCAAAGATCAGTCTTCGGTATGGGTTCAACCTTATTATAAAAAAAACAAAAATCCTCACCACTGGACCAATAAACAACATCCATATAAATGGTGAAAAGACTGAAGTTGTCAAAGGCTTCATTTTGATCTGATCAACCATCAGCACTCATGGCAGCAGCAGTCAAGAAATCAACAGTGTACTGCATTAGGCAAATTTGCTGCTCAAGGCCTCTTTAAAGTGTTGAAGAGCAAAAATGTCCGTTTGAGGTTTACGATGAGCCTGACCCAAGCCATGGTATGTCCAATAACTTCATATGCATGCGAAGGTTGGACAATGAAGAAGGAAGACCATAGAAGAATTGATGCATTTGAGTTATGGTGTTGAAGGAAAATATTGAAAGTACCATGGACTGCCAAAAGAACAAACCGATCTGTGTTGGAAGAAGTACAGCCAGAGTGCTCCTTGGAAGCCAGGATGGCCAGACTTGGTCTCTTCGGACATATTGTCAGGAGGTACCAATCCTTGGAGAAGGATATCATGTTTATTAAAGTGGAGGGTTGCAGAAAAAGAGGAAGACTCCCAGCGAGATGGATTGGCACAGTGGCAGCATCAATGGGCTCAAACGGCAACAATTGTGAGGTTGGCGCAGGATCGGGCAGTGTTTCATTCTGTTGTGCACAGGGTCACTGTAAGTTAGTACTGATCCAATGGCACCTAACAACAACAGCAACATAAAGTAATAAACAAATGAGTTAGGGTCTATCAAAGACCACATCACTTTCACTTTGGTTTTTCTGTACCTCGGTTGTTAGCACAGTGTCTTGCTTACGGGTTCTCAAGTGAACAGTAGCAACAGCAAACTGAAGCATGTGGATTCCTAGAAATTGTAAGGTCAATTGAAAATAGTTACATTAAATTTATTTTTCTATGCATTTCCTGATATGCCTTAAAAACACACGAGAGCTTCAAACAGCTTGTGGAAAAACAGAATGAAAAGATAGCGGAATTTTTCCACAAATTTTTTGAAGCCCCCTCATATGTACTCCAAGACACAGTTATTACATGTAAACACCAGGGAACAGTCACATTTCTATTGACTGAAATATATGGACTTACTCTGGTAGCGTAGTGGTTACGAATCAGGCTGCTAACCTCAAAGTCAGCAGTTCGAAACTACCAGCTGTTACGCGGGGAAAAGATGAGGCTCTCTGCTCCCATAAAGATTTACAGCCTTGGAAACCCTGTGCAGGGTCGCTATGAGTCGGAACCGACTCCACGGCACATAACAACAACAACCACCCAGTTTTCAGTAAGAATGATTTTATTTTTACTTAAACTTAGCATTGCTCTCTTGTTGTTGTTGTTGTTAAGTGCCGTCGAGATTGCTCTCTAGTTTTAAAAAAATGTTGTTAAGTGCCATCAAGTTGGTTCTGACTCATTGGAACCCTGTATAGGCGTTCCAAAGAGCGGCTGGTGGATTTGAACAGCCAAGGTTTCGATTAGCAGTCCAATGTTTATCCTACAGCACCACACCAGGACTCCAGATTTCTAAATTGGCCTATTCATTTGTAACTAGTTTTAAAGTAAGAGTTTCTTGCTAGGGACCTAGTGAAATCTTGGCATTTCTAATGAAGAATGTTTCTTTTTCTCTACGCACCAGTCACACAGGTATGAACGATCAAAACAAAACAGAAATGCTTTCTTGTGTTTAAATACAGAGACTCACTGTTTAATATGTTTTATGCCATTTATTTTACCTTTTTTTTTTCACTGATTCATCTTTGACTTGTGTTTAGGTCCTGAAGGGGCTCTTTTTGAGCATTCAGTGGAGACCCCACTTGTCCAAGCTGACCCATTTCAAGAGCTTAGGTAAGAACTTTGTTGAAATAGAAGGACATATTCTTATTGAAGCTCTCTGGGCATTTGCTGTAACAGTATTTTACCACTTGCTACCTGACCTGAGGCTTTCTGCTCCCGTAAAGATTTACATACAGCCTTGGAAACCTTGTACAGGGTCGCTATGGGTCAGAACCGACTCCACGGCACATAACAACAACAACAACCTGACCCCATGGAGTCCTGGTATGGCACTATGGGTTAATGCACCTGACTGCAACGCCGTTGGACTTACAAGGTCAGCAGTTCAAGCTCACCAGCTGCTCCTCGGAAACCCTATACAGGGTTGCTATGGGTCAGAACCAACTCGACGGCACTTAACAACAACCTGACCCCATGGAGTCCTGGTGTGGCACTATGGGTTAATGTGCCTGACTGCAAAGCCATTTCAACTGCAAGGTTGGCAGTTAAAGCTCACCAGCTGCTCCTTGGAAACCCTATACAGGGTTGCTGTGGGTCGGAACCGACTCGACGGCACTTCACAACAACAAACCTGACCCCATGAGAGCCAGAGTAGAACTGTGTTCCATTATGCTGTCAGTGACTGATTTTTTGTAAGGAGATTACCAAGCATTTCTTCTGAGTCAGACCTCCAAACTTTTGGTTAATAGCCAAGCACTTAGTCATTTGTGACCCCCAGGGAACACCGTCTTATTCCCCTGTTCTTGTTAGCTATGGTCAAGTTGGTCCCTGACACCAGGGGACCACAGGACCAGACCGTTATGATCCTTAAGGTTTACCAGGTCTTCCTTCCTAGTCTGTCTTAGCCTGAAAGCTGCACTGAAACCTAGGCAGTACCATAGTAACATACAAGTCTCCACTGACAGATGGGTGATGGCTTCACCTGAGGTGAACTGGCTTGGGATAGAAGGAGAGAAGGCTACCACGGAACCATCGTTGCCGTGGGTCACTTCCGGCACATAGCCACCCTGCACCGGCTTTCCACCGGAGTATCGTACCCAGTGTCTAAGCCACAGCACCACTGGCCACCACTGCCCCATTCATTGCCTTCACTTTCATGACTGTCCCCGTCTAGCCAGCTATGACGTATTAAAATCCAAAGGGAGTTGAAAAACCCTATGGGATCGGCACACTTTGTATGTCTGGGATCCAGGCCTCCTTTTGTCATATCCCCATCTCTGTAGTCTATTCAGTACACTTCTCCTACCCCCAGTTCTTCCCCTCTAGCCTGCCTTGGTAGCATAGTGAGTTAAACTTTGGGCTGCTAACGGCAAGGTCAGCAGTTCAAACCCACCAGCCTCTCTACAGGAGAAAGATGAGGCTGCCTGCTCACGTAAAGATTTCCAGTCTCGCAAGCCCTCAGATGCAGTTCTACTATGTGCTGTAGGGTCGCTCTGAGCCTGAATCAACTCAACAGCAAGGAAGTGAAGCCTGTCCTTCTCACCGATGTCAGTGTTGGGTTGACGTCACTACACTCAAACTGTTTAAAATGCTTCAGTGACTCCCCATCTCCCATAGGAAAATCCCCACTCCTCCACTTAGGGCCAGAGACTGGGACTCTGACTAGCTCTCCAGCCCACAACTAGCAACCACCTGCTCTCTCTCTTACCTGCTTGTGCAGACCCCTCACCCTAACTTCTGACCAAGTTCTCCCTCTGAATGGAAAGCCCATCTTCCCCTAGGAGACCTCAGGAAGATCTGCTCACCCTCAACGGTTCATTCAGACGCCACCTGCATACAACTCGAGTATTTCACGAAACCATCAATTCCCCCAAAAACCTGTCATCAGGAGTGCCTACAAATTGTTGCTGTTTAAAAAATAAGACATTTGTGTATTCCTGTCACACTCTCCATTCCCACTCTATCAGCAAACACAGTAAAAGTCTCTGTAACTTTCAATGGAAGAGAAGATATTCTTTACAAAAAAAGTGTCTTGATTTTTTTTTTTTAATGTGCACCACTAGTCCTGGTGTGGCGCACTGTAGGATAAGGCATTGGACCGCAGGGTCAGTTTAAACTGCAAAGTTATCAGTTCAAACCCACCAGCTGCTCCTCAGAAACATTATACAGGATCGCTATAAGCCTGAACCAACTCGATGGCACTTACCACCAACAGGAACACAACAACTAGCAGGGACAAGGGTGTTGGAAGACCACACACATGATAAGGTCGCATTTACAAAAGAACAGGCAATCTTTGGTAGAGCTCATTACGTACTATCTAGAATAAACAAAATCATCAAGTTCCACATACTGTTGTTGTTAAGTGCTGTGGAGTCGATTCCGACCCATAGCGACCCTGTATAGGGTTTCCGAGGAATGGCTGTTGAGCTTGAACCGCTGAGCTTGCAGTTGAAACGGCTTTGCAGTCTGGTGCATTAATCCACAGCGCCACCCCAGGACTCCACATACGAATGCGTTTTATTCACAGCGTGTGCCGCCTGTGTTATTTTCTCTGTTGCTAGGATAAGAGATGCAATTTACTGCCGTAGTTACTTACTTCAGTAGTCGGTTTGTATTTTATTACAAAACTGAATGTAGGAAAATACTCTCCTGACATTTCTTTTGTAGTAAGGGCCTGTTGTATACACTAGCAGATCTGTATCTTCATGGGCAACAGAGCTTAATTGTTGCCTTCTGAGGTCTATGTATTTTAAATCTGTATGTTTTGATATTGATATTAAAACGAAATATCTTACAGGCCAACATACCACTAAAACTCACATGTAGAATTTGACTGTGAAGAACAATTCATGTATTTGATAAATTGTATTAAATACAGAAAACACGGCGTGAGAGCACTTTTATGAGAGTGTCAGCTTTACACAGAAGACTCATAACTTTCGTAAACTAATGTTTTCAAGACGATTGTTTCTCATACTTACTTCAAAGTGGTCTAGGAAGAAATTAGTAAGATATTGTAGGTTAAAAGTATTACATAAGCTGGCTCCTCAAATACAAATACTCGTTTTTATTATCATTCATATACCAAATAGATATTCACACTAAATGAAATAGCAATTAGGAAGTTCATCATTTTGCTTCTATTTAATGTCTGATGAAATACTAATTAAAAACAAATAGGAGTTCAATTTATCTTTTCTGCTTAAAGAACATTTTCAGCATAAAAATAAATTGTGACTATAGTTAAATTACAGTAATGTTCATTAATTTTGATGAAGGATTATAAGATCAATATTACAGGTTTATTATAGTTAGTGACGGAGAACGTTTTACTTTCCTAACAGAGAAATCAATGTTTCATTCCCTTTTAAAAACAATTGGGTTCAAACCACTTTGAATTAGGAAAAGAATGTAAATTGTAGGAATGCCAAGCCCCTCTTTAAACATGAATGTCAGTGTTTTAAAATATATAGATCTCAAAATGAAGTGATTCACCTACCTTGCCCATTAAGGCATATTGATGTTAAGTGCCGTCAAGTCCATTCCAACACATAGCGACCCTGTTTAGGGTTTCCTAGGAGCAGCTGGTGAGCTTGAACTGCCGACCTCTGCAGTTCAAACCTACTTAGCAGTCCAGGGCATTGACCTACACAGCTCCACACCAGGACTCTCATTAAGATATAGCTCTGTCTACTGTTTGGCTGAACATTGAGCCTTGGAGACAAGTTCCATTTCCTACCTTAAGAGTGACCAAAGGGTCCCTGATGTCGCTGTCATAAAATTGTTCCTCACCTTTCGGACAGGGGTTTAATGCTCAGCGCCTTAACGTGTGTGAATGAAGTGTGAGTATTCCAATTTCTGTGCTCAGCAGGTCTTTGAGTGCTTACTTGGTCTATATTTTTATGCATTTTTTGTCTTCTCAGGTTAGAATCCCCTACCAGGAGTCTAAGCATGGATGCCCCCAGGGGTGTGCACATTAAAGCACGAGCTGGGAAGATTGAGGCCCTTTCTCAAATGGATATCAAGTTACACAGTAGTGATGGGATGGTAAGCCAACATGATCAAGCTCCAATTCTATGTATGTCCTGAAGACCCTTGGGAGTTTCAAGCGCATCCAGAGATCCACACATTACATTTAGGGTCATTTGTAAAGAGCGGTCATGGCAAGTGTACAGTGTTAGTGAAGGCGAGTCCAAGAAGAGTTAGCAGTGGATAGCAGTCTAGTGCTTATCCCACAGCGCCAGACGTATACAGAATGAAGAACTGTGTGGTCTTCCAACAGGTATTGTCCCACAAAACCACAAACCCACCACCACTGAGTTGATTCTGACTCAGAGCGCCCCCTACAGGGGGTTTCTGAGACTGTAGCTTTACAGGAACAGACAGTTTTATCTTTCTTCCGCAGAGAGGCTGGTGGATTTGAACTCCTGACCTTTTGGTTAGACATCTTTGTCCCACAAAGGCAGGAAATAAGCAATGAAGCAGTGTGGGGATGATCAGTTGGAAGCATTTGCTGGAAGAGAGGAAAATGAGTAACTAGGGCGGGGGTTGGGGAGCAACATGATCAATTAACCATGAGAAATAGGGGAAAGCAAATAGATTAAAGGCACCTAAGGGAAAAAGCAGAAACCCAGGGCACCCAAGGCATTGAACAATCACCTAAAATGTTTGTGCTTTTTAAAAGCTATACAAGTTGAGCTAGTTTATTCTCTGACCACGTACCAAACCACACTGGGTAAGCCATTGCATGTGGTGCTACTTCCTGTCTCCACCCCGTTCTCTATAGCACGGCTCAGTGTCACAAGAGGGAATTGTTGTTTTTGTTAAGTGCCGTGGAGTCAGTTCCGACTCACAGCGACTGGTGGGCAAGCTGCTGACCGTCTACTTAGGAATCCAGTGCTTACCCTACAGCACCACACCAGGACTCTAAGAGGGAATTGTTGTTAGGTGCCGTCAGGTTCCAACTCAGAGCAGCCCTGTATAGGGTTTCTGAGGAGCAGCTGGGGGGTTTGAACTGCTGACCTTGTGGTTCGCAGTCCAGTGCTGATCCTACAGCACCACACCTAGACTCCTAGAGGGAATACACACTGCAAATATCTTGAATGAGGTTACATAAATAAAGTATCTAACTTTGTTGGCAAGGACTATGACAATCCACAACATACTGAATTCCTTCTAACAAGCCAGTACCCTACAGCATTGAGGAGTCTTACTTCCTTTAATTATCAGATTGCCAAGCCTCAGTCAACGTCCATGTGCTTGTATTTTGGGTTAACTAAATCCTGGTGTGGCGCTGGGAGTTAATGCACTGGACTGCAAGGTCGATTTGAACAGCAAATTCGGTGGTTCAAGCTCACCAGCCACTCCTCCTATACAGGGTTGCTATGAATGGGAACTGATTCAACAGCACTTAATAACAATTAAATTATAATATGACCCCTGAATCCCCTCCCTCTCACTGTGTTTAAATAGGATTTAGGCTATATGTCTACTGCTTTCAGCATCTAATGGAAGACAGTGGAATTTTAAACATTAAAAAGTCAGTGAAATAGTATGAGACTGATCTAACTGCCTTTTATAGGAAAATAAAGTCACAACTCAAATCAAGATAAATCCCAACACTCAATTTAAAAATTCATGTCATAAATATATTTCTGTGGCTTATAATTTAACCTAATCAGGGGATGGGGTCATCTGTATAAAGTGAACCAGGAGATAAAACTAAATCCGCAGAATGCTGTCGCATTCGTCCAGTCAGCCTGATGAGGGGTATTTTTAGGAGTGCGACATATTAGAAGGGAAAAGAAACCCAGTTACTGGCACACCAACTCTCAGAACAAAGTGTGGGTCAGTTTTCCTAGCTGGACTAACAGTGGATAAAAGGAGAGTTTGCCTTTTCAATCTGCCTGAATGGAAGTAGGAATAGACTACAGAATAACCCATAATTATAATATGAATTAACTCCCTGTGAAGAGAAAACCCAGCTCTTTGTCTGTAACAGGTGGCACATGAATTTTACATTTCCCATGTTCCTGTCCCCATTAATGTCTCACCTCTGGTTTTCTCCTACACAGCTTGTGCTGGATGCTGGCACTGTGTGTCTGCCCAAGTTGGTTCAGGGGACCAGCGGTCCCTCTGGCAGCTCACAGAGACTCTATGAAATCTGTGTTTGTCCGGATGGGAAACTGTACCTGTCTGTGGCTGGTGTGGGTACCACATGCCAGGAGAGCAGCCACGTCTGTTTGTAGACCGTCGCCATCTTCCACAGAGAGCTTGAATATTCTTGACTTCAGAGCTTCTTCATACTTGGAAAGCAGTTCCGCAGCCTGTAAGACTGATTGTGGGTGGAGGGGAGAATCACCCATTTTCAAGAGGAAGTCAGAAAGAAAAATGCACCGGCGAAAATATTTGGACCGAGTTGTGTGGTTTCAAAATGGCACGTGGATAGCAGAGAAACGAGTTGTTGAGAGAATGTGTTTATTCCACTGGGCTGATCAGTTTTCATCAGAACTATTAATGATGACTTTTCTTTTCCTCATCTCTTGTACACGTACATGTACAAGATGATGTCGTGCTATGTGAGATTCATTTACGATGGACAACTGTGACTATGGAACTTCGCATCAGAGTTAATAGTGTTGGTGACTACCACAGCGCCACTAAAGCCCTGTGTTGTGTTTGCCTCAAATCTCTCGAAGCTGAGAGCCAGCTTCCTCTTGAATGTAGTGCCAGGGTGCCCGATTTCATGAGAAAGGCTTCACGTTTGGAACGCACTTTGAAGTTGATCTTTCACTATGTAATCAAAGGAATAAATGACAGAAAAACAATCATGCTTTCTTTAGTCAATGTAACAAACCAATCTACAGTGTTCCCCAAGTTCACAGTGTAAGGGTGTACCCTACTCTCTAATCCTTACCACAACCTCAAGATACGTGCTGTTTTCCCCCCGAGTTGTTTATTGGTGATAATATGAAGGTTCTTCAAGGAAACTTCGCTTACAGGGTCACAAAGCATATACTGACCTCACACCAAACTCTGGCCCTAAATATACACAGCCCTTTCCTTTTCACTTTGCAAAACTTTGATACATTGCCTCATTCAGGTCCAAGCAGCAATCTCTGTGGTAACTGGGTAGATACGACAATACTTGTTTGCCAAGTGAAGACACTGAAGGCCAAAGAGGTGACGCTTGGCCATCTGACAAGATGGCAACTAAGTGGTAAGGCCTCTAACCGCCCTTTTTCCATGCCTACCTCACAGCAGTCAAAACAAATTTGATTTAACTTCCCAGAACCAGACTCACAGTTGTGGAAAATATTGAGTGTTAATGGGTTACATAAATGGCTACATGAGTCACACATGGAACCTATGAAAACAGATTCATTTTTGCATAAGCCACCCACTCACTCTGTAAAAAGTCCTGCAACGTAAGTGGGAAACTTTGTTTGGTTTCTTTTTGGTTTCAACCAGTTTATTATAATTCAGAATCCCTGAACAGCTCCTTGAAAGCCACGGTGGCCAGGCTTGTCTCTCATACTTCATAAAAGGCATATTAAGGGGAGGGGCCGGCCCCTGGAGAAGAACAGCAAGTTTGGTAAAGTGGAGGGTTGGAGAAAAAGAGGAAGACCCCCCCTCCCCAGCTAAATGGATTGGCGCAGTGACAGCAGCAATGGGCTCAAACGGAGGGATGATTGTGAGGTTGGTAGTGAGGCATCAGGCAGTGTTTAGTTCTTTTGTGCGCTGGGTGGGTCACTGTGACTGGGGACTGACTCAATGGCGTGTAACAACAACAGCTCAAGAGATCAAAGGACCAACAACATTGCAAGTCCTTAATGACAGAATTGAGATCTCGAAATGCAAGGTCAATTCACAGTCTAGAGTCTCAGGAGAAGAAGTAGAAATTTTTGACTCTTCATTTTTAACGAAGGGATTTATTTAGCACCTTAACCCAGATACAGCTTCCTTCTTGCTATGTTAAGGGTCTCAGGTAGCATACTGGTTATGAGTCGGGCTGCGGACCTCAAGGGCAGCAGTTCAAAACTACCAGCTGTTCTGCAGGAGAAAAGTGAGGTTTTCTGCTCCCGTAAAGATTTACAGCCTCAGAAGCCCCATAGAGGGTCACTATGAGTTGGAGACACTTTTTGATTTCAAGTATTCATGCATACAAGTAACATAACACAGTGGTGTGCCGTGGAGTTGGTTCCTACTCATAGCGGCCCTGTACAGGGTTCCCAAGGCTATAAATCTTTACGGGAGCAGAAAGCCTCATCTTTCTGCCACGGAATAGCTGGTAGTTTCGAACTGCTGACTTTGAGGTTCGCAGCCTGATTCATAACCACTACACTACCAGAGCTAGCAGAACCACAAGGTAAGCAGTTCAAACTCACCAGCCACTCCATGGAAACCCTATACTGGGTCACGGTGAGTCAAAACTGACTCAACTGCACTTAACAACAATACCATCAGAGCTCTAAATGTAATCCTCCTAAGGTCCTTGTGGGGCCCTATAGAATAAACACTGGACTGCTAACGGTACTTTTTAACGGGGTTAGATACTTTTAGATGATGCATTAGTATCGCCTTCTCCACATAGTTAACTTGGTTTTTAAAACCAATGACAGCTGTCTTACTATGGCATTCCAATTAAAATACACTAAATAGTTCTGTTGGGTTTTTGTTTTACATTTATTCTCTTCTTCCATTTTAGTAATGCAAAGCAATGTCTTAAAGTCTGAATGACATAAAATAAGATCACCATGGAACATTAATAAATTGACTTGGTCCCATATTGTAGTTACAAAGGGCCGTCAAGTCAGTTCTGACTCATAGCGACTTAAAGGGTTTCCGAGGAGCTACTGGTGAGTTTGAACCACCAACTTTTCAATGAGCAGTCCAGTGCTTATCCCACCAGGACTCTATGTTGTTGTTGTTAGGTGCCATCAAATCGGTACCGACTCGTAGTGATCCTATGTACAACAGAATGAAACACTGCCCGGTCCTGGGCCAACCTCACTATTGTTGCCACACTTGAGCCCATTGATGCTGCCATTTTACCAATCCATCTCACTGGGGTCCTCCTCTTCTTATCTGACCCTCTACCTTACCAAACATGATATCCTTCCTTCTCCAGGGACTGGTCCCTCCTGACAATATGTCTGAAGTATGAGAGATGAAGTCTAGCCATCCTGGCCTCCAAGGAGCACTCTGGTTGCACTTCTTCCAGCACAGATCTGTTAGTTCTTTAGGCAGCCCATGGCACTTTCAATATTCTCGTCCAACACCATAACTCAAAAGCATCGATTCTTCTCTGGTCTTCCTTATTCATTGCCCAGCTTTCACAAGCATATGAGGTTATTGAAAACACTATGGCTTGGGTCAGGTGCACACCTTAGACCTCAAACTGACATCTCTGCTCTTCAACACTTTAAAAAGGTCTTGTGCAGATTTGCCTAATGCAATACATCATTTGATTTCTTGACCCCATAGTACATGTCACAAAACTGGTGCTCAGATGGGAAAACAATTAGGCAGGTTTGCATGGGCTAAGTGGGACAGAGGTAAATAATGATGTATGCACAACCTTGGAACAACAGGGCTCTGGGATACAGGGATTGA
>NW_006408523.1:7853196-7881651 GCF_000296735.1 Chrysochloris asiatica | reverse complement strand
GCTTGCAGGGTATAATACCCTTTGGTTGGTTGATGATGCACGGAGGGGATTGTAACCATGGCAATGAAATGATATACGATAGGATGAATGTAAAGGTAATGTTCTCCCATGTAAACTATCGCATAATTCACAATAAAACAGTTAAAAAAAAAAACTGGTGCTCAGATGATAAAGTCAAGAAAAACTGCCAAGGAGCAAGTATGGAGAATAGAACCTACTGAATGGAAGGATCGATCTTTTGGCTCCTTAATATCTGGAAATAAGGAATCCTCATGGCACTGTGGGTTAGACTTTGGGTTGCTAACCTCAAGGTCAGCGTTCAAACCCACCAGCTGCTCTAAGGGAGACAGACAAGGTTGTGTGCGCCCTTGAAGTCTCAGAAACCCAATAAAAGATGGCTGAGTCAGAGTCAACACGATGACAATGGGTTGCTGTCAGTTTTATAAAATGGGAAAAGGCCGTTATGGATAGCTGCTTTCTCTAGAGTAATACGGAGGGATTCTTGTTAGATCAAAACTTCTACATAGGGTACCTTCTAAAATGCATGACATAAATCTGCTTTCTTAAACATATTATACATTAAAGCTCAAAGTTTGTTTTTTAGTTAAGCTCAAGACCATGATTATGAGCAGACCTCATGAGGTATCTAGACTGTTACTCTTTGGTATAAATGGTTATGTAGTGACTGTTACTGTTAAGTGCTGACTAACAGTGACCACACACTGTTTCCAAAAAGCAACAACAACCAGCTATTAGGAAGCAGATTACCAGATATTGTTCTGTGTAGCCGCTGGGTGGGTCAAGCCCCAGCCTATCAGGTGGTGGTTGTTGTTGGTAAGTACCGTGGAGTCGGTTCCGACTCATCGTGACCCTGAACAGGGTTTCCGAGGCAGTAAATCTTTACAGGAGCAGAACGCCTCATCTTTCTCCCACGGAACGGCTGGTAGTTTCGAACTGCCGACCTTGAGATTAGCAGCCTGATT
This sequence comes from Chrysochloris asiatica, assembly GCF_000296735.1. Lineage (NCBI taxonomy): Eukaryota > Metazoa > Chordata > Mammalia > Afrosoricida > Chrysochloridae > Chrysochloris > Chrysochloris asiatica. Next base: position 7,880,668 of record NW_006408523.1, on the reverse strand, counting down.
TGTAACCACTACACTATGTAGTTATAAAGCAAGTAGCACTGAAGCTAATGTCATCATAAACAAGACTTGGATGGTAAGTGTTGGAAATGCGCTGGGCGTCTTGGAAGTACTTTCGCTTACTCGCACAAAGCCCAGGCCCTCCTAGGAGACAGAACTGAAACCGCACTGTGTGCCTTTTTCCCTTAGCACTGCCTTAGACCCGTGCCTCTGGCATCTTTGTTTAGGCCCGACCCAGAGTTCTGAGACATGCGATGATGCGGCTGTCAAACCACAAAAGAAGTAGCCGTGGAGTCTAATAAAGTGAGAAGCACTGTTTTCATCAGGGAAGGGGACTCTTTGAATGCCAGTTGCGGAGTCCTGATGTGGTGCTGTGGGTTACTGCGCTGGACTGCCAGGTTGGTTTGAATCATAGGTCAGTGGTTCAAGCTCACCAGTCGCTCCTCGGAAACCCTACATAGGGTTGCTATGAGTTGGAACCAACTGGACATCACTTAACAATAACAAACAACAAAGTGTGGGGACCTGCCCCCAGGAAACACACGCCCTTATATAACAGCTATCACCCTCCTCGGCACCCCTCTGCAGGACTCCCTCCAGGGATTGGAGAGAGGACCCAGATAATGTGGACTCCCCCCTGTATCTGGATATTTCTGATGTCAGAAAGGGTGACTGTTAGCACGCCTTCACAGAGTCAGCTAAGTGAGCAGGGGGGCCTGCCATCAGCCTGTCTGAGAGGGAAGCGTTTATATGAGAGAGAAGCATTAATTATAGTCCTGAGTGAAATCTTAGGAAACCCATGTGGCTGCAAATCAAGCTTTTCTTTACTATCAAAGCTGTTGTTTTGATTTTTAACATTCGGACTCGTTTGCTTTTTCATGGTTCATACATTGGAAAAGAAATAAGGCTATATTTTGGGCCCCTGAACTATCAACGAGGTCCTGGTGTGGCGCGTAGGATAAAGCACTGGAATGCTAACCTTTTTTGGTTAGCAGTTCAAATCCACTAACTGCTCTTCTGGAAAAATTTGAGGCTTTCTGCTCTCAAAAAAGATTTACAGTCTAAGAAACCCTACACAGGATTGCTATGAGTCAGACCAACTTGAGGGCACTTACCAACAACAGTGGGCATCAGACATCCTTGTCTGTCTGACTTTGAAGACTTGAGCCTCAGGTACGGAGATTAAAATTTCATCTCTGTTGAGGTTCAAGTATGAACCACCTTTAGACATCCAACTCGGCTCTCTACCTGTAAAACGCATTGGCTCAGAGTCCATTCAGACACACAGCAACCCCTAGGGTACAATGTAGAACTGCCTCACAAGGTTTCCAACACTGTAAAATGTTTTTGGAATGAGATTGACTGCCTCGCTGTTCTCTCAAAGGAGCGAGCGAGTGGTGGCTTCAACCATCTAACATTGCAGTTAGGAGCCCAACACTTAGTCCTCAAAGCCACCAGGCTCCTTTGGCCTGTTTTTGTTGTTTGGTGCCGTCGAGTTGGTTCCAACTCCATGCACAGCAGAGCTAAACACACTGCCTGGTCCTTCGCCAGCCTCACAATTGTTACACTTGAGCAGGTTTCTGCAGCCACTGTGCCAATCAACAGAGAACCATATGTGGCGCTGTGGGCTAATGCGTCAGACTGCAAAGTCATCTGAACTGCAAGGTCCGTGGTTCAAGCCCACCAGCTGCTCCTTGGAAACCCTATAGAGGGTTGCTATGGGTCGGAATCGACAGCGGCACGTAACAACAACATTTCCAAATACATATATACACGATCCGCATCAACTAATATTATTCTTTGAAAAAGTGAAGTAAAATAAAGTCTTAACAAAATCAGTATCTAGTAAACCTAGTATGTAATAAGCACTTCATAGTCAACAACCGTGTAAAAGAAAAATGCACCCACTAAAGTTTCAGCATAAAAATAGATTAAAAAAAACTCTATTCTGCTTCCCCCAGTAAAGCCACACAGATGCACACACCAGATCTTAATACAGGGAGATAACAAGCGTAATTTCCAATGAACTGTTTCTCAGGAAATACCAGTTACAAAGACTTCATATATACATTTTACTTTATTAAAATTATGGCACTTAATATAACAGCAGAAATAATTACTTGGCTTCACATCCAGAAGCAATACAATTTCCAAGGCGCAAACATTCCTTATTACCAATAAAAGTTAAAAAAAATAATTAAGTTTTAACATATTCCTTAAGCCCTTACTTGCATAAAATACTGTGTTTTGCATCATTTACAGCCAGTACACTTAGGTAAACTAATTACTATTCTCTTACATTCTGAAATAGAAACCTGTGACCATAAATCTATTTGAGCATGATGAAAATAAAATGTCATCGCTGGCTCACTCATGGGGGAAAAGCAGAAGCCATTAATTCATTCCTCTTTTCAAGGACAACTGGATTCGTTGTCACAAAGATTTTACAACTTTTTAACGTTTTTGAAATAAAACAAAGTAAAATAAAACCCACCAAGTGCCTCGTTGAAAGTCTTTTTTTTTTTTTTAACTGCAGCACCGTTAAGACATGACACAAGCATCTGCATCGTGTTCAGCCACACGACACAAGTGACGACACGTGGCAGACACGGGGCAGCAAACATAAAAAGCAAATGATGAGTGTTGCTCTGTGGGAAGCAGTTTCCAGAAACGATCTTCACATCAGGCTGGAAGGACTGCCCCCCTGTGCAATCCCCACCACATGGGGGACCCTGTAAACAAAGGAGGTGTGAAAAAACACTTTAAATAAAGGCCAAAATGCACTCAGTGCACTCTGGGAAGTAAGTCTGCATGCGCTTCAAGTCACACTCAGGACTGAAATACTGTACCATTTAAATACACTGATGTCAAATGGCATCAAATTCCTAATCAGATCCAGCTGATGAGAATACAATAATAACACAATGCATCCAAAAACAGGTCCACTTTTAAAACAAAAAACAAAAAAATCAACCGCAAAGGCTTGAGTTCCTTCCTCTAATTTGTTTAAATCAATGATTACGTCCAGTGTTTCATGAGTTCCTTCAAAAGTGGCAAGATACAAACCTAAAATTCAATTCATCTTAACCAGAAACAGATATAGACGCTTATCTAAGAAACTGTTAAGCTTTGGTTATATAAAGTGCAGTTCAGTCCTGAGTCCCATAGTCCACACAGGGCTCGGTTCATTAGCTTCTCGAAATTCACTGTGTTTTACATTCGCCTGGGGTTTCTTCTTGGTACTCACATTGATCGGCAGCCCTAAATCCTTCCAGAACATTCTGCAGTGTGCTTCACCATTCCTAGATATGTGGCAAGGAAGGGAGTGAAATGAACAGCCATAGATCCCTGTGCTCCGTGTGTCGACGTCCCTCACACTTTCTGCTGGATGAAATTCTCCAGCTTTATGATGATACAAGCGGTACATTCCATCACCCTCATCGCCACCTCAGAAGTGAACCTGTCATTGGGAATCTGTGGGAAAGGCAACAAGTCGGGGTATCTTGTTTTGAGGCTGTCCACGCCATAGGCTTCCAGCGTGTGCACGTCGTTTGTCAGTCCTTCCAGCTGCTGACTGTACTCCTCGATTTTCTGCGCCAGGGCAGTGGGCTTCACGTCTTTGTCGGACTTGCCCCGCACAGCGTAGTCAGCCGCAATCAGCGCTAGCTTGGTGGAGAGGTAACATTTGAAGCACACCCACTCGTTGGCGTTTTTATGCAGGTCATTCCTGGCCGCTGAGAAGTTTGCTCTCGCTTGTCTCAGCCACCTGCGGGCTTCCACGGGATTCCCCACGGACTTGAAGGTGGGCGGGACGAAGAACCTATGTGAGTAGGTCTGTCCGGCTGCGGGCGGGCCTTTTTCTCTGTTTTGCTGCTGCCTCTCAGACTTATGACTCGTTGCTTCTTGGTTCCAGGAGGTATAAAATCTCTGAAAGGAATACTTGTCGGACTGAAAGCGGGACGCAGACGTGGAAAAAGTCCGCCTCGAGGCGCGGTCTGCATTGTGATCTAGAAAGGTCTGCTTCTCTAGCCGGTTGATTTCGTTCTGCAAATGCTTAAAAACCTCATTCGCGAGGTCGTGATTCTCGGGATTTTTGTCCGGGTGCCATTTCAAATACAAGCGTCGAATGATCTTTTTCCTTTCGGATTCCGGAAGCTTCCAAGCTTGCTCCACCACGGACGTCACTTCTTTGAGGATTTCTGGTAAAGAGTGAACCTTCAGTTTCTTGGGGGACTGAGGTTTTGAAGACGGGGTCTTGTGGCTCTCTCTGCCGGAGAAAAGAGAAGGGATGCTCCGTACTCCCGGAGCCAGGAACTCCGTGGGGCTGGTCGGGGTGGACGGTGCGCTGTCCCTGTTTTGAGAACTTTCATCGGGCCTGGAAAACTTATAGAGATCGAGAGAGCTCACTATCTTATACTCACTGTAGCCGATATCAATCTGATAGATCTTCCCTAGAAAACTACAGTTGTCCGCGTCTTCTCTTTCAACTTCTTGTACAATAATTGCATATGTGTACGTGGGCTGGTATGACCCGTAGATATCACCACCTTCCGCGTCCACAAGGTAGCCAACATATTCTCCTGGGTAAAAAACATTCATTGGGTCCATGAGCAGAGTGTAATGGATTTCCGCGGGTATGGGAGTGCCCGGCATAGGAAGTTCAAGTTTGGATGGTTCTGAAGAGTCATATTTCACTCCTAAACTGTCAAGCTTCTCACTGATCCTGTAAATATCATTGCAGCCTAGCATAGCAATTAAATAGGAAGTGTCTGAAATCAGATTGTCAGTTGCCGACTTCAGTGTCATGGCTAGCGCTAGGAGAAAGTTAATGTCTTTACTGTCCGAGTGCTGAATGTAGACTAAAATGACTGCATTCCCAAACCGCTTCAAAAAGGCAAACGTTTCACTTCGGCTGTGGGGGATGGGGTTAAAGCCTTTAACTCTTAACGTTGTTTGAAGTTTTTCAAAACAGGAAACTTTCAGTCCTTCTCGGAGGGCTTTGCAAAGTCTGACGGCTTTTTCTTCGTTGGCCAGGAAAGCATTGTCGTTTTCATGCTTCATGATTCGGATTAGCCCTGTGATGAACTGTTCTGAAGACAGGAGCAGCTGCAGTCTCCCCTGAAGGGAACACAAGGCTCCGAACTGACAGACTTTGGGAGTCTCTTCATCTAACTGTTCTTCCAGAATGCTGCTCAGTAGGCGGGGCCTGAGTTTCTGAGGAAAGAGCATGATCAACTTGGTGTGAAATCCGTGGTCTTTCCCTAAATAGCACTGGCTGAGATCCACCAGCATCTGAACACCGATATGCCCCTGAATTCTACTTTTATAATGTGGCGCGTCGTCGAACACTAAGATGCTCGACTTCACCAATCTACCGTCTTGGCTTGGAAGGTAAAGGACAAGGTCTCGTACGTTCTCAAGATCGCTCCTAACCTTGACTGAATCGTTCTGTAGACTCTTGAACAACCCTGAAACAACTCTCTTAACTGTACGCATTTCATTGGGATCTAACTGCTTGCCTTCAGAATTCTTGAAGATGCGGCTCAACACTTCAACATATTGCTTGGTCGAGATAATATCTTCAGTACCTAGATGTTTGAACAGCTGATGAAATGTGCCAAGTTCTAAAGGTAGCTTGTACAAATAAGGTTTAAAGTCAGATTCATATTCTAGATTGATCACGACCTCCTCGGGCTTCAGAAGTTTCCAACCATCTTCTACCATCACAAAGGCAACCCCCCGCAGCTGAAACCGGAACTCCCTTTTTTCCGCACTAAGAAATTCGTAGATGCTCCGTAAGACCTTCGCTCTGGTTTTCACCATTTCTTCATCCAAAGTCGTAATGTTGCATACGTTTCTGCAGTTATTGATGACCTTATCAACGGGGGGGTCCAAGTTAACGTTCAGCATACTTAAAACTTGTTCAAGCTGCTCTTGTGGGCCAAGGTCACAAGCTTCCTGCTCTTTGATGACCAGAGGGGTGGCCTTCTCTGGAAGAATAGGGCAGGAGGTCCATAAAAGCTGCAGCACGTCACACTGCTTGAATTTAGGGTTGACTTGTGCTCCGTTGAATTTGATCAGAGGAAGTGTTCCGTTCACCTCCTGATACTGAGGATGGAATCGGATGAACTCAGCAGGCGCCCTCTCAGGACACAGGAATGGAATCAAGGAGAGCTCTTTCAGGAAATTTCCAGAGAGCAAGTCCGTTCGCTCTTGGAATATATGATGGAGGAGGATATCAACTGTGCTTTGCAATGTCTCCTTCGACCAGTTTTCTGTATTAGCCCTCACACTGATTTCCTTAGCGAACTGGAGCAACTGTTGCTGAGAAAGTATATGTTTCAGTCCAATATTTCTTAAGAATTCCACCCAGGAGGTCATAAACGAAGCTTGGTTCTTGGGTTTTATGAGCTGCTCCAGTTTCTTAAAGAAATCCTTAGGAATAAAGAATTTCTCAGGCAGCATCACTTCAAACACCCTCACAGTCCTGTCATAGAAATGCTTCGTTTGCTTTAGTCGGCTGTTGGCATCATGGATTACCGTCAAGCTTTCCAATTTCTCAAAAAGCTGTTCCTTAATCTCGGATGTCTCCTCAATACTAGATAATCTGTTCTTAAGGTAGATCAAGTGCTCGAGTTTGGCATCGTATGACAGGTTTTCAATTTTTGGTAAAAGGTGCTTCAAGTAGACCTCGAGATCATCTACCGGCACGCAGCCCACCATCTCGTAGAGTTCCTTAAGATGCATCTTTTCTTCCAGGAAGGCAGATGACGATGACTGTGTCCATTTGTCCACTTCAGCTGAAGGGATACTTTTTGTAAGTACGTAGCAGGTTCCAAATTTTGCGATGCTCATGTATCGACCACTTATGGATTTGTAACATGGGAGTGACTTTAGAATCTTAATGTCATCTTGTGCCATCAGGTGGCTCAAATTACAGTTGAAATACATCAAGAGTGCCTCAAAGTCATTCTCCACTAGTTTTTCAGTTCTAAATGTGGACGTTTGGACCATATAATGCACGGCCTTCAAAATGCTCGCGGGGCTCTCTATGTTTGCCGTGTGGCATGACAACAGGGGGACAAATGCACTGTCTTTGGAGCAGATTTTGTTCAAAGCAAGCTGAATGCAGCCGGCTTTCATTAGGGCATGAAAAACTTTATCGGTCTGGGCATTTGGAAAAACGGCTATATGCATAAGGCTCAGAGGAAGCAGAACGTCTCCTTCTGGGACCACAAGCTGATTCCCTGAGACAGTGAATTTTGTCCCTGGGAGCAATGCCCAGTCTTTTAGGGTGTCAACAACAATGTCGAACTTCGTTGGCTTTGTTTCTTCCTGTCCTTCTTTCGCACTCACAGATTCACTTATAAAATGCCACGTGTTCTTTAGCCAGGACTCACTCGCAAAATTGTCTTTCCACCGCGTACAATTTTTGGTCTTATATTCGCGAGGCAGTACGGAGGACAGAAGATCAGCAAAGCTGGAAATGTCGAACACTTTTGCAACGTTACAGCTCAATAAGAGGTTACTATATTTCAAGTATAGTGTATTCATAAACAAATCTTTGCGGGATGGAATCAATTCATGGTAAGTTGTTAGAAACTTGGGCCGTTTGGCATCAAACGTTTGCAAAACACTGTCCAGGGTGATGAGGAGGGGCAGTCCCTCTACTTCCATCTCATTTTCTTCTGCATCCTTAAAACAATAATCAACTAGAAGTTTCAAACTGTGAAAAAGTTTTAGGTTAGTCTGTTGAAGGCGGCAAGGCAGCTTCCCAATATGACAGTTGGTATCAGGAGAGGAAAACGTCATTAAAAAAGATCGAACATCAGCAGGAGTTACGTAGCTAACAGGAATATCTGCATCTATAAGACAATGGTAAAGATTAGCCGTTTCGTCACAGTTATAAACCAGGTTGAAGCCGATTTCTAACAGCAGATGTTTCAGTCTGTAGACGTTTTCTGCTACTGTTTTGCGTGTAGTGATGTTGTAATCTGCATTTTTCAGGTGCTGTAACTCATCCTGGAGCAAATTGTCAAAAAATGGTCTTGTTTTGTTTGAAGACGACATGTTAATCCAAGTGATTATAACTGCAGAGTGCAAATCTGAGCCATCGATATTGGGAGCCCGGACAACAGGTAGAAGGCGCTTCCTGTCTTCGTGAATGCAGCTGTATAGAGCTTTCACTAGGCAGTACAAATCTGGCTGCAGGTCGAGCCTGTTGACTGGGAAGAAGGATAAGAACTTTTTCAGCGTATCCTTTACGACGTGAGCTGGCGTGTTCTGCAGAACCGACATGGTCGGGTCGGAGCCAGAGAAGTAGCGCTTTTTTAATTGGATGAGCAACTCCACATACGCAGGCGCTATTAGTGCCGTCATGAGACTGCTGTTCCAGTCGCTGCGGACGCCAACTCCGTCATCGTCCCGCCACAGGTTCCTCCGGGCCGAATCCAGAGCAAAGTGGCCATTCACGTGAAAAGGCAGCCCGGTCTCCAGAGACAGGGGCAGAAAGCAGAAGGCCCGGTGGGGTTTTTTATAGTTGTGAGTGATGCAGGCAGCTACTCCGCCGCGTGGGAAGAGAGTAATGTCTTGGTTCTTGTGAGCAGATACGACACTCTTGGACACCTTCTCCATGCTGGAAAAGCCTGACCTGTTACATATCAGCCAGGTGGTGAGATTGCCTTCCGAATCTTCAGTGTCCATTGTGTAGGTGATCTGTTGGACCGGGATGTCTTTGAGCTGCCTCTTTTTGCTCACGCTGTCGATTACGGAGGCATGGAATTGCTTCCTTTTCAGTCTGTCTCCGTCGGTGATTTTGCCCCTGACGGAATAGAGCACATTGAGAGCGCCGCTCACTTTGTCTATTTCACAAATAGAAATTTTTTCCATGTGATTCAGGAACATGAGGAGCTCTGCCCCATCCGAGCGCAACTTGTCCAACAGGTTCTGGACCATCCTGTCTGAGGATGGAACGGAGGAAATTTCTGAGACTTTTGCCATGTCTGTATTACGAAGCGGGAACCGAAACATGGTGCAGTTATCCAGTTTGAAGTGGGTCCCCAGATAGAGATCCAGAACATCGGAGAACTGGGTCCGAAAATCGGAGTCCAGATCTCGAAACATGCGCCCAGGGCTGACAGACGTGGCGCCCGGTGCGTAACGGGCGTGGGGGTCAAAAATGCACAGGATGTCATTGCCGGAGATGAAAGACGGGCAGTCTGTAATATGATAGACAGAATTAAATCCTATTCCATACTGTCCCGTTTTACATGGATTGCCTTCTTTGGTGCCTTTCCCGAGATTCTGAATTCCTCTGACATCGTCTTCTGTAAAAGGCTGATTGTTATAAACACACAGCGCGGGCCCTTGCAGAGGGGCCCATTTATCATCGAAGATCCTATCAACTGGGTGTTGTCTAGGGTCAAACACAAAGCAGATCTCTGTGGCTTTGGCGTCATCGGCATTCTGAAGCAGCTCTTTCAACATTTCCCTTTCTGAAGGATAGGCATTAAGAATACTCTTAATCCTGCTGGTCAGCTTTTCTTTCTGTCCAAACTCGGTGCCAAGTGTTGTGAAGCAGATGTTGGAAGCGTATCTTTCTAAGGCTTTATGCCGCTTTGGCACTGCCCCCAGTTTGACAGCCACTTCCCTGGGAATATCAGCGTGGCAATATTTGACAGTGGTATCTTTCACTTTTATCCAGGGACAATCATTGTAGCATAAAGACTTGGCAGGGAGGAGGACCAGGTTCGTGTCCGGCAGTAATATTTTGCCGTATTTTTTCTCACAAAATTCCTGTTTCTTTTCTCTAATGAGGCTCCATATCCCTTCACTGATTATTCGCCGGCAAAGCTGAAAATTCTCTTCCGTTATTTGCTTTTTCCCTCTTTCTTGATCGATAGATTGCAAAACAAGGGCAAAATCTTCGACCACAAATGACTGCCTCACACCCACACTTTCAAACAGTTCTCGGAAATTATTTTTATACTTATTAGGGAGCTGATAAAGATAGGGCGCGGCTTCAAAATTCAAATGGAAAGAGACCTTTTCGGGGTCGACGTACGCATTTTCTACGAGAATGAAGCTACGGGGTTTCAAGTGTTCGATGATTGTTGCCTTGGTGGCTTCATTCTGCATCATGACCTCATGAAGGTATTTGTAGCAAGCATTAGTGATATTTTCCTGATATAATGTAATGCCATCGTCCACTGATTTGGCGACTTCTTTCAGCTGATTTATAACCAGCTCAACTGTTGGCTTCTTCAGTAATCCCAGAAAGTCTTTGACAGCCAGTGACACTGAGCCGCAGCCTCTGAAGGAATGGGAATTTTCATTCAGTATTGGTTGTAAAAGACACACGACATCCTGATGCTCCGCTGTGTACACATCTGTAGCTGCAAACATGGTTTCAGGTTTAAAACCGTTACCTTTCCATTCCAAGGAAAAGCCGGCTGGTTTCGTTAAAAATGGAAGGAAGGGGATTGTTTGAAATTTTGCAGCGAAATCTTTTGCTCTGGGATCCCTGATCTTTAGTTTCTCATCAATAAGATTTAATAGGATACTACTTCTTAGACACGCTGCAGCATGGTCACTTTTATTAATTTCAGCTACTGACTCAGCCCGTTCCAGCATGTCGTCCCATAGAATGTCGTCTTTGGCCATACCTAACTGAACTAGTTTAATCAAAATAATGGGATTAAGATAATCCTGAGTGGAACCGTAGGGAAATCGCCCATCTTTGATATCAAATAGCTTTGCAACCCGCCCTTCTGGATGGATCAATCTTGATGGTAAAACCAAAGGGTGTCCCTCCAAAGAGCAAGGGATGCAGGGAGTAACACGAAGAATCCCGGAGAACTCATCAACTTTTTCATTTAGCACAAAGTTCATTAAAGGGTCTCTAAATTCTGCCTCAATTTCTTGGATATTTGGGAAAAACACTTCTGAGAAAAACTGCTTCTCCGAAAATGTATTTTCGAGAAGGATCTGCTTGCAGCCGGCTTCCTCAAAGCCTAGTTTCACCGAAGAAGGAAGCTCAACAGCACAGAGGTTTTTTGAACCGGTCTTCTTGAGGTATTTTAGAAATATCTTGAAGGCTGCAGAACCAACATCTTTTCTTTGAAGTATCGAGTCATCTAGAAATCTCACATTCTTCATGGAAACCCATGTAGATCCATCAGAGAAGACTCTGGTCAGCTCTTTCCCTTTCCCGTGAGCTATATCTTCATAAAATCCTTGACAAATTACAGAAAAATCATCATGAACCAGGTCGGGATCGGGCCATACAGTGTAGTAACTATAGTCAACCAGCTCCCCGCTCACTGCCAGGTCCCGCAACACGCTGAGGGCCTCCAAGTACGCTTTCACCACGACATGTCTCATGAAGGTGCTGTTCCACCGTCCTTTCGTATCTGTCTTCCAGATTTCCTTTCTGTTGGAAGTCACAGCAAAACACCCATTGATGTGAACGGGCAAGCCTGTTTTTATTCGTAGAGGTAAATAACAGAACACTTCTCCAACGTGTGGCTTCACAAGCCACTTCTGGTCCTGGGCTTCAGAGAGCAGGGCTCCGATGGAACCACAAGGAACAAGCCCCAGCCTCCTTCCGCTTTCACTCAGTGAAAAGGTCAGTGCCTCCCCTGTGTCCATGCAGGTGCACAGAAGCCAGGTGGTGCACTCCATCGTCTTCTGCGGCAACTCATCCGATGGCTTCTTGGCTTGGCCAGACTTGGCCATTTCAAAGAGAGCGGCCGGGTCGTCATCTGGGCCTCGAAAGAGCGGTGAGTGTAAATCAGCAATCCTTCTGAACACGTGGTGAAACTCTTCAACTGTGATCTGAAGGATGCAGGATGCCTTGGGCGCATCGGTTGGAAGCTTTTTGTTGATGCCGCCGCTGCCGCTGCTGCTGCTGCAAGTCTTCATAAGTTTAGCGGCCTCTTTTAAAACACTTAAAACAGGTGCTTTCAGTGCTTTGGATGAGCAGACTTTTTTTTTAATGATTATTGTATCTTGTGCTAAGTTGGGGTTGGTTTCCTCAATTTTCAGGTACTTTAAATACATTGAGTTTACACTCTGGGTGAAAATGATGAGCCGGTGTCCACAGAGACTGAATTCGTCTACCAGAGAGTAAATATCTGCTGTGTTGTAGCAAGTGCCACTGACTTCGCTCACTTTCGCTTCCTGTTGAGTTCTAAAGGAAAGCCGGAAAAGAGTCCCTTGGTAGCTGTAAGGTGCTTCTACCGTCAAAGGCAGCTGGCAGCCAAACACATCGATGAATGGTTTGAACTGATTGGGAAACTTCCGCAGTCTTTTCTGTTGTTTACTCCAATTAATTTTGATCCCGGGATTAGACTTGTCTTTAATGTGCTTACTGATATGGTTTATGTTTGGATCAAACATGATCATGAATTCTCGACTCATGAGGATGGGAATGTCAGTGATGTGGTACACTGAATTAAACCCAAGACCAAACTTCCCAACTTTGTCAACTTCTCCTCTCTTTAAAGATTCTCCTAATCTGGTAATATTCACAAAATCAGAGTCTGAGAACTCGGAATTATTGAATGACCACAAAGCGGGGCCATGGCAAGCGGCCATCCCCGGGTCCAGGAGATTCTCCCTGATGTCCATATTTCTCCTCATGTCGATCAGGAAGCTGCACTCGGTTGCACTGGCATCATCGGCATTTTGAAGTAGCTCTTTAAAAATATCTGACACTGACGGGTACTCTTCCAAAATATTTTTTATTCTGACCGTAAGTGGCTCTCTTTGTCCTGATTGCTCAAATCCCATGTTTTCAGGATTGATCAGTCTTGTACTAAGGCACGGCACTTTTAACCACTCGGCAGTTTTCATGGGTATGTCCTCATGCACCAGAATGATGGGCTCCACCGAATCTTCCAGTAAGTCATTAAGGTCGTCAACTTTGATGTCACAATAGCAACATTCATGAATTGGCTTCATGAGGAGCTTGGAAGGGCTCTTGCTGTGGTGGATAGGAACTGGAGTACTGGGGCTTGCTGGGATCTGGTTGCTGTACAGCCATCGGATAATGTTCAACATCAGGTGCAGATTTTGTTTGCTTTCTTGTTCACTGAGCTCTTGCTCACTTTTGAGATAGATCTTCTGAATGACCATAGAAACGTGATCTGATGTCAGCTCCTCTATAGACCCGCAGGCCTTAAACAACTGGTGGAACTTTGCCATGGTTTTAGGGACACTGTGCAAATAAGGTTGAAGGTCCAGATCGTGAATGGGTTTTATCACTGCTTGCGCTAGGGAACAAAATTTTTTGCCAGTCCAGACCCATGGAAATTTTAAATCCCTAAAAGAATCTTTGCCATCATCTAAGTGATCGTGCATGAATCCATAAATTTCCAGCAGGATATGTTGGAACTGGTAGTAGTCTTCATCACTAAACGTTTTCGAGGTATACCAGTCCACAACAATTTTAAAGTGTTTCAAGACAGCACCAATGCTAGGTTTGGTAAAAATGCCCAGGGCTTTTTCCAGGTTTGCATCGATGCTTTCGACAAGAGGGACTGAGGAACCAACTAGAATCGCATGAGCCACATCACACATGTCTGGTGGTGCACAAAGACTACAGAGATCACCTGTCCAGACTAGTGACCCTGGGTAATTGGGAGGTCTCTCTTTGCAGGCTGGAACCCACTTTATTTGCTTCAACACCATTTTCCCTTCAGATGACTGCAACAGTGTAGGGTTCTTATTTAGAACCAGTAAGAGTGTCTTGGCTTTCTTTAAAAGAGCATCCAGATTTGGATAAGAACTGGCCTGTAAGGCTTCGATTCTTTTCGCCACTTGCACGACGTCTTTCTCTCTGAGGCTGGCTTCATTTTTTAAGCCAATCTGTCTTAAAGAATGAAGAATATCTGGTGAGGTAAAAGCTGAAGGTGGGAAACAGATTTCTTCTTCATTATGAAAGAGGTCCTGTAGTACTTCTATATCAGGATCAAACAGCTCGTTGGCTGACACCATCTTTTCCTGTGAAATCTGAATGCATTTCAATGGCATTAACCACTCAATCACATTTGAATTCTCCTTCTTAAGGGAGGACAGATTCTCAAGACTCCATACCATGAGCTGTTGTATCTCTTCCGGTGAATAAAATGTATTTCCAATGTCTTTGAAGACAAGCTTTAAGCAGCTAGTGGTCTTTAGCTTCTCCACTCTCAGCATGTTTGCCAAGCGAATGGTAGCTTCGTCACTACTGTCAATTACAGAAATGGAAAGCCGCAGGTGAGGTGGAAACTTGGCTGTATGATGCAAGACTTTGCAACCTTTCAATTTGGTGTAAGAGGCGACTCCCTCGCCAGACGAGTGGTTAATCCTCTTGAATATTGGCAGTTCTTGAATGATCCTTTTCTCCTTTTCATTGCTATCAGTCAAACTTGCTAAGAACTTCCTCAGAGCATCTTTGTGTGTTGGAGGGAGCGAAGCGATCTGATTGCACAGTTTCGCCAACGGCATCTTCTCCATGATCTGCAAAACTGCACTTGGTAATGGTGAATGAATATACTTCTTTATCAGTGGATGCTGTATAGAAGGATCAAGCTTTTTAAGGACAATTCCTCCAAGTGTCTGTACAATGTCCGCTAAAAATTCTGGAAGCTGTGCTTCCGAGTCATCATCTAAAATAATGAAGGACGGGATCCTGAGTCGAATAAGCTCCACACACGTCTGAGCTTCTTCTAGTGCTGTTCTGGGGATGAGGGGCATCTCCTCAAATAAAGTCAAGTCCTCTGCAAAGTGGATATAGAGATTCTTCCAAACCATCTTAAGCCATGATAGAGGGGGATGCTTTCTGTCTTCACTGAATGGATACCATTGAACGAGTAGGTCTCGGCCAGACCACAAAGCATTCACCACTTCTTTGATGAGACGTGCAAAGCGCTCTGGACTGAGAAGTTGCAGCTGAGTACAGGGTCTTCCTGCAAATCACAGACAGAAATGGTATAAATACATATAGTTCCACTTATTTATAAATATGAGCTTACAAATACAGCTTACTTCATTTTCTATTTTCAAAGATTACATCGTATTAAAATGTCTCTTGAAGTCCTACAAAGTATATTATAAAAAATGCAAAAGTTCAGCACACACAGGCTAAACATTGTTTCCATAATAATGAAAGGGAATGCATACAGAAATCCCTACTTAGAATAAGGGCGAGTGAATCCTTTTAGAAATTGCTGATTTAAAATAAAACGCATGCAGTATATTTAAATGTACTTCAGAAACTATCCTATAATATTCTGCAAATGCAGTCGACGTGCGAAGTCACTTTTAGGGCCCATTTTCCCACAAACTAAAGCACCAAGGAAAATGCAGATCAAGTTTACATAAGCATCATCGTTTTACGTCAGGGTGAATACTTTATAAACATATGCAGTCTGAGTTTATTTTTAATGACACTACAATCTCTGAAGGGTTTGAGAAGTTGCATGGCTGCACTGTGCAAAGAGAAGGGCTCTCTGTGATCTCAGATCGCACAGGCATGGATTCTAAATCCCATCACTTTGGAAACTGAAGCAAGGAGGAGACTTAAGAGTTTTCTTTTCAAGTGTTAACTAGATCCCTAATTCATATACAATTTTTTACTTCTAGGCTCGAATTTTCTCATCTGGAAAAAAGGGTGGGGAGGGGAGGGTGACGTCTATAGACTTCTGTATATCCCTACAGTAGAAAAAGCATTTTCCTTTTCACAAAGAAAAGTACCTTCACACCACAATAAGATAATAGTTCTTTTTTAAGTCACTGAAATAGAGATTTAAGCAATGGCACCCTTTTACAACTTTGATGTTGTTATTATTTAAGTGCCATGGAGATGGTTCTCACTCAGAGAGGTGCTGAATAGAATTTTCAAGGAGTAG
Organism: Chrysochloris asiatica; assembly: GCF_000296735.1. Lineage (NCBI taxonomy): Eukaryota > Metazoa > Chordata > Mammalia > Afrosoricida > Chrysochloridae > Chrysochloris > Chrysochloris asiatica. The sequence continues at coordinate 7,864,778 of NW_006408523.1, read as the reverse complement.
GAGTGGCAGGTGGGTTTGAACTGCCAACCTTTTCCTTAGTAGATTAATGCTAATCCCAAAGCACTACATCAGGACTCCTTTTCAACTTTTAACACGGCATTAGTAGCCAAATTCAAGGTGTTTTCAGTTTCTGTATTGTGCAATCTATAGCAAGGTACATCTACACCCAACCCAACGCCACTGAGCCGATTCGGACACCCCGAGACCTGCTAGGGCAGAGGAGAACTGTTCCAGGTGTCCAGGGCTGTCAACAGACTGCCACATCGTTCTCCTGTGGAGCGGCTGCTGGGTTCGAACAGCCAACATTATCAATTAGCAGCCTAGCAGTTAAACACTAACTCCTCACAAGTAAGCTAAATAGTGATGTTTCCCTTCTCATAAGGTGTTTAAGAAATTATAAAGTCTCGTCAGCAATATGATTAATGTAGGCTCCTTAGTCTATGAGTCCCATTAAAATACAGTTTCTGACAAGGTTCTTTAAAACTCCTTAGGGAATCAAGTTAACCATACCAGAACAGTTACACCAGAAGTAAGAACTAAAGATAGAAAACAGGTTAGAATTTACACTCAAAAAAACAATGAAATAAGCACCACACTTTGTCCTACGTTAAATGTTGTCACATAGCATGCATTTTAGAAATATGCTACCCAATGTCCCTGCATGAAACTTGACAATTTGTAAAACACATACTTTATTTTTAGGACAATTACCTACTATTAAAAAATAAATCAGACACCAATTCAACACATATGCACACACCCCACATACAGCATGCAACTAACTAACAAAACAGTCATGGTCAACTAAAGAGAAATGATGGGAAAACAATAAAGGAGAGAGAAAATGTAGGAAGGCAATCATTTAAAATCGTCTGTTAACAAATTACTTTGTTTTTGTGACCTAGCCTTTAAAATTATCAGCATTTTAAATGAGGTAATAATACTGAACTTGTTCCTAGCGAAAACTTTTATTTGAAGTATTATCAAATATTATTGTAGTTAGAAAGAGATTTTACGAGTTGGTACTCTTCCTCAGCTCTATCCTTTCCTGATGAAAACTGTAACTTCAAGACAGTGAATTGATTCGAAGCTGCTTTATGTTTAGTAAGCAGCTTGAGAAAGATCTTCAACAGGGATGGAAGTCAATCTGAACTTGGCGATCTGAAAGCGATGTCCGCAAGAACTCTGTAGGCCTTGTGAATGGTTTACTTGGTGGAGCGGTGCCTATTCTTGACCAGACTCAGGCTTAGTGGCTGAGGTACAAGATCAAGGCCACCAGCCAGCGAGAGAGCGAGCTCCTTGTTGCTTTCTCTAATTTCCTTGCACAATGAGAGTAACAATGGCTATACTGATGGTTGTTAATGAGTTCTAGCACCGCCCTACTGTGAAGATAAGCCACCTCCCTAGCGAGGCACTGCGCAGGCGCTCCGCATAGGCAGCAGCGCCTCCTGCCGACTGGTGGTCGCACTACACTCTCACGGGGCTAACTAATAGCGCAGGGACCAAAGGTCCTCGGGCAATCAGCAGAGTTGTTAAGAGTTGTTTACTGCTTACTGCCCAGTTTCCACATTGCATGTTGTTGTTGTTATGTTTGGTGGCGACCCCGTACAGGGTTTCCGAGGCTGTAAATCTTTACGGGAGCAGAAAGCCTCATATTTCTACCTACTGCTGTAGTTTTCGAACTGCTGACCGTGAGATTAGCAGCGAATAGGAGCGTCCAAAACCTATTCAGATTATCGCAATAATCACCGCATTGAGCTGACTTCTTCAGATCGTTCCCAGTACATATGCTGTTTATGTCACTGAAACAAGGGTGTTTAAATTGAAAGTAAACGGTGTTTTACACTTTAATCACACCATATAAAACACCAGAAGCCCTAGCAAAGTTCGTGGAAAATGGAATTAAAAGACATTTTCCCATGCACGTTTGGAAGCCCCTTGTGTATGCTGGTTAAACCTTTGAAAATATAACGCATGGGGGGAAGAGAAAAGTTCATGGGAAAATCCCATTATCTTTTCATTCCATTTCTCTAAGATCTTTTCAAAGCCCCCTCATAATATTAGCTCTGCACAACAGGGGCCATTTTCAAGAGAGGCCTGGACACAAGTTTAAGATTTATACAAATTTCCATTATTCTAATGAATTGGTGGGATGATTAATTTTAATATAGATACAGCTCGCTTCAAAGAATTGATTAGCTCCAAAAATCATCACCGTAAAACAATTTGTTGAGAAAAAAACCCTCACCATCCCCTAACTCTCCAAGGAAGCTGGGGAAAATAATTCCATCAATAGAGTCAAAACCTTTTTTTTTATTAAAAAAAAAAAAAAAAAATTAAGATGACAGTTGGTACAATTACACACCAGGCACTGGCCTTTTGAGAACGACCTCCCAGGCCCCCTAGAATTCAGCAGTCAAGAGCTGGCATCTGATGCCACCAGCAGCCACGTCAGCAAACTGAGCCAGGCCAACAATGTCACCCATGAGGTCTTCAAGGCCCCAAATGCCTGCCCACTATCTTCCTAAACTTAAGATAGATATATGTGTGTCTATCTTATAACAGCGATGTATTCATATGATACTTTCCCATTAAATATTACAGCTTAAAATACAAATCACATTGTTTTCATCTGAGATTAAATGTTTGATGAAATGATGTGTCCAACTCATTTAAATGTAGTTTTATTGTGGTACTTCTAACAATCCTTATCTTGGTATAGTTTCCTCTCTCCTTTAGTAGTTATTATTAAAGAAAAAAAAAAAACTGTTGCAATAATTTCTAGCTACTGAGTAAATGGAAAAACAGGACTCAGATAAGCAAATACAAAGAACACCAGGCTTAGAGTGCACACAGCGTTCTCCTACCTGAGTATCCCCAGAGAAGTTGTTGCGCTAGAATACAAGTAAATCCATTCTTAGAAAAGGCCAGAAGTGTCAAAACTGTCACCTGATGGCTGCCGAAAGCATTTTACATCTTACAATACTGCTGTTTTTAGAATCAATACCATGTTCACATACCACTGTGTAACAGAAAAACCATAAACAGAACTCCAAAGCCATCAGAATATGCACTCAAGATTCAAAGAGGTATTTCAATATATATGTAAATCAAAACCACATACAGGTGGTCATCACGGCAAAGAAATCAAATTACATTCCTCATTACATTTCATCCACTTAAATAAAATCATTTTATAAACTACCATTGGGCTTTTGCATAAGCTATATAAGCTATCACCATATAACAGTCAAAGGTACTATAAATCCAAGTGAAGAAACAGAGAAATCTGATTTTTTTAAATTAGTACAAAATCAACTCTGACTTCTTGATAAAGAATGAGAGATTCATCATGTATTTCCGTTGACTGCTTTGGTACCCACTGATATTTAAAAACAACTAAGACAGCGCCATTGAAATTTAGCCCCTCCTCAGTGGCGCTGTGGATAAATGCGCTGGACTGCAAAGTCGCTTGGAACCGCAAGGTTGGCGGCTCAAGCTCACCAGTGGCTCCTGGGAAACCCTATACAGGGTCGGGACCAACTCAACGGCACTCAACAACAACAACAGCTCAGCGCAAATCATTTATTTAACCTAGTAGGCCTCTAATAAGGCACCCTGGTGGTGCTGTAGGATGAACACTGGACTGCTAACCACAAGGTCAGCAATTCAAACCCACCAGCTGCTCCACAGGAGAAAAATCTGCAGCCTTGGAAACACCACATGGGGTCTTTATGAATTGGAACTATCACAGAATATTTCTTTCATCAAGAAAACTTTTTCCTTACTTTTTACAACAGTGGTCTCATACAATATTTATCCTTTTATGACTAATTTCACTCAGCGTAATGTTCAGGTTCATCCATGTTGTGAAGTGTTTTACAGATTCATTATCACTTCAACATTGCAGAGTATGCCATTATATGTACGTACCAAAGTTCGCTTAAGCATTCAGTTGATGGGCATTTCTGTTGTCTCTATTTGACATAGCTCTTGGAGGCAGCATATTAAAGGATCCTGTTTTCTTATCCATTCTGCCACTCTATGTCTTCTGACCGGTGTATTAATCCATTTACATTTAGTGAAATTATCAATAGGTATGAATTGATTGCTGTCATTTTGCTGTGTATGGGTTTTGTTTTGTTTTTTTTTGGTGCTCGTGGTTTCTTTGTTCCACATAATTTTCTGTGCTGAGTTCATTTTATATGTAGGGAAGGCAGGGAAGGGAAAACTACACATGTGCTAGAAGGTAGACACATGTTAGCATGTGTGATGGGATTGGCAATATACAGCGAGAGGTTAGCAGAGTAGTGGGACACCCAGTGGGAATGTAAGGTTAAAATGAATAGAGGTAAATACTGTTAACTGATGGCACCTGGAGGGGATTACAATCATTGAGATGAAATGAAATGCAGGATCTGTTGAATGTAAAGCTGATGATCTGTTCTGTAAACTTTCATTTATAATAAAAAGGTTTTTTAAAGAAAACATTGTGATAAATGGACAAAAAATTGAAGTTTTCATCAAGGATTTCCATTTGTATGGATCTACAATCAACGCCCATTGAAGCAATAGTCAAGAAATCAAATGACATATTGAATGGGGCAAATGTGCTGAAAAAGGCCTCTTTAAAGTGTTATGGAACAAAGATGTCAGTTGAAGGTCTAAATAAAGTACACCACAAACAAGCCATGGTATTTTGAATCACCTCATATCCATACATAAGCTGGACAATGAATAAGGAAGACCGAAGAATGATAGTTGTCTTTGAAGAACAGCATTGGTGAAGAATATTAACTATACCATGGGCTCCTAGAAGAACCAACAAATCTGTCTTAGAAAAGTACAGCCAGGATGGCAAGACTTTGTCTCACTCTGGGCCTGGTATCAGGAGGGCCCAGTCCCTGGAAAAGAACGCCAGGCTTGGGACAGTGGAAGGTATGTGAAAAAGACAAAGAGCCTCAATGAGATGAATTGACACCGTGGCTGCGACAATGGTCTCAGACACAATCAACAACTGTGAGGCTGGCGCAGGGCTGGACGGGGATTCTTTCTGTTGTGCATGGGGTCTCTATGCATCAGAACCAACCTGATGGCACCTTACACCAACAACTGGCAAGACCGTCAAACAAACAGAGCGAAAATCAAAGCAAGTGTGAGAGACAGCGAATAGGAACGTTACAACTGATCCTACAGAAATAAAGAGCTCTGGTAGCATAGTGGTTACGAATCGGGCTGCGAATCTCAAGGTCAGCAGTTCGAAACTACCAGCTGTTCCATGGGAGAAAGATGAGGCGTTCTGCTCCTGTAAAGATTTATAGCCTCGGAAACCCTGTGCAGGGTCACTATGAGTCAGAGCCAACTCCACGGCACATAACAACAACAATGGAAGATTATGAATAGTTGTATGCCAATAAGATGTTAGGAGAAATGGATAAATTCCTTTAAACATATACAACCCTTGTAGGATAAGCACTGGACTACTAACCACTAGGTCAGTGGTTCAAACCCACCAGCTGCTCCTTAGAAATTCTATACAGGGTTTTGAAGTTGGAATCAACTCAATGGCACTTAACAACAATACATTGACTAAATTGTTGTTCAGGCATAATCAAGTCTATTTCGACTCACAGCAACCCCATAAGACAAAGTAGAACTGAATCATAAAGTTTTCTAGGCTCTATTCTTTATGGAAGCAGATTGGCAGATTTTTTTCGCCTGTGGAGCCAATGGATGGATATGAACCGCTAACTTTTCTGTTAGAGTCAAGTGCTTAACTTTTACACCAAAGTGAATCTCAAATGTCCCATAATAAATGAAGAAATTGAATTAGTAGTAAAAAATCTCCCCAAAAGGACAAGTTCTGGACTAGCTAGCTACACGTGGGAATGCGATCAAGCATTTATAGAAGTGACTCCAATGATATTTACACTCTTCAAAAAACTGTAAGATGAGAGAATGGTATCAAATTCACTTTATCAATATACTGATACCAAACCAGACAAAGACACTGTAAGAAACGAAAACTGCAGACCAATACACCTAATGAATATAGACTCAAAAATACTCAACAAAATCCTAGCAAACTGAATACGAAAGTATGTTAAAAGGATTCTACGCCATGATCGCGTGGGATTTATCCCAGTAATGCTAGAGTGGTTAAATGTTAGAAAGCCAATCAGTGTTGTTGTTAAGTGTCATCAAGTCAATTCCAACTCATAGTGACCCTCCTGTATCAGGTTTCCAAAGAGAGGCAGGTGAATCTGAACCACCGACTCTGCAGTTCAAACCGACCTTGTGGTCCAGTGTATTATCCCACAGCACCGCACCAGGACTCCAATTAATGTAATACACCACATTAGTAAATACCACACAGAAAGCAAAAATGGGGGAAAGAGAAAAAGCCCACATGATCACCTCAATCGACACACACAAAAACAGCATTTGACAAAATTCAACACTATTTCATAACCAAAAAAAAGTCAGTAAGACAGGCATAGAAGGGTAATTCCTCAGTATAATAAAGGATAGCCATGAAAAACCCACAGTTAGCATTACATTCAAGGGAAAAGCATCTGAAAGCATTCCCTGTAAGATCAGGAATGCCACAGGGAGATCTACACATCATCATTCGCATTCAACATCTTTACCTAAAGTATCAAGATTGTTGTTAAGTGCCGTCGAGTCGGTTCCGACTCATAGCGACTCTGTACAGGGTTTCCGAGGCTGTAAATCTTTACGGGAGCAGAACGCCTCATCTTTCTCCCGCGGAACTGCTGGTTGTTTCGAACTGCTGACCTTACAGTTCACAGCCCGATTCGTAACCACTACGCTACAGTATCAAGATTAAGAAGCAGGAAATAAGACATGATTTTGCAGAAGACATGATTCCATACATAGAAAATCCCAAGCAACCACAAGGGAACTCTCAGAACTAATAAATGAATTAAACAAAGTGGCAGGACACAAGGTCAACACACAACAATCTGTTGGATTTCTAGTCATCATCAATCTGAAAAGGAAATTAAAGAAACATCACTAATAATAGCATCTAAAAGAATAAAATGCCTAGTAATAAATTTGAACCAAGAAAAGACTTGTATATAGAACAACACAGCTAAATCAAAGAGGACCTAATAAAATTGAAGGACATTCTGTGGTCATGGGTTGGAAGGACTTAAAGCAATATATCAATTCAATAAAATCCATCAAAATTCCAACAGCCTTGTTGATAGAAATGGATAAGAAATCCTCAAATTGATATGAAAGGACAAAGGGACCCAGGTAGCTACAGCAATTCTAAAGAATAAAAGTTGGAGGACTTACACTTCCTGGTTTCAAAATACACTATTTTTTGTTGTTATATGTGCCGCAGAGTCAATTCTGACTCATAGCAACCCTGTACAAGGTTTCCAAGGAGCAGCTTGTGGGTTTGAACTGCCAACCTTGTGGTTTAAAGTCCAGTACTAATCCCAGAGTGCCACACCAAGAGTTAGAAAATATACTATTAAGCTACAATAATTAAAACAGTCAGACACTGGTATTATGATAGTCACATGGACCAATGGAACACAACTGAGAGCCCAGAAATAAATCCATACATCTATGGTCTTCGACAAGGGTGCTAAGTCCATCCAATAGGAAGAGTCTCTTCCATGAAAGGTGCTGGGAAAATGGATCTGCACATGCGGAAGAATGAACCAGGATCAAATCCTTACACCATACACAGAAACCATTTCCAAATGGATCAAAGGCTTTAATCTTAAAACTAAAACCAGGAAAGAAGAAATCACAGGACAAAGCTGTGAGGTTTTGTGATCTGATATGACAACAAAACCACAAACCGCAAAACCCAAATTATGTTGATTAATGAAACCACATAAAAATTAAGTACTTCTGTTCATCAAAAGACTATCAAAAAGTGAAATACAGGCTACAGTAAGAGAAAGCTTGGGGGAACCATATAGTCAATAAAGGTCTAATATCCAAAATCCATAAAATACTTCTACAACGTAACAACAAAAAGATAAACAACTCAATCAAACAATGGGTAAAGGACATGAACAGTTCAAGAAGAAAGATGGTCAACAAATCAATGAAACAGAATGCCGTAGAGTCGGTTCTGACTCATAAGGACCCTGGATAGATTTTCAAGAAGTAAACTGGTGGGTTTGAACCGCCACCCTTGCAGTTAATAGTCCTGTGGTCATCCTACGGGGCCACACCAGAACTCCAAAAACTTTACAGGAGCAGAAAGCCTCCTCTCTCTCCCACAGAATGGCTGGTGGATTGGATCTGCTGACCTGGTGGTTAGCCTTTCAAACCAGACTAGAATACACAGATGGGGAAGAAAAGCGCCAAAACTTTGGATCTAAGAATAGCGGTATTACAGGACTCGGTGTTCAGACTCCCAGAAGACGACAATTCCCAATTAAATGAGTCATCTAGATGGAAAAGTTCAATATCCTGACATGTGCCTACTCACTTTCTTATAACTCCATCCTCAATTTGCTGTCCCCACCCCAATTCCTCTTGTTTCCAGAAAACTTTTGAGAAGAAAACAAACATACACAGAGAGTCCCTAACTTATGACTAATTCAAGTTACCTGAACGTTCGAACAACGGTCTGCTTAAGGTTTTTAAAAAACATTTTATCACCAGCTGCATGTACTACAGAGTCCTGGGGTGGTGCTATAGGTTAATACGCTGACTGCGGTTTGAACCGCGAGGGCAGAGGTTCAAGCTGACCAGCCGCTCCTCAGAAACCCTACACAGGGTCACTATGAGTCAGAACCGACTCTACAGGGCTTAATAACAACAACAGCATGTACTACATAAAATGTTGCAGGGTGTAATTTAATGGTATTCTCAGATGCTCCCTCGCAGATGTTCAAGTTTATGATGGACTGTTCAAAACACTGTGTGCTTAGAAATAAAAACTTTAAAAAAAGAGAGAGAGAGAGAGAGGTATCTGACTTATATCAGCACAGATTTACAATGGATTCACAGGAACAGAAAGCCATCGTAAGTCAGGGACTATCCCTACTATGAAAGACCCATCGTATGCTTATAATGTTCATCAGTGGGACAAATCTGGAATTTTCCAAACCAAAATCTAACTTAGTTTTGAAAAAAGGTCAGCCACCAGTTTTACAAGGGAGAGGTTGCTCATGAAAATTGAAGGATAATATGAAGCTTAGCACCAGGGTGATTTTCTCCCAAATTACTCTGTATTTTCCTAGAAAGAAATCTAAGTAAAGAACACTTCTCACTCAAGACGACACCAAGGGATTACCCTTCACACCGCTTCAGAGTTCCTTTTATTTGTTGTCAAGTCTCTGAAGTGAGTCCCAGCTGACACAGATGCTGAAGAGTCACGTAAACCAAAACGGTGGAGGTCACAGGGGGGTAGGAAAGATAGCCAGAGCCAACAGGGCCCAAGACCTGCCTCCTGTCGCCGCTCTCCTTCTTTTGACATTGACCTGACAAGAGTGTCCTCATCACCATTCAAGGCTACAAGTGATGAAGCTGGGGCCCAGGGAGAGAAGGAACGGGAATGCACACAAAAAGGGACAAAGCAGGACATGAGGCACGGCGATCTTATTGCCATACACACGCCAGTGTGCCAGATACAAGAGATGCTTTTAAATTCCATACAATGAATTTAGAGTGTCATGGTTTCAAAGTGGCACCTCAAATACCGTAAATACAGTGGGCTGAGCCATACTGAAGTGGTCTTATGTGGATAAATATTGATTGACAATTTCCTAGCAGGTCCACTTACTGGAAAACATATAAAAATGGTTTCTATTTTTAAAATCAGACTTATTACAAAGAAACTGATAAAAACCTGCCATACCTCTGGTTTGGGCAGCTTCTTTTAAAGCAGCTAGGATGTGAGGCTTCAAGTTATCCAGAATAAATCTTCCTTCAAGACCTGGGAAAAGCGACCTAAGAAGTGAAGGAAAACACAACAATATTTTGATGATGTTCCAGCAATTTTAAGGCCGAGAAACTCCTATTTCAAGCTAGGGAAACCTACAGTTTGGGGTAAACCTTAACGCTCACATCAAATCAAATTGCAAGCGTTTTTCATCAAACATTAAGTTTTGCTTTCAAAGGTGAGGGACATCAAGAGATGCGTGTACATTCACAATTGTTCTAAATGCCTTAGGCTCAAGTTCATTCTATTTTCTGAGATGTTAACACACACCCTCAAAGTTACACATATTTAATTCATATAAATTATATTTCATTAAAGTAAGTCACTTTGAATACTTATAAAATAAGTTGCTGTTAACAACTACTGATGAGCAACCACCACTCGTCTGTCAGTTTGTCTATACTGTGGTGCCTTGTGAGTTGCTGTGATTCTGAAAGCTATGCCACTGGTATTTTAAATACCAGCAGGGTCACCCACGGTAGACAGGTTTCAGATGAACTTCCAGATGAAGGCAGACTAGGAAGAAAGAGTGATGAACTACTTCTGAATATTTAGTCACTGAAAACCTTACAAATAGCAGAGAAACACTATCAGATATAGCGCCGGAAAATGAGCCCCTCAGGTTGGAAGGCACTCAAAATGCAACTGGGGAAGAGCTGCCTCCTCAAAGTAGAGTATGGTGATGACGCGAATGGAGTAAAGCCCATGGGAGAAAAGCCCACGGGACCTTCATTTGCTGATGGGCACAGCTCAAAATGAAGAGAAACAGCTGTAAACATCCATTGAAAATCGGAACATGGAATGTACGAATTATGAATCTAGGAAAATTAGAAATTGTCAACAATGAGATGGAACGCATAAACCGATATCTTAGGCATTAGTGAGCTGAAATGGACTGGTATTGGCCATTTTTAATCTGACAACCACATGGTTTACTTGCCAGGAATTACAAATTGAAGACGAATGGTGTTGCATTTCATTGTCAAAAAGAACATATCCAGATCAGTCATGAGGTACAACACTGTCTGTGATAGGATATCTATGCACCTACAGGGAAGACCAGTTAATACCACTATTATTCAAATTTATGCACCAACCACTAAAGCCAGTGAGGATGAAATAGAAGAATTCTACCAAATTCTTTAATCTGAAACTGATCAAACATGCAATCAAGATGTATTGATCATTATTGGGAACAAAGGTTGGGAACAAAGAGGAAGGATCAGTTATTAGGAAATATGGCCTTGGTGATAGAAACGATGCTGGAGATCACATGACAGAATTCTGCAAAATCAATTATTTGTTCATTTCAAATACCTTCTTTAGACAACATAAGAGATGATTATACACATGGACCTCACCAGATGATATACACAGAAATCAAATTGACTACATCTGCAGAAAGAGAAGATAGAAAAGCTCCATATAACCAGTCAAAACAAGGCCAGGGGCAGATTGTGGAATAGAGCATCAATTGCTCATATGCAAATTCAAACTGAAGTTGAAGAAAATTAAAACAAGTCCACAGGAGGCAAAATATGATCTTGAATATATCCCACCTGAATTTAGAGATCATCTGAAGAACAGATTTGATACATTAAACACTAAAGACCGAAGACCAGAAGAGTTGTGGGATGAC
>NW_006408523.1:7848913-7851916 GCF_000296735.1 Chrysochloris asiatica | reverse complement strand
ACAGCCTTCAGTATGGATTGCATCTCAATGTAAAGAAAACAAAAATCCTCACCACTGGACCAATAAACAACATTCTTATCAATGGAGAAAGACTGAAGTTGTCGAGGACTTCATTCTTCTTGGATCAACTATCAACTTTCACAGAAGCAGCAGTCAAGAAATCAGACGACGTATTCCATTAGGCAAATCTGCTGCACAATACCTTTTTAAAGTGTTGAAGAGCAAAGATGTCAGCTTAAAGACCAAGGTGCGCCTGACCAAAGCCGTGGTATTTCCAATCACCTCACATGCATGAGAAAGCTGGACAGTGAATAAGGAAGACCTTAGAAGAATTGATGCTTTTGAGTTATGGTGTTGGAGGAGAATACTGAAAGTGCCATGGGCTGCCAAAAGAACCAACAGGTCTGTGTTGGAAGAAGTGCAGCCAGAGTGCTCCTTGGAGGCCATGATGGCCAAACTTCGTCTCATACTTGGGACATATTGTCAGGAGGGATCAGTTGCTGGAGAAGGAGATCATGTTTGTTAAGGTAGAGGGTCAGAGAAAAAGAGGAAGACCCCCAACGAGATGGATTGGGCAAGTGGCAGCATTGATGGACTCAAGAGTGGCAACAGTAGTGAGGTTGGCCCAGGATAGGGCAGTGTTTCGTTGTGATGTGCATAAGGTCGCTATGAGTCGGTATGGATTTGATGGCACCTAACAACAACACTGAGGAGCAAAGGGAGTCATTATGACGTAACCTCACCTACTTCGTATGAGTGCTCTCATAGCCACTGTTTTCAGTGTTGTGTCCGAGAAATTTCCAAGAAAGACTTGGGAAACTTAAACCCAGAAACATTTGAATGCTTTTCACATTCTAATATTAAAACGGATCCTTTACATAGTCTTTTAACAAGTGATTTCCATAAAATGCTTCCCAACTCTGAGACCTGCCTGGCAAGGAGCACACTGTGCCCGAGGTGGGAAAGGGGGGCCCTAGAGGTACACAAGGATGGTCAGGGGGGCTGCAGTACCTCGGATAATCCTCTGAGGTAATATAGACAACGTCCTGATCGGATACAGAAGAGGAGAAGGGGACGAAGGTCCCGTTTTGTAAAGGGAGGAGCTCCAGCCCCAGCAGCTCGCTGTACACGTGATCTGAGAGCACAAAGTCCAGGAGGTGCAGCCGCTCAGTGGGCCCGGGCACATGCGCACTCTTCCTCAGCACCTGGCGCACCAGCGCGGGCGTCACCCTCCTCATGGGCCTAGTGCCGGCGGCTGTCACCTCCACCGCAGCAGCCACGGTGGCGGGCACCTTGGCCACCTGCTTCCCTGAGCTCTGGAGGTAGTCGAGTACAGTGTGTGTGTGTTCCAAGCTTTCATCCAAGTCAGAGAAGTACGCCTGCTCCAGCGTCACCCACTGGTGGCTAAGGGAGTGAATGACGGCGTGCTGAAACAGCTCCCGGTACAGGGGCTCCAAAATCGGCTGCCAGTGGGCCTTCACCTGGCTCAGGTCAGGCCAGAGCTTGTAGATGGCCTCCACCGACAGCGGGAGACCCGGGGTGCTTCCGGTCTCCAGACGCCGTATGGACTCCAGGATGAGAGTTACGTACGCTTTGGGTACCACGTTCACGACGAGGAGATCGTTCCACAGGGCCGCCGGGTCTCTCCACTGGTCCAGCTCTCGCCACTTGATGCTCCGGCGGTTGTCCGTCAGGCCAAAGAAGCCACTGATGTGAACCGGGAGCCCCGTTTTACTATCCTCGCCCGGTGGTAAAGGGAGAAAACAAAAGGCTTTTCCTGAAAATTCCCAAGCTGCTCCTTCTCCATCATCCGCGCTGCTTGACAGACACATGGCTATTCCAATGAGTGGGATAAATTTCAGTTCATCCGCTAGTGAGTCGAGCTTACTGCAAAGCCCTCGACCGCCCACGCTGTTGCACACTAGCCATGACGTTCTCTGGGCCTCCTTGGTGTTGTCGTCTTCTAAGGCGATGTTCATATGATATGTGACACACGTCACGCTAGTGCTTGGCACTTTCTTACAATAGTTAGTGATGGCGACTCCGAGGGTCTTGATGGAATTGGGCCGTTCGTGTTTCAGGGTCTGGTCCTCACTCGCAGTCACTCGAAATACCAGCTTCTCGGTTCCATCAGTCTCTCGGACGTGCAGGGAGACAGCCTGCACGCTCTTCAGGAAGAGCAGCACAGTGTCTGCATCTGCCCTGAAGGACTCAAACAACTCTAGAACCTTCTGCCTGTTGTAGAGGTTACTGCTCAGCTGAGAAGGCTGTAGGCGAAGAGGGAAGCGGAAGAATGTCCCGGGGAAATGGCCATTGGTGAACGTTTCCTCGGTGCTTCCAAAGATGCCAATAAACGGCGCAAACTGGTCTGAGAGCTCACCGATTTCTTTGCTGTCATTTTTGAGATTCCAGCACTGGCCAGATTCATGTGGGCCAAAGAGTGTCTGATGTGGATCTAGGATTCCAATCTGGTCACCACTGAAGATACAAGGTACATCTGCAAAGAGAAATCCAACAATCATGGTCACCTCTGCAATTTAATGAGTATCCATAACCACTATTACAGTTAACCCCTGGGCAACACGGGTGTGAAGTGTATGGGCCTACTTCCTCACTGAGCTTTTTGATTCCTGTTGCTACTTCCTAAGGCCAAGTGTTGCCAGTATCTGTTTCAAACGCCCGATGATGCTGGTCACCTAGGTGTGAGAATTCTGTCTGTCCATTAACTGCTTGCCCTTCCTCCTCACATTCCCTTCTCCTTAACTGGAGAGATGAACTATGGATCCTGGAAACACCTCAATGTACATCAATAGCAACAGTGGGGAAAAGCACACACAAGTTCAAACCCGTGTTGTTCTAGGGTCAAGTGCAAATTAGACTCAGATTTTTGCCTTCAAGGGAGGTTGGCACCCCTAACACCCGCATTCTTCAAGGCTCAACTTAATGATGAATATTCATAATTTCCATTAAAATACTAGATGATGCGTAAGATAACTCCAATAT
>NW_006408523.1:7843747-7844917 GCF_000296735.1 Chrysochloris asiatica | reverse complement strand
TGAACAGAAAATTTCAAAGATTAGCTCAAGAAGATAAAGCCAAATATTATAACAAAATGTGCAAAGATCTGGAATCAAAAAACCAAAAAGGATGAACACGCTCAGCATTTCTCAAGCTGGGGGAACTGAAGAAAAAAATTCAAGCCTCGACTTTCGTTATTGAAGGATTCTTTGGTCAAATTTATTAAATGATACAGAAAGCATCAAAAGAAGATGGAAGGAATACACAGAGTTACTGTACCAAAAGGAAATGACTGATGTTCAACCGTTTCAAGAGGTAGCATATGATCAAGAGCCAATGATACTGAACAAGGAAGTCCAAAGTGCATTGAAGGAATTGGCAAAGAACAAGCCACCAGGAATCGATGGAATAAAAATTGAAATCTTTCAAGAAAGTGAGGTGGCACAGGAGGCACTCACTCATCTCTGCAAAGAAATTGGGAAGACAACTATCTGGCTGAATGAGTGGAAGAGATCCGTATATGTGCCCATTCAAAGAGAGGCGACTTAATGAAATGTGGAAAATATCCTTGATATCCCACATGAGTAAAGTTTTGCTAAAGGTAATATAGAAACAGCTGTAAGCATACATTGACAGAGAACTTCCTGAGGTTCAAGCCAGATTCACAAGAGGCTGTGGACAAGGGATATCATTGCTGATATCCGATGCATCATGGCTGAAAGCAGATAATATCAGAAAGATGGTTACCTGTGCTTTATTGACTACGCAAAAGCTTTCGATTGTGTGGCTCATAACAAGCTATGGACAACATTGCGAAGTATGAGTATTCCTGAACACTTAATTGTGCTATGAGGAATCTGAACATGGACCAAGAGGCAGCTGTTTGAACAGAACATAGGAACACTGAATGGTTAAAAATTAAGAAAGGTGTGCGACAAGGTTGTATTCTTTCACCATACTTATTCAACCTGTATGCTGAGCAAATAATCCAAGAAGCTAGGTTATATGAAAAAAAATTTGTGGCACTAGGATTGGAGGAAGACTCATTAACAACCTATAATATGCAGATGGTATAACCTTGCTTGCTGAAAGTGAAGAGGGCTTAAATACGTACTGATGAAGAACAAAGAGCACAGCCTTCAGTATGGATTGCATCTCAATGTAAAGAAAACAAAAATCCTCACCACTGGACCAATAAACAACATTCT
>NW_006408523.1:7817359-7840642 GCF_000296735.1 Chrysochloris asiatica | reverse complement strand
ATTTTTTTTTTTAAACTCACTTTAGCTTTGGAAATATAATTCTTCAAATATCAGAAAAAAGGGTTATACCAGAAGGAAATCCCCGATGAAGCAAATACAAGATGATTTTCCGAGACTCAACTTGCTACGTGGACTTACAATTTCCTCCTAATACAAGATTAGCACCCAAAGACACACGAAGCCATACAAAAGCCTCTAAAATCTAAGAAAAGATTATACTAATCTCGCTTAAAGGAGCTCTGGTAGCATAGTGGTTACGAACCGGGCTGCAAACCTCAGAGTCAGCAGTTCGAAACTACCATCTGTTCCGTGGGAGAAAAATGAGGTTTTCTGCCCCTGTAAAGATTTACAGCCTTGGAAACCCTGTGCAGGGTTGCTATGAGTTGGAACCGACTCCACAGGACATAACAACAATCTCGTTTACTCTCAGAAAAAATCTCCATCAAGTCCTATGGTAGTAATTGAAGTCCAAACCCCCTTACCATGGCCCCAGGCCTCACATTCCCTGGCTTCCTCCTGACAACACAAATGTCTAGGTTGTTCAGTCAAACACATATCCCCTTTACATATGAGGGTGCCCTTGCCTCTCCAGGGGCAATATAAACTCTTGTAACCCTAGTGCTTGGAGCAATACTTGTCTTTTTGAATGAATGATTACAGAAGCAAAGCTACCGAATGACTGCCAGGTACAGAGGCCTTCTGTGATGACGGTGAGAACCTAGGCTCTGTGTTCAAAGACTCATGAAACAGTTAGCGAGATATAAGCCTGTACAGAGAGCTGCCCTCAGTCCTCACAGCCCAGTAAGTCAGATACTCAAAATCCGAGGGGGCTTCACAAAGTTCGTGGAGAAATTCCATTATATTTTACTTTGATTTGTCCATGAACTTTTTGAAGCCACGGACTGCATGAGAGGTATTCTGAAGAAAGTGGAAGAAGAAAGAAAGAATGTGAAAGATTCTGGTGTGAAGTTAGTCAGCCTATGTCCTGGGGTGACAATGGAGCGGGACAGACAAGTCTGCCTGGCGATGCGTCTCAGGGTGGGAGTATCCCACCCTGTGGGATCTATTACAGTGTCTACAGATGCATTCTGCCTGATGGCGCCCCTAAATCAACCCCAACGGCTTCATCGGTTCTTCATCCACAGACAGAGTGACGAGGAAATGCTGGCAGAGTAACATGATGTGTCGTGTGTCCTGAGATGAGGGAACTTCTTGTCTGTGGTGCCTTTCTGCAGGTTCTCCAGGGTATGTGGACATGGTCTCACCTCACCTGCTGGCTTTAGCTCCTAATCTCCAAGTAAAACGCAATTCCGGTGAAGCCAGTGGTTAGGGATGGCCAACTCCAGGCTCAGGTTGCACAACCACCAGCTCCTAGTAGCTGTTCTTGAGTGCTTTTGAAACAGTAATGCTATCCCCAGACCTCACGTGCTGTCTGCATTCTCATCTCTGTACCCATTACACACTATCCCCATGCCAGAAATGACATCTGGCACTCCCATAGCTGCTGGCAAAAGACCTTCACCAGACCTCTCATTAGAGACCAGGGTGTCTCACGGACAGTCCAGCATCTCCAGCAACTGTGGGTTTGTTCCGTGTGTGAGATTCTAACCACATCTATGCCGGACAGTGCAGACTGTCCTCTGGACGTTCTGGAGCGCTATACATGCCCAAGAGATCATCTTCGCATTTGTGCAATTCACAGTAAACTCTAAAAAAGTCACAGATCCGAGAGGCCGCACTGACAGAGGTGAAGTGCCTTCATGAATGTGAACTGTGTAAACGCAGTAGGTTAACCACACTGGGCTGGGGTCAGGGTCACTCTAGGTCCTGTGGCCTAGGGTAGTTCCAGATGCCTCCAGCTGTCTCAGCATGAGGATGCTGATTCTCATTCATTCTCAGGGAGGGCCCCATTTGGATGGTCACCTTAGCCAGAGCTACAGTTCTGCCTGAGGGCCCGATGTCATGCTGTAGGATAAGCACAGAACTGCTGACCACAAGATCAGCAGTTCAAACCCACCAGCTGCTCCTCAGAAACCCTATACAGTTTACTATAAGACCGAACTAACTAGATGACACTTATCCACAATGACATTCCTGTCTGTTCAATCCCTCCTTTTGCAGAAAAACAGTTTGAAACTAAACCATAACAAAGGCCAATTCCATTGAACAGAATGTCTGTCTTTTAGGAAGCACAGATTTTGCAGCAATAGCCAGAAACTCTTAGACACGTCTATCCTGAGTATCATTTACTGTGCTCAGGGCCCATACACTTGCTAGATGCAAAACATGATTTCAAAGTCATCCTTCAAACACTCATAATTCTAAGAGCAAAATTTTTATGGAACAGAAAAATGTCGAGACTCCTGAGCAGGTGCATTGTTGTGATAGAAAATGATTCCTCGGCACAACTTTCCTAGGCTTGTTCTCATCAATACAAGTTTTCAGTTTACTTTGTTGTTTGATATCATTAGATAGTATGCTTTTCCCCTGTAACCTCCTGATGTTTGAAAACGCCTACAAGAAAGAAGAAAGAAGTTTGTCTGACGCTTGTACAATTTTTTGGAGAAACCACTTTGACACCTGATAAAAATCCCTTAAGTGCAGAACAGTGATTCCACTGACATTGACTCTCAGCAGTAAGCACATGATGAAGTCGGACACTAGGGTACTTCCTGCAGTCGTTTTAGCCCACACGAGACTTGCTCTGCCTCTGACACACTTCTTGCCACTGGCAGAAGACTTTGGTGAAGATGCCTTTAACATGGTAGCATCTCTGATGTTAACCAAGCAAATGACAAAGGTTAATCTAAAACACATTTCATTATCAGATACTATACCTGTGATATGATAGACAGAATTAAACCCAATCCCAAATCTTCCAACCTTCAAAGGATCATCCTTTTTCCGGCTTCTTGCTATTTCTTGAATGCCATCCCAGTCCTCCAGGGTGAAGACGGCGTTGTTGTATGCATACAGTGCTGAGCCTAGGTATAGAGGATACACAGGCAGGCGCTCAGACACAAGGAAGGTCAACTCTCAAGATTCCTTCTACTCACAATCAATCACTCGGCCCAGGGGAAGATGGACAGAAGTGAATGTATCAAGGTGAGGGAGTATCGACCTAATTGGTATCACACTTAAAATACAAACACAAATTAATGTGAAATGTGAGGTGCAAAAGAAACAGCATTATTGGCCAACGATCCAGAAATTTTAAAAAAGAAGTCTTACGGTACTTAAAAGTCAAAAAACAAGGCAAACAAATGAATCACAATGTGCTAATCTTTATAAAAGCACTCCTTAAATATCATTTTCTTACATAAATAAAATGAACTGCCTTGGTTTGCACATGTCATGACTATCAATTACGAAATCCATTTGCATCATTATCTCTAAGATCCAACAGAAGAACCCCATGTCTCTAGTCCTTCTCCCAATGATTCAATGTTCTCTGATTTACACCACGAAAAAATGGCAGTTTTGACATCCTCAAGGGACTCAAATCATATTCCTTTTCAATGTCCTTTGAGTTTGGGGAACAGAAGGAAGTTTGAAGGGACAAGATCAGGGATGTAGGGTGGATGGGGGTAAGGTTTCCCAACAAACTTCTCCAAGGACAGCCCTAGCTAACCTCAAAAAATTGTTGTGACAGAAAACAATTCCTTGGCACAACTTTCCTAAGCCTTTTTCTCATCAATGTAAGTTTTCAATTTTCTTCAGACTTCTTCCTAATAAGCTCCCATGATTGTCCTATGTCCTTCGAGAAATCTATCAAGAGCACCCCTTTGGCGTTCCCAAAAACAGTCGAGCTGACATCTCTGCCCTGAATAGAACTGGCCCCGATCCTCTCAGAAGCCACTGTTTTGATTGGACCTTTTTTGCTGAAGGCCTCCTAACAGACTTACACAGTGTATTATTGAGAGAAGTTGTCTGTAGCCAGCCACTGAACACAGACACATGGACAAACATGTCTTGTTTGGAATAAACCCGTGCTTGTATGTAGAGCTGGAACTCTATTTGAGCAATACTTGTTGACTTACCCTCGTACAAGAAGTCAACTACAAATGACAGCTGGGTCCTTCATTAGCAGAGTTAATACAGATCAAAGCACTAAAATTTATGTTAGTGTATCAAATTAAACTTGTTCCTAGTTCATTGAGTCTTACCTTGATATTGCACCATATCTTTTGACCAAAGAGTCTCTGTTCCATATTGAGTTTCATCATATAAAAATTTAACTTCTGTGGCCCCAGCATCTTCTGCATTCTGAATCAATTCCTAACCACAAAATACACCCAAAAATTGATATTTAACAATATGATAAATCTACTGCCCATCTTGATAGTTATTTACAATATTGTAAAAGTGGTGGTGGTTACATGCTGTGGAGTCAGTTCCGACTCATAACGACCCTGTACAGGGTTTCCAAGGCTGTAAATCTTGACGGGAGCAGAAAGCCTCATCTTTCTCCCGTGGAACAGCTGGTTGTTTCGAACTGCTGACCTTGCGGTTCACAGCCCGATTCGTAACCACTATGCTTGTTGTTGTTATTGTCAAGTGCCGTTGAGTCGATTCCGACCCATAGCGACCCTGTATAGAATTTCCAAGGAGCAGTTGGTGAGCTTGAACTACCAACCTTGCAGTTCAAACAGCTTTGCGGTCTGGCTCATTAACCCACAGCGCCACCCCAGGACCCCTATGCTACCAGAGCTTAAATCAACGACAACTACCATTTGTATCATTATCTTTAAGAGCTAGTGAATATAACTGTTATATGCGATGAGGCTTCAAAAGGTTCATGGAAAAATTCCATTATCTTTTCATTCCTTTTCCCACCAACATTTAAAGCCCCTTTTATATTAAGAATATGGTTGAAGAGAGAATGAGCTCTCTTCCAATTACACACACTGGAAATTCTCTCAATTTGAAATATTTTCATCTCTGTTGTGAAGGCCTGGTGGTGCTGTGGATTAAGCACTGTACTGGTAGCCACAAGAT
Organism: Chrysochloris asiatica; assembly: GCF_000296735.1. Taxonomy (NCBI): domain Eukaryota; kingdom Metazoa; phylum Chordata; class Mammalia; order Afrosoricida; family Chrysochloridae; genus Chrysochloris; species Chrysochloris asiatica. The sequence continues at coordinate 7,835,644 of NW_006408523.1, read as the reverse complement.
CAGCTGTTCATATCTACCAGCCACCCCACAAGACAAAGAGATAGCAATGTGCACCCATACAGATGCCAGTCTTTGAAACCCTACCTAGAGTTGCTATGACACGGAATTAGCTCAATGGCAGTGCAATTGTTTTGGGTAGGGCTGTGGGTTCAGCTTTGGGCTGCTAAGCACATGGCTGGCAGTTCAAACTCACCCGTTGCTCCCTGGGAGAAGGATGAGGCAGGTTGCTCCCTTAAAGATTTATAGTCGTGGAAGCCCTGCTCTGTCCTTTATGGTCACTACGACAGACTTGACTCGATGGTGGCGGGTCTGCGTTAGAAGATTTCAGGATCTGTTTACAGCTCTGTGCCTTATTTACAAAGACTGTTCGAGAGAAATCTCTCCAAGAAGACACACATTGTTCTGTCATGGTAATCGTCAATGGGAGACATATGGCAGGTCCCCCCTTCCTGAGCTTGTTGCTGTTGTAAAGTGCTGTTGAGTTGGTTCCGACGCACAGCCGACCCTGCAAAGCAGGAGTGGGGACTGTCTGGCCCACAGGTTGTGGAAGGCCTGTGAAATCTAAAGGCCTGGCCCTGCCAAGGCAACCACCGTTCCAGGCAACTCACTGTTGTTGTGAAGTGCCGTTGAGTCAATTACGACCCATAGCAACCCTGTATAGGGTTTCAAAGGAGTTCAAAGTGATTTTGCAGTCCAGCGTATTAACACACAGCACCACACCAAGACTCCAGTCATCACACTGTTGTTGTTGTTGTTGTTGTTGTTGTTACTTGCCATGGAGTCTGTCCTGACTCAGTGACCCTGCACAGGGTTTCCGAGGCTGTAAACCTTTACAGGAGCAGAAAGCCTCGTCTTTCTCCCATGGAACAGCTAGTAGTTTCGAACTGCTGACCTTGAAGTTCGCAGCCCAATTTGTAACCACTACGCTACCAGAGCTTCTAAGGCATGAGTTAATTAAATGTTTGACCAAATATAGCAGGCTAATGTTTAAGTTGTTAATTTTGTATAGCCCACGATTGATATTATAAATTTTGCCAGAAAAAAGGTTCCCCAGCCCTGCTGTATAGGGTATTCAAGGAGCAGCTGGTGGTGGTTTTGAACTGCCGATCTTGTGATTAGCAGCAGTCCAGTGCTTATCCTACAGCACCACACCAGCCAGGATCAAAAATAGAACTGTATTTATCACCAGCTAAACAAGAAAACCAAACTGCTATCAATCTGCAGGCTCCAACCTGGGATGCCGCATTCTGGAGAACTTGCGTTAAGAACAAGGCCTTTATGCTGCACTAAGTGGAAAGCTTTGTGACAGTCAGCTTTGACTCATCTGTCTTTGTTTCTCTCATCACTGTCACCAGAGTTCCTTTCATACAGGGGGCAGTCAGATGAGTTGTTTGGTAGATGGTGGGTAAATGGATGGGTGGATGAGTGGCCAGGCCCATGTGATTCAGAAGGAAAAGGAAAATGACAAGATTTACACCCTTCAGGAGCTACCAAAAATTAAAATTTTAAAAATCCCAGATCACTTCTGGGCACCTACCAAAAACATTTTGGTCTCTGATACATTTCAAGGTAGCTCCAGACTCTGGAGTTAGATTAAGCGCCTACCGTCAACTCTGTAGTCACCAAAACTTGGGACAAACCCCAAAGATATTATCGAGTGTCTTTGGGTTTTGTCTGAAGTAAGTAAAAGTCAATAGAAAACCGTTTCCTGGGCAAGCTCCAACTCAGATCAAATCAAAGGTACTGTTTTAAATGGACGAATGGACGTGTCATTAGAAGTAGAGTAAGTGATCCTATATTATGAAACTCACAAACCTCTAACCTTGGGAGAGAATGACATTTTCACTTTCTCAAAGCCTTGTTGTTATTGTAATTGTTAAGTGCTGTTGAGTCAGTTTCAACTCATAGCGACCTTGTATAGTGTTTCCAAGGAGTGGCTGGTGAGTTTGAAGCGTCGATCTTGCTGTTCAAACCACATTGCGGTCCAGTGCTTATCCTACAGCACCATACAAACCCTGGGATCACTAGATTGGGGAAAATCCACAGCCACCGAGTCCTTTCTGACTCATAGCAACCACAAATAGGATTTCTGGAACTATGATCTTGACAGCCTCATCTGTCTCCTGCGCAACAGCTGGTGGGTTCAAACTGTCGACCTTGTAATTTGCAGTCCAGGCACTGAGGTGAGCAAAACTTGGAGCGCTTCCATGGGTACTACACAATGACAACAGTACAGCAGCTACCAGGTCACAGAGGTTAACACGACAGCCACGGAAATAAATAAGGACACTGAGGATACACTACAGAACAGACAGCTGGGTGTGAGGTCAAGTGAGGCTTTCAGTTCATGCAGTGTGCTCCCAGGGTGGCCTTCCCGCCCCCCCCACCCCAACTATTCAACCCGAACATAATAAACACCTGAACGTCATCCTTCTCCTACCTTGTTCTCATCATTAAGTGCCATCGAGTAGGTTCCTTCCGACTCATAGCAATCCTGTATAGGGTTTCTGAGGAGTGGCTAGTGACCTTGAACCGCCAACCTTGCAGTTCAAATCAACCTTGCAGTCTAGTGCACTAACCCACAGAGCCACAATACTACCCTATCTACTGCCTATTTCTCGAAGGATTTTGGAGTCCTATAGTACCTATCCAGTCTAACAGAATCCTTAAAAATCAGCAATCTTGTTTGTGCGAGGCTGTTCTAATACAAAGGAATCAGAGACACAGAACATATTAAGCATTGGACAGCTAACCAGGAGATCAGCAGGTAAACTCAGCAGTTGTTCCGTGAGTGAAAGATGAGGCAGTCTGCTCTTGCAAAGACTGACAGTTTCAGAACCCTAAGCGGCAGCTCTACTCTGTCCAACAGGGTCACTGTGAGTCAGAATAGGCTCAGGGACAGTGAGCTTGGTTTGAGGGGGTGACGCTGCAGAATACTGTGCCGGATCACAAGATCGGTGGTTCAAACTCACCAGTCACTCCTCAGAAACCATACACAGGCTCACTATGAGCTAGAATTGACTCCATGGCCCTTACCAACAACAAACAACATAGTTTGAAAGATAAAAATAAGGATTAACAGGTAGCAAAACAAAACACTCATTTACTAAATATTAACAAGTTAAAGGGAGGATCTTGTTTCCATTCAAATTCCTATTTGCAATTACAGTTTCTTTTAGGGAGCAGAGGAGAAAACTGGCCTGCAAATGCCAAATTCAAGACTCCAGTTATCTGTCTCAAATTGAACAACAGTAACAAATCCAGGATGGGATGTTTCTCCTCTACACTGTAATCCTCAGGGGCACTTATACAAAGGGATCCCAGGAAGTAATGGCAAATAATTTGCCAATTTACATGTCATCTTACGTAAGCCACAAAAATACCTCTGGGCCTCAGTTTCAGCAAGCATTCCAAAAGGTGTGACCTCTAAGACCCCTACTGAGCCTCCAGTAGTAGAATTCTACTAGGGTATGTATCCAAGGAACACAGATTGTATCAAGCTGCCTATGAAACAAACATGTATGACAAGCAGAGTGAAAGAAACGAACATCAGTTTGGGGCCAATTTTTAAGAATGTGAGAAGATCTTGCCCACACTGGTACCTTGGTTCTCAGCCAGGCATCCTAGTGGAGCACTTCTGAATCAATTAGCCCCCTACTTCCCCTAGACTACCGGCTCCATCTCCAGTTTCACTGCATCACCACCTAGTATCCTCATCCCTCCCATCTGCACCTTCCTAGTAAGTCAATGCAGAAATCATTTTCCAATTAACCTTCTATGAACCAAGTACTGAAACTACTCCAATCTGTCATCACCATTCCAATCACTAAAGAGGCAACCGCTCCAACTGAGCATAGCTACCTGTGTTAAACAAACCCAAATCCAACCAAACCCACTCATGGCGACACTATAGGACAGGGTGGAACTAACTGCTCCTTAGTGTTTCGAGGCGGTATGTTTTCTGGAGCAGTCTACTCTTTCTCCCTCAGAGCAACTGGCGGGCTTGAACCAACGACCTTGCACTTAGCAGTCCAATGCTTAACTCACGATACCACCAGGCCTCACGCCATAAAAATCTATCATTGAGCCTAGAAAACATAAGCTATAAAGAATCCTGGTGTGGCGCTGTAGGCTAATGCGTCAGACTACAAAATCATTTGAACTGCAAGGTCGGTGGTTCAACCTCACCAGCTGCTCCTTGGAAACCCTATACAGAGTCACTATAGATCGGAATCAACTCAACGGCACTTAACAACAACAACAACAAGATATACAAGCAAACAAACACAATATCAATGAGAAAGATCATGCAGAAGAACGGATCTAATTTCACAATTAATTAAGGAGATTTCTTACTAAGCTAAAACAAAATCAAATCAGCTGCAGTATCTTCCATCAATGCTCTTTCTCTTATGCTGCCCCTGTTTGTCTTCTTTTCACCTGTTTGTTCATGAAAGTATTCAGACTCAGAGAATATACGTTGTTGTTGTTCAGTACTGTCGAGTCTGTTCGGACTCATAGCAACCCTGTATGAGGTGTCCAAGGAGTAGCTGGTGGGTTTGAACTACTGACCTTGTGCTTATCCTATAGCACCATACCAGAAATAAAATAATGAGATCATTATCCTAGTAAATAAACCGTCCCAAAAGAAACAAAGCCCTGAATGTGGGTACGCTCTTAATTGGTTGGTGTGCTTCGCGTTTTTTAAATCCAGTATCTCGGAGCTGATTCCAATTGGACTGAGTCGAGGCAGCACTGCTCCCCAGGGTTTCCAAGGCTGGCAACCTTTACGGAAGCACACGGCCTCATCCTTCTCCCTCATTATGGAAGCAGACGGCCTCATCTTTCTCCCTCAGAGTGGCGAGTGGCTTTCAACCACAGCTCCGTGCTTGCCAAGGTCCCCGACCCAGCACATATGTACAGCCAACATCCCCCGCCCATCCAGCAAAGGCGTGTAAATAAAGGCGGCCGTGCGAAGTGGGCCGGGGTTTTCAAAGCTTAAACACACTCAACAGAACTTCTAAGAGAGAAATCTACAACATCTTGTTTCTATCAAAGTCAGCTCACACATGGACACAGAAGCCCTACCTTCAGAATCTGCCCTCCTTCTGGGTATCTTCTTAAAATGTCCTTGAGAAAATCAACAAGTGGTGGCGTTGTCTGGCCAAACCGACCTAAAATTGAGAACACCTTTAAGACGACTTCAGTACAAACCCCAGGGCCTGGATCCAGGTGTGTTCTGTTCCAAAGAAACCCACTGTCAGCAAGGCCATCCTGACTCAGTGCGGCCCTGCAGAGGCTCTCTCACAGTCTAAGTCTTTACAGGAGCAGAGCAGCTAGCGGGTTTAAACCACGGACCCTGCACCTAACGGTCCAAACCCTAACCTACAGTGGCTGTTGTTGTTGTTAAGTGCCGTGGAGTTAGTTCTGACTCGACTGCACAGGGTTTCCAAGGTAGGCTGGTAGGTTAGGTTTCCAAGGTAGGCTGGTAGGCTGACTTGCGGTTAGCAGTCCTGTGCGTAGCCTACAGCACCACACCAGGACTCCTAACCTATAGTGCCACCAGTATAATTACATAAATGTGGTGCTGTAGGATAAGCACTGGACTGCTAACTTGCTAACCATAAGGTTAGCGGTTCAAGCCCACCCATCACTCCTCTGAAACGCTATACAGGCTCACTGAGTCTAAACCAACTCGCCAGCACTTAGCCAACAACCCACAACAACATCTTACCGCAGAGCTCCTTAGAAAAATTTACCCAGTGAAGCAAATTCCATAGAAAGAAAGGTAGATTCAATTTTACCAAATCCCAAGATTTTTAATGGAAATACAAATTAGGTGGTTTTTTTTCTAAAAAATGCTTTAAAATATACTAAAGGTCATAAAGATTATTAATCCAAAAATCAAGAGCACAGTAGAGGGAGAAGGGAATTACTGCTATTTCCAAAGCAAACACAATAGATGGCATTACTTTGTGGGTGCTCTTGCTGATACATTAAGAGACCTGGTGGTGCTGTGGGATAAACATTGGACTGCTAACCACAGGTCAGCAGTTCAAACCCACGAGCCACTGCTCAGGAGAAAGATGAGGCATCTGCTCCCATAATGATTCACAGCCTCAGAGACCCTCTATAGGGTCGCTATGAGTCAGATGGCCGTGGGTTTGGGGTGGTGTGATGGTTAAGTGCTGGACTGCTAGACAAAAGGTCAGTGATTTGAATCCATACTGGCTCTGCGGTAGAAAAGGGCTGCCCATCTGCTCCTGCAGAGATTCCCGCCTGGAAACCACTAGGGGCAGTTCTACTGTGTCCTAGAGGGTCACTGTGTGGGAATTGACTCAGCACATAACCCACACCACCTTGCTGATCAACAACAATCTAGAAACAGTGATGTTCAATATCATATCTTTACTACAGTGTTCACACGTCTCTGAAAGGTGACAGGCACTCTGGCTAGCCGGTTCCAGGCCCCTCAAGACAGGGGAGGGAAGTAAGTTCTCAAAGATGCACAGACACCACCACCACCACCACCCCAAAAATCCTACACTTAAGTAAACAGTAATCTGTACTGTAAGAAAATAAAATCACCACTATGAATATATTTGCATTATTTTGGAGCAACACTTCACAGGGTCCACACTCCACTCCTCCCTAATGAGATTCTATGTACAGACTATCTATCCAATTCAGTTCTCTAACTTACCTACTCCATTGCCTTCTTTTCTGTCTGCCCTAATATCCCTTCAGTGCACCCCAAAGCTATGTTGTTGTTGTTGTGAAGGGCTGTCGAGTCAGTTCCAACACATAGCGAACCTGTATAGGGTTTCTGAGGAGCGGCTGGGGAGTTTGAACTGCTGACCTTGAGGCTCAAACCAACCTCGAGGGCCAGTGCTTATCCTACAGCGTCACAGCAGGGCTCGGACACTATACAAGGGGGTTTCTGAGAGTTCATGAGACAGTGGAATGAAAAGATGATGGAATTTTCCCACAAACTTTGTGAAGTTTTCATGCATGCTTTCATTTCACTTTTAAAGCATAATCTTTATATAACTGAAAAGGACAATGTTCCTGGCAAAGTAAATATCATACCTCCCCCTGTTAAGCCTTTGGATTGAAGGTTTACAAAAAGATGGCACTTTTGGAAAGTCAGATCGCCAATCTTGGTCCAGTCAGGTAACTGAAAAAAAAAAGAAAAGAAATGTATTAACAGCAATATAGTCCCTATTACTGTAAACTCAAAACTTTAGCTCCATTTTCCTTTTCACATAAGAAATAATGGTTGGTGATTTTTCTTACCAAGGACCTCTGGTAGTATAGTGGTTACGAGTTGGGCTGCTAACCTCAAGGTCAGTGGTTCAAAACTACCAGTTTCTGAATGGGAGAAAGGTGAGGCTTTCTGCTCCTGTAAAGATTTACAGCTTTGGAAACCCCACGCAGGGTCACTAACTATGAGTCGGAACCGACTCCACGGCACAGAACCATCACCAACAACAACAATTTTTCTTACCAGAGAATAAGGTGCTCTAGAGAAAATGAATACTCCAGAGGGCAGAAATGTCATAAAATTTTTTACTTAAAATTTTAGGAGAATTTTCCTTTAAAATGTACAGCTATCTAAAAATATACATACTTGTGTTTGACCATAATTTAAATTTTTGGTGATGAATCAGACATCAACATAAAGTTATCTTTTGGTCAGTATTTCCAATGTAATCTTCAGAATAGAGCTTATAAGATATCAGCAGAAGTTATGAGGTGTCCCCCACCACCCCTTCAAAAAAAAAATGTTTTTAAATCTGTTAGCAAAAATTTACTTTTTAAGACCTTTAGTGGATTATGCAAATTTCTTATATGGGATTATAGCAGTTGCCACTGAACTGACTCATGCCTGGTCAAAAAAAAAAAAAAAAATACTAGATGTTCGGGAGAAAACAGAGAAAGCTGAGCTCTCACACATTGCTGGTGGGATTGTAAATTGGTAGAGCCCGTGGGGGAAACTATGGCCATTCCCCAAAAAGCTGAACCTAGAACTACTATCTATCTATCTATCTATCTATCTATCTATCTATCTATATATATATATATATACGGTCCAGCAAGTACACTCTTAGACATCTGCCCAAAAAACCTGAAAGCTGTGAGCCGAGCAGATGTGTGCTGATGTCCATTCAAGCACTGTTCACAAAGGTGGAAACATCCCCAACGGCCATCCACCGATGACCAGGTAATCAAAACGTGGTCTGTACAAACAACGGACGATCACTCTGCCTTAAACAGACATGAAGTCCTGGTGCAGGCCACAACGCAGGTGAACCTAGAGGACATGCTCAGCAACGTAAGTCAGATGGCAGGGCTTCTACAGCATCACTTATAGGAAGTAAGCAAATATACCAGGGCTTCAAATATCTGCGGAGAAACTCAGTTATATTTTCATTTCATTTTTCCACAAACTTTTGAGCCCCCCCACCCCAGATACAAACCCTAAGTCATTAGTAAGTAGTTGGGGGCGGAAGGAGGAAAGTGTTAACAGTGGTAGACATATTCTGAAATCACAAGAACAGTGGAAGAATGGAAATCAACGTCATGAAGGTGACAAGTAGAAAGCGAGAACACGAGCCGTGTTGTTGCATGTGGACAGCAGGGTGGCGCAGCACAAGGGTGCTCGGCCCATAACCCAGAGGTCGATGGAGCAAAACCCTTCTCTGCTATCCAGGCATCTTTCTGGAGTCCCGGTGTGGCGCCGTAGGATCAGCACTGGACTGCTAACTGCAAGGTCAGCGGTTTGAACCCACCAGCCACTCCTTGGAAACCCTAATCCAGCTCACTATGAGTCAGAACTAACTTGAGGACACTTAACAACCTCATATCTGTATATTTCTATTTAAAAAAAAAACAAACAAACAAACAAGAAAACGCTGTGACTGTTGGGACTAATGAGGATTCTGACCCCTGCAGCCACTGGGGTATAGAACTTCCTTGAAAACAGGCCTTCCTGTAAACCCCTTTATATTAATGTTTGACTGTTTTTGTTTCTCATAATAATCTGCTCCCTTCCAGTCAATTCTAACTCAGCAGCCCTATAGGACATAGCAGAACAGCGGCTTTGGGTTTCTGAGACTGTCAGACTCTACAGAAGCAGACAGACTTTGTCCTGCTGAGTGGCTGGTTGGTGGGTTCGAACTATCGACTTCGCAGTTAGCAGCCCAACACTTAACCCACTGTGCTATCAGGGTCCCCTTTTTTATCATACTGGTAGGGTAAACGGTGAGCATTCATGGTCTCCCCGAATGCCTTTGTCAGAAAAACAAGGTCGATAATGCAAAGCCAGACCAGTCTTCTCCTCACCAGTCATTCCAATGTTAAACCACGGGATGATCGCTTGGAGGTCAACAGTCTTCAAAACGTCACCTGGAAGACCACCTTTCCAACTTACACTTGGGTCAGGTATGAAAGAAGCATTTACTACTTCAAGGAATTCAGGAATAGTCGCCCAGCATCACATCTCCAAGACTCCAGAGCACCCTGCCCAACGCAGAACTCACTTGCTTTCTTCCAGCCCTGACCTCTCCTCTTTGTTTCATTTCTCAGTTGATGCTCTGACATCGACTTAGTCACTTAAGATAGAAAGCTCCCAGAAATCAATCTCTTTCTCCAAACCACACGGCCAGTGACCTAACTGTCCGCATTTCCATCCTCCGGCCTTTCTGGATCAGGCTTACTGAAAAAACAAAAAAAACCCACAATTCTGACTCATGGTGACCCCATGTGTGTCAGCCTAGAACTGTGCTTCATGGGTTTCCAATGCCTGATTTTTTAAAAAAGTAAATCACTAGGCCTTTCACATGAGAAGCCTTTGGGTGGATTCAAACCTCCAACCTTTCTGTTAGCAGTTGAGCACAGTCACCATTTAGAGTACCTAGCAACTTCTGTGGAGTCCTGGTGTGGCACTGTAGGATAAACTAAAGTGGCTGGTGGATTTGAGCTACCGACCTTGTGGTTCGGTTTGAACCACAAGGTCGGTAGCTCAAATCCACCAGCCACTTCTCAGAAATCCTATTTGTTGGTGTTAAGTGCCATTGAGTCGGTTCCAACTCATAAAGACCCTGTATAGGGTTTCCAAGATTTAATTCTTCCCAGGAGCAGAAAGCCTCATCTTTCTCCATTGGAGTGGCGGACGTGTTCACACCACAGAACTTGTGTTCGCAGTCCAGTATTTATTGTATGGAGCCACCAACATTCCCCTCGGAAGCTCTGTGCATGGTCACTATGTATAGGAACTGGCTCAGTAGCACCTAATAACAGTATAGTTTAATGCCTCAATAATAATAGGTTATATACTATGTCCAAAGACCCTTCCAGCCCTACATTTCTGACATTTAGTAAAAAGGAAGCCAAACTCCAAGAAATATCAAAAAAGTTCCTTTGCCCTCCACTTAATTCCAACTACTGTCAACCCTGACAGACAGAAAAGAACTGCCCAGTGGTTTTCCAAGGCCAGAATCTTACAGTAGCCAGCCACAGAGCAGTTGGTGAGTTCAAATCATCATCTTAGCGCTGAGTGCTTAAGCATTGTGCCACCAGGGTTCCTAAAGATCTGCGTTTTCAAAATTCAAACCACATGCCAACAGTCAATTCCGAATCATAGCAACTCTGTGTTGTTGTTGTTAGGGGCCATCGAGTCAGTACCAACCCATAGGGACCTTATGGACAGCGGAACCAATGGGACAGAGCTAAACTGGTTTCTAGGATTCCCAAGCACGGTACTTAACAACAACAATCTTTACAGTGGGTTAGAAGTGCGGATCTTTTGGTGAGCAGATGAGCCTTCAATTAATACATTACCACGGCTTCTATCTGAGACATAAAAGGTGAAGTTATTTACTGGGAATCCCGTTAAGTATAAAAAGCAATTAGAAAAGTACAGGTAATAATAATTAAATCACTGTAATGATGGTATTTCTAAGCAAAAAAAAAAACCCTTCTGGCGATAATACCAATCACAAAATTCCCCTAGTTTCAGGAAATGAACAAGTCAGATAAAATAGTGGTTATTCATTTCAGATGGGGTGGGGTGAAAAATACAAATGTTCAGATGGTAAATGCAAAAAAATGATGATGCAGAAAAATGATAGTAATAGTTGTATCCATTTTTTGCAAGTTTTATCCAAAACATTATTTCCAAAGTAAATCATAAATCTGGGTTTGTCTGCCTTCAGTTGCAGTAAAAACAGGCGAATGCATTCCGTTTCTCTGAATAGTTTATGTGTAATGATTAGCAAGTTTATGCACTAAAATCCTGTTCATCCATGAAAGGACTACATACATCGTGACACTGCCCGGAGGCCCTCGCGTGGTCACTGAGGGTCACAGTTAAGCGACGAAAATGCAAAGCACGTGGGCAGCCCTTACCTCCCTACTGCGGTGCCACAGCCGTTGCTCCGGAACCGGGAAGGCAGTCTCGGCCCAGATGAGCTCCTTGACATCGAGGACGGTCGCGGAGGGCAGGACATGGAACGTCCTGCAGCCCGTGCAGTTCGGGAGGACCGTCACCCGGACCCACCTGTGCAAAACGCAGGGACTCAGTGCAGCTGGACACGTGGAGGCGGGGGCGGCGGCCACCCGGGGCCCAGCGCCCACCCGCCCGCCGGTTACCTGTCCCCCATCGTGGGCGAATTCCGCCGCAGGCCGTGGGGCCGGGCCGGGGACCGCGGGCCGCGCCTGCTCAGCGCCGGTGCGGCCCAGGACACCGCAGCCCGGCAGGTTCCTGGCGCACCGGATCACCCGGCGCGGGCTGGGGCCGAGGGATTCTCATCGTTCTGCCGGCTGGGGCCGCCCCGATCGCAGAGATGCAGGCGGAAGACAGGAAGGCGCCGCGGGCCGCCAGGGCCAAGGAAGGCGGCACCGCGGGCTCGCGCCAGCGGGCAGGCAAACGCGCGCCCGCGTTCCTGAGGCGGCCCACGGCCACGCGCCTATGGAACCGTTAGTTGAGGTCCGCGGGCGCGCGCCGCCCCGCCTTCGTAGGCCCCTCCCAGACCCTGCCTCCGCCCGACCCTCGCCTAGCCCCGCCTCTCATCTAGCCCCGCCCCTCGCCGACTCGGCCCCGCCCCCGCCGGCCCAGTTCCTGCTCCCTCCGGGTCTTCGCCGGGCTTTCGTCTTGCCCCGCCCCTTGCCGACTCGGCCCCGCCCAGACCCTGCCCCTGTCCCCGCCTCCGCTGGTAGGTCCTGGGACTAGAGTAACCAGAGCCGTAGAGCTGGCGGCTCTCAGAACTGTGTAACTTTAAAAAGTAAAGGACATGTGCGCGCAGCATGAGTCTAGGGAGGAGCTATGCACGGTCTCTGAGAGCCCCTTATTCCATGCAAGACTAGGTACATCTTGACAAATTTCTCTAATGACTCTAACCTATGACCGAAATGAACAAAACCCACTATCGTCCTGTAGGACAGAGTAGGAAATCCTGCCCTATAGGATTTCCGAGACTGTCAACTTTTAAGAAAGCAGACAGCCTCATCTTTCTCCCCGTAAGCAGTGGATTTGACAATATGTCCAATAGGATGTATGGTGGCGGTTAGACACAAGAGAACACTTTCAGAACACTGTTTTTTTCCCATAGTTTCATATCGTGTTTGTTTTAGGATCCATGATTCCGTTTACTGGGGGAAGAAGAGTTAGCAGGAAAGTAATATCTGAGAATACACATATATTCTATGGCATGTTAAAAACACACTTCGCTTTTTTGATACTATCATATTGTTTGTAGCTCAGTGTTCTCCTGTAACAACTGCAAGAAACCTTCAAGAACCAGGGTCTGGAGTCGAGGTTCGTTTCCCCACAGTAACTAAAATTGTCTCTTAATTTGAAAGTATGTGAATACTGGTGAGTTTTCAGAAAATGTCAGTTCTTTATCTGATTGCTCATAGGTTGTTGTTGTTGTTGTTGTTGTTGAGTGGTGCCATCGAGTCAGTTCTGACCCATAGTGACCCTGTATAGGGTTTCCAAGAAGCCGCTGGTGAGCTTGAATCGCCAACCTTGCAGTTCATACTGCTTTCTTTGCAGTCTGATAGGTAGATGAACCAAAATTTAAAAAGAGGAAAATCAGGAAGATTTAGTAAACATTAACACAACAGAGATAAAAATAAAAGGCCAACATGTTAGCTCAATTACAGGAGTTTCTGAAAAAAAAAGCCTGGTGTGACAGACACTGTAGGATAAGTACTGGACTGTTAATTGCAAGTTTGCCAGTTCAAGCCCACAAGCTGCTCCTTGGAAACCCACAGGGTCGCTATGGGTCAGACTGACTTAACAGCAGCAGCAGTATGTGTAGGCAATTCAAAGGCTATTTCATCATCATCAAGTAAACTGTGTGCTGCTTACTTACTTGAATCAAAGTTTAGAGTCGACTTTTTAAAAAATGGTATGAATTTTTCTGCTTTTCAAGTAGCCCCTCCCCCTATGAACATAATATTACTCATAACTCATTATCAGTGATAAATACATACAATACTCTTATAAAAGCAGGGCCTTCAAAAGTTCATGAAAATAAACAAAGAGATGATGGAATTTTTCCATGAACTGCTTGAAGTCCCTTCATACATCTGTCCTGTCCCCTCTTTCTGGCCATACTTATTAGAAAGAGTACTATAAATCATGCATGCCTTTCTCCTCTTAGGAGAGGCCAACACATTTGCTCAAATAGAGCAGAATTTGCAACGCAAGATGTAGACCAGGTCCAAAAACTCTAATGGGCAAGACTACCAGCAATGTGTTCCTGTTGCTGTTAAGTGCCATCGAGTCAGTTCCAACTCATAGTGACCCTGAATAGGATTTCTGAAGACTGGCTGGTGAGTTTGAACTGCTTACTCTGAGGTTCAAACCAACCTTGCAGTCCAGTGGTTATCCTATAGCTCCACGCCAGGACTCCAAATGCATTTGGTATCAACAAGTCAAAAGAACGTGAGTTCACACTTCACGTGACCCCTCTCTCTGGACCAAGTACCATGTGCAATCAGTCAGGCTGCAAACCGAGAGCCTGCTACAGTGACATCCTTCACATTAAAACACTTGACCCGACATCAACACTTTCCTTTTAAGTACAGAAAGTTCTTAGGCAAACCTACAGGCAATTGCAAATTAAACTACTTTTCTCTTTTTAGAATTTATGACCCGGGGAGCTAAAGAACAGGCTCTGGTGTAAGCAGGAGTTAAAATCCTCCACTGCTAACCCAAACGTTGGTAGTTCGAACCCACCCTCACCACTCTGGGGATAAAGATCTGGAGACCTGCTTCCTTAACGACCCTGTATAGGGTTTACTGAAACTCCAAACAACTCTTTATATGTTGTTATTAAGTGCTGTCAAGTCATTTCTGATGCATAGCAAGCCTGCATAGGGTTTCCAAGAAGCAGCTTGTGGGTTTGAACTGCCAACCTTGTGGTTCACAGTCCAATGCTGATCCTACAGTGCCACACCAGCATCCTAGAAAATCCTTTGGGGCAGCTCTACTCTGTCACATGGGGACCATACATGAGAACTCAACTACATTTAAAAGCAACAAAAACTAGAGAGTCCCCCACACCAGTTGTGTTTGAGTGGACTCCAACTCAAGGGGACTTCATGTGTGCCAGAGTCAAATTGTGCTCCAGAAGGTTTTCAGTGGCTAATTTTTGTAAGATCACAAAGTCTTTATTCAGAGATGACTCTGAGTGGGCTGGAACCTCCAACCGTTCCATTCGCAGTGACAATGGTGACTGTTTACAGCATCCAGGAATTCCAGGAACCAGCCGAGGCAGGGCATCTCAGGAAAATCATCTTCCAACCTCCCTTCCTCCCTCTCCCTCAGTCCCTATGCAGAGTGCTCCAAAAAAAGAAGCTGGCCACACCATTTTCCCTGACGTAAAGGATAAGAATCCTTGGTATGGTCCGCCATATTCTGTGGGCTAGGTGTTGTTTCAATAACTTTTTTCTGTGTCTCTCTGCTGTCTTCCCTTTGTCTACAATGCCTTTCTTCTTGTGGGTCAGATATTGTGAATGTTCTAAAACTCAACTCAGATGCCACCTTCTCTCTGAGAACCTTCCCCAAGGCGTTGTTGGGGTTGTTAAATGCCGTCAAGCCAATTCCCACTCATAGCAACCCTGTATAGCATTTCTGAAGAGCGGCTGGTGGGTCTGAACTGTTGACCCTGCAGTTTGACCCGACTTTGCGGTCCACTGCTTTATACCACATTGCCACTCCAGGACCAGGTTAATCTTCCTGCCACTTCTTTAAACCTAAACAAGCTCCTTTGTTTTACTGTCTTCATGTCTTCACTGCATTTACTTCGGTCAGCTCCTCAAAGGCAATAGCTGGTGACAAATGGTCACAGGTACCACCACTGCTAAGTCTCAGCATTGAAACCTGGGACCAGGCCTGGACCCTGAGTCATCATATTCATAAAGGAAAAATACAGGGAAATAGGAAAACCTTGAGCAAGGAAACTGGATAGGTTCTGGGAAGTTGGGGAAGGGGCAATGTTGGGAGACTGGAAAAGCCCCCTTGAGTATTGTTCCAGATTGAGTTGTGTTACAATTCCAGTCTTTAGACCCATGAATGTAATCCTGCCTGGGATCGGTAAGAGCACTCCCAAATTGGCTTTGTTGTTGTTGTTGTTGTTGTTGTTGTTGTTGTGACATGCCATCGAGTCGGCTCTGATTTATAGCGAATTTCTATAGGGTTTCCGAGGAGCAGCTGATGGGTTTAAATCACCAACTTGGAAGTTTAAACTGACCTTTGGTCCAGTGAGATGGTGGTTGTTGTTGTTAAGTGCCGTTAAATCGGTACCGACTCATAACGACCCTGTATAGGGTTTCTGAGGAGCGACTAGTGAACTTGAACCACCGACCTTGTAGTTCAAAGTGACCTTGCAGTCTAGCGCATTAACCCACAGTGCCACACCAGGACTCCAAAGTGACGATGAAGTTTTCTATATCATGCTTGGTAAAGTGGAGGGTCAGCGAAAACCAGGAAGACCCTCAACAAGATGGATCGGCACAGTAGCAGCAGCAATGGGCTCAAGTATAACAATGATTATGAGGTTGACAAAGACCGGGCAGTGTTTCATTCTGACACTATGAATCGGTACCGACTCAACTCCAAACAAAACCCGAGAGAGACTCATAACCACTATTACCAGAACTCCTTAATCATTCAAATAGTATTTACTAATGTCTTTGTTGTTATATCCTAGATGGGCATGCCTCCAAACAGCAGGGTTGCAACAATGAGCAAATCAATCCCTCACATCCTCCTTCCATGTGAGCAGAGGAAGCTACACATAACCAATGAACATGTGGTACATAAACCCATCCTATGGCGTCAAGGAAAGATAAAAAGACGGAAACAAAAACACTTTCCATGCAGTCGACCCAGAATCCTGCTACCCCCATGTGTGTCAGACTAGGACTGAGAACCACAGCATTTCCAGTGGTTGATTTTTCAAAAGTAGATCACCGGGGACTTTCCTCTGAGACACCTGTGAGTGGACTTGAACACCCAACCTTTGGTTAGCAGTAGTTAGCAGTTTGGACCACGCAGGGACTCCCAAGTAAGGATTATATACATATTGTATATATCAGGATGTTGTCATTGTTGTAGTTAAGTGTTTTTGAGTCTGTTCTGACTCACAGCCATCTTGTATAGGGTTTTTAAGACTATAAATATTTTCAGGAGCAGTAAGCCTCATCTGGTGGGCTTGAATCACCAACCTTGTGACTCACAGTCCAGTGCTTGTCCTACAGAGCCACTGTTGTTGTTGTGATGTGCCGTGAAGTCAGTTCCAACTCATATTGACCCTATACAGGGTTTCTGAGGCTGTAAATCTTTATGGGAGCAGAAAGTCTCATCTTTCTCCCCCAATATTACATTGCATCATAATCCATTACATGTATTACCAAAAATATGAGGAAGCCTGGGCATGATGTTGTTGTTGTTGTTGTTATGTGCTACTGAGTCAGTTCCAACCCATAGTGACACTGTGTAGGGTTTCCAAAGAGCAGCTGGTGGGTTTGAACTGCCGACCTTGTAGTTCAAACTGACCTTGCACTATCCTGCAGCACCACTCCAGGACTCCCTGGGCATGATAGAAGGAATGAATTTTTCAAGACCAACAGCCTCTACATTGCAAATACCTTTTTCTGAACAATATAGACAGTGACTATACATGTGGACCTCACCAGATGAAAAACACAGGAATCCAATTAACTCCGTCTGTGCAAAGAGATGCTGGAGAAGCTCAATATCACCAGCCAAAACAAGGCCAGGGACCAACTGTGGAACAGACCATCAATTGCTCATAGGTAAGTTCAGGATTAAATGAATGAAAACTAAGACAAGTCCACAAGAGCCAAAATACAACCTTGAGTAGTTCCTACCTGAATTTAAACCCCATCTGAAGAACAGATGCTTTGAGCACTAATGATTGAAGACCAGACAAGTTGGGAATGGCATCAAGAACATCATGCATGAAGAAAGCAAAAGTTCACGAAAAAGACAGGCGAGAAAGAAAAGACCAAAGTGGACTTCAAAAGAGACTCTGAAACTTGCTCTTGAATGTAGAGTAGCTCAAGCAAATGGAAGAAATAATGAAGTAAAAGAGCTGAACCCAAAATTTCAAAGGACACAGTAAAGCATTATCATAAAATGTGCAAAGACTTGGAGCTAGAAAATCGAAAAGGAAGAGCACATTTAGCTGAAATAACTGAAGAACGAAGTCAAGCCTCGATTTGCAATCCTGGAGGGTTCTGTGGCAAAATTGGACAATGAATAAGGAAGACTGTAGAAGAATCGGTGTGTTTGAATTATGGTGTTGGAAAAGAATTTTGAGAGTTCCATGGACTTCCAGAGGAACAAACAAATCTGTCTGGAAGAAGTACAGAGTGAATATTCCTTAGAAATCAGGATGGCAAGACTTGGTCTCTCAGACTTTGGACATGTTGTCAGGACAGACCAGTTCCAGGAGAAGAATATCATGCTTGGTAAAGCGAAGGGTCATCAGAAACGAAGAAGACCCCTAACAAGGTAGAATGGCACACTGGTAGAAACAATGGGCTCAAGCATAGCAACCGACAATTGTTAGGATGGTACAGGACCAAGCAATGTTTTATGCATAGGGTCACTATGAGTCAGAACCAACTCAACATGAGCAAAATATTGATGACACAGGAAACATCCAAACAAAAAGTCATATACAGAGTAACTGTTATTATCTGGGTATTGTCCTATCACTGATAGCATTGCAGTTCAGAATTGTTCGA
>NW_006408523.1:7806844-7815274 GCF_000296735.1 Chrysochloris asiatica | reverse complement strand
AACAGGTTGTTGATCTTTCAAAATTCTGTCATGCAATCTCCAGCATTGCTTCTATCACCAAGGCCAATTTTTCCAACTATTGATCTAGCCTTTTTGTTTCCAACTTTCACATTCTGATGATCAGTAGTTACTAATGCATCTTGATTGCATGTTTGATCAATTTCAGAAGAAGTTAGTAGCTGTTAAGGGCCGTTGAGTCAGTTTGGACTCATTGGGACCCTGTATAGGGCTTCCAAGAATTGTCTGGTAGGTTTGAACTGCCAACTTTATGGTTAGCAGAACAGTGCTTATCCTACAGCACCATACAAGGACAGAATTTGGTAGAATTCTTCAATTACTTCATCTTTGGCTTCTGTGGTTAGTGGGTAAATTTTAATGATATTAACTGGTTCTTCTTATAAACACATGAATATTTTCTTATCTCTGACAGTGTTGTACTTCAAGATAAATTCTGAAATGTTCTTTTTGACAATAAATGCAACACCATTCCTCTTGAATTTGTCATTCCTGGCAAAGTAGACCATCTGATTGTTCAATTCAAAATGGCCAATAACCATCCATTTTATACTACTAGTACTTAGGATATCTGTATTTATAATTTCCCTGTCATTTTTTACAACTTCCGATTTTCCTAGATTCATGCTTCATACAGCCTATGTTATGATTATTACTGGATGTTTGCAGCTGTGTCTTTACATTTTGCTTCATATACATCATGCTTTGTATACATTAGCAAATGAAGATCCCAAACACCTTAGCCATCCATGTCATTAAGTCGACTCTACTTTGGGAAGGCATCTGTTCCCCAGTCATATTTTGAGTACCTCCTAATCTAAGGGGTTCATATTCCAGGACAATTTCAGACACTGTTCCCCTGGTATTCATAAGGTTTTCAGTGACCAGTTGTTTTCAGATGTAAACTACCAAATCATTCTTCCTAGTCTGTCTTAGTCTGGAAGCTCCGCAGAAATCTGTCCACCGTGGGTGACCCTGCAGGTATATCAAATACTGGCAGCATAGTTTCCAGCATCACAACAACACACAAGCCACCAAAGAACAACAAATTGACAGATGTGGTCAAAGTAAGAGGACTTGATGAACTTACTGATGAAGATCAGTGAGTACAGCCTCCAGTATGGATTGCACATCAAAAATCCTCTCAACTGGACCCATAAGCAACATCATGATGAACATACAAGAGTCTAGTCAAGAATTTCGTTTTGCTTGGACGCAAAATTAACACCCATGGAAACAGTAGACAAGAAATCAAATGACGTACAGCATTGGGCAAATCTGCTGCACAAGACCTCTTTTGAGTGTTTTTATTTTTACTTTTTATTGTGAATTAAGTGAAGGTTTACAGAGCAGATCACTCACCAGTTTTACATTCAACAACTGTAAACATACGTCATCGCAATGATTGCAACCCCCTAAATGTAACATCACTTATCCCAATCCCTCCCTGTGTGTCTTGTTTCCATTCTTCCTTCTTTCCCCATCCTTCTGAATTTTGTCCTTGGGTAAATACCACATTTTTTATCTCAAATAGTTGACCATTCTATGGTGTGTGTATTAAACAACTTAAAAAGTCTTAAAGAGCAAGGATGTCACTTTAAAGACTAAGGTGCACCTGACCCAAATCATGATATTTCTATCATCTTATATGTATGCAAAAGTTGGACAATGACTAAGGCAGACTGTAGAAGAATCAGTGTATTAGAGTTATGGGGTTGGAGAAGAATACGAAAAGAAGCAAGAACTGCCAGAAGAATGAACAAATTTGTGTTGGAGGAAGTACACCCAAAATGCTGTTTACAAGTGAAGATGGCGAAACTTCATCTCATATACTTTGGACATGTTACCTGGAGGGACCGTGCTTGGAGAAGAACATCATCCTTGGTAAAGTAGAAGGTCAGTAAAAAAAAGAGGAAGGCCCTAAAGGAGATTAATTGACACACTGGCTTCAACAATGGGCTCAAACATAACATCAGTTGTGAGGCCGGTGTAAGACCAGACAATGTTTCATCCTGTTGTGTGTAGGGTTGTTATGAGTCCGAACTGGCTTGATGGCATCTAACAACACTATTTCATTAAGGAAAAGCACTTCTGGGGTGTTTTATGCTCCTGGAAGACAGTTAGTGTGCACACCCACAATGCTTGTGCAATCACATGTTGGGGAGATGTATACATAAAGCAACTGGTCACCAGTCTTTTCACATAATTTGAGTTTTCATGACTCAGAGTCTCCATGAAACGTTAGCACTGATGACAGCTGGCCACAGGATGCACGGCTGCCTTGTGCCCAGAGAGATTCCCCAGAAGCTGAATGAGAAGAAGCCTCTATATTTGGCCCTCTGCAGTCTCCTGTCAGAACCTAAAGCCTCACATGCAGTTGCAGCTACACTCCCAACAAGGCAGAGTGGAGGGAAGAGGCCACATTCCAGGCCCACCACACAGAACAAAATAAGACTCGAAATGGTCCTGTTACCCGGCTTTGACCTCAATTAGCAAACAGTAAGTATCTCTGTGTTTATCACCTGGACCATCTTCCCTTTCTCACACTGGTGTTACTTGACATACTTGATAAGCTCTCTCCATCTCAGATTGTTAACAAACTCACCCTGGCTTGGAAGGGACACAATATGTGTATTGAACTAAGTGAGGCTGGTTGGTTCTCAACTGTCTTTCTGTTTCTGCTTTCCTAGGGCATCGCCCCCTCCCCTTCTGCCTCCCGAGCCCCCTCCTGCTCCTGCTAACCCATCATTGACGTGTTTCTTCTCTCCTTCAGCCAGTCACTGCTTCCCTCACATCCTGAAACCTTTCTGGAAATGACTATCAAGATGTGAATCTAATTTGAACAAATCACTTTGAGCTTAGCAGCTATCTACATGTGAAGTCCTGGTGTGGCGCTGCAAGTTAATGAGCTGGACTGCAAGGTTAGATTGAACCTCAAGGTTGGAGATTCAAGCTCACGAGTTGCTCCTCAGAAACCCTATACAGGTCGCTATGAGTCAGAACCGACTCAGCGGCACTTAACAACAACAACAACAATAAGTGAATTGGTGATCCAGATGTCTAAATGAATCAGTGTAAAAAAAAAAAAAAAAAAAAAGGCAGGGGGCAGATGACCTGTGACTAGAGAAAGGAAGAGGTGGCTAAAACCAGAGCAAAAGCAATTTTTCATGGGACAGTGAAGAAGGAAAATTCCGTATCAAACGCTTGGCTGCATAACCCTGCATACATTGGACTTCCAGAAGAACATGCAAATCTGTGCTGGAAGAAGTATAGGAAGCAAGATGGAAAAGCAAGGATGGCGAGACTTTGAACAAGTTCTCAGCAGGGATCAGTCCCTGGAGAAGGGCAATGTGCTTGGTGAAGTGGAGGGTCCATGACAGAAAGGAAGCCCCCAACGGTGTAGACTGACACAGTGGTGGTGAGAACGGTGTAGACATAGAATTGATGGTGAAGAAGGCACAGGCCTAAGCAGCTTCGTGCTGGGACCCATGGCGATGCTATGAGACAGAACCAAGTTAAAGGGACCTGACAACAGCGACTAGAATCCAAGGTCAGTCTGCTCTGCTCTGCTCGCTGCCTCCCCTCCTGCCCACTCCCCCGCACCTGTCCCCCTTCAGTCCCGTGCCTCAATATTATCACACTGTCTCTGCTGCTGGTCTTCCTCTAGACTGTATTTCTCATTGCTTCATGTCCTTTATGTCTGACCTCCAGCATCATCTTTCCCACTCACCCTCTAAAACGCAGGAAGACCCCAGTGCTATCGCAAGCACTTCTACCCCTTAAATGACTTCCTTTTCCTCCACAGCACCTAACACCATCTGGCCTGGATCATCTGTTGGTACAATGTCTGCCCCAACCAAGGCAACACAGCTGTTATCTATTGAACTCACTGTTCTACCCCAACACCTAAAACAGGGCAAGTACTACTACTTCACAACAAGGACAAAACGAGTTAATTCCCACTCAGAGCAAGCACCCACTAGGACACAATAGGACCCCTCCGTACAGTTTCCAAGGTTGCAAATCTTTACAGAAGTAGACAGTCTCATCTTTCTCCTTTGGAGTGACTGGTGGGTTCGAACTGCTGACCTTGTGCTTAACAGCCCTGTGCTTAGCCCACAGAGCCACCAATTCTCCTTATGGAACAGGTACTCAATGAATACAGTTGAGTGAATGAATGAGTAAGTGAATGCAGGAATGCTCACTCCGTTCCCTGCTCTGTTCTGAGCATCGTCAGACCCAGGGCTGCATCACCGCAGACTTGTTTCTGGACCCACCATCATTAGCAGTGATGCTATGTGGGCCGGTTCTCTCTAGGCCCTGGTATCCTGGGCTGCTCCTGGCTTCACAGTGGATTCTGTATTCTAGTTTAGACTGTTGGGACTAGCTGATGCTGACATGTAGCAGGTCCTGAACTCTTTCCCTCCAGGAAGAAGACCCCCAGCAGAGTGGGAGAACAAAACCACCCTTTAGTTCTTAGTGATGATTCCCAAGATCCAAGTGATTCTCTGAAACCTCCAGAGAATCCACCCTTCAGGTTTATGAGGAAGATGCTACGTTCTGATGACTCTCTCTGAGAGGCATGCCTCCCGGAGACTCTGGACAAGAGACACTGACTCAGCTGCATCTGAAACCTATAGATTTTGCAGTTAACTGCTTCAGCCCTCCCTGGACCTTAATGGACGCCAGCAAACTCCTCCCTATCCACAGTCTGTCATTCTCCTGACCCTGAAACAGCCAGACACACTCCCACCCACTTTAACAGCCCCTGAGGTGGTGGGGCTATTAGCAAATCCAATGATAAGTTTTCTAACCAAAAGGTTGGAGGTTCCAGCCCACCAGCGATGCCTTGGAAGAAACATCTGATCTTCTGAAATGTCAGACATTGACAATCTGGTGATCTTCTGAAACATCAGACATTGACAATCCACAGGTCTACTTTGGCACACATAAGATCTCCATAAGTCAGAATCGACTTCACAGAAACTGTAGTTCCCAATACCAGATCACACACTATAATCCAAGCCCAGACAGCTGTATCCCTCTACCATCAGCATGCCCACCTCACTGTAGAATTGAGTGCCCAGTACAACAGCTGTCTATCTCGTGGTGAAAAAAAAATATCAAAAACCCACACAAAATTTCATGGAATCCTGATACATCGACAATAAAATGCACCTGGGACACATTATACTAAATGAAAAAAAAAAAAAAAAAAAAGTCAGGCACAAAAAAACCACACATTGTATGATTCCAATTATATGCGAGCTAGACAATGAATCAGAAGACCAGAGAAGAATGAATTCATTTGAATAATGGTGTTGACAGGGACTTGGACTCCCAGAAGTATGGACAAGCTTATTTTGGAAGAAGTCCAGTCAGAATGTTCCTTAGAAGTTGAAGAAGGCGAGTCTTCATGTCACTTACATTGGACAGTCTCTGGAGAAGGACATCCTGCTTGGTAAAGTGGAGCGTTGGCACATAAAAGGAAGACCCTCGGTGAGATGGGTGGGCCCAGTGATTGAAACAGTTGTAATAATGGTAGGAGGGTGCAGGGTCCATCAGTGTTCTGTTGTTCACGGGATCACCATGAGTCAGAACCAACTAAATAGCATCTAATAACAGCAACAATTATATGGAATATCCAGAACAGGTAAACCCATAGAAACAGAAAGTAGATGAACAGTCGTCAGGTGCTAAGGAGAGGGAAAGAGTCATGTATATAGGTCTTTCTCGATCTTTTTTTTTTTTTTTTTCAGTGATGAAATATGTTCTGGAATTAGGAAATGTTGATGGTTGCATAGTGATACACTAAAAACCACTGGACTGTATAATTTAAGACAATGGATTTATATATGCTGGAGTCCTGGTCTAGTGCTGTGGGTTAATGCACTGGACTGCAAAGTTGGTTTCAACTGCAAAGTTGGTGATTCAAACTCACCAGCTGCTCCTCAGAAACCCTATACAGGGTCACTATGAGTCAGAACCAACTCAATGTCACTTAACAGCAACAACAACAAAAAATATATATGGTGTTGTTGCTAAGTGCCTTCAAGTAGGTTCCAACTCATAGTAATCCTCTGTAGGGTTTCCACGGCTGTAAATCTTTACAGGAGCAGAAAGCCTTATCTTTCTCCCACAGAGCCACTGGTAGTGTCAAACTGCTGACTGTGAGATTAGCAGCCCTATTCGTAACCACTACATAACCAGAGTTCCTTATATATACATGTTGTTGTTATGTGCCTGGAGTTGATTCCAACTCATAGTGACCCTGTACAGGGTTTCCGAGGCTGTAAATCTTTACAGGAGCAGAAAGCCCCATTCTCCCACGGAACAGCTGGTAGTTTTGAACTGCTAACCTTGAGGTTCACAGCCTGATTTGTAACCACTATGCTGCCAGAGCTCCTTTATACATACACACATATAAGTACATATATAGCGAGTGAGAGAGAGAGCGTCTTAGTATGGAGCTGTAAGATAATACACTGGACTGCAAGGTCGACTTGAACCACAAGGTTGAGGTTCAAAGTTCACCAGCAGCTCCTTGGAAACCCTATACAAGGTTGCTGTGAGTGGGAACCAACTCAACAGCACATAACAAAAACATATATAGAAGAGAATTTTCATTTCATTTCATTTTTATACAACAAACAACTTTCTGACTCAGGAGCACAACGTTAAAAATTCAATGTCCCAGGCATTTGGTAGGTCATCCTTTCAAAGGTACTTTCTGGCACAATATTCTGAATTTCCTTTTATAATTGTAGTGAGATACATACAACAAAGCATTTGCCATTTCTGTCATTCAAAATGGTGACTTTTACGATCTGTGATCCATGACAAGGTTGGTTAGAACCAACCAAATAAAAACCTCTTCTCAGAACCTGCAAGTATAACTTCTCACTCCCATCTCTTACTACCTCCACCGTCCCCACCTCCCACCCACCTTTCTACAACATGCTTCCAAATCCACTGCCATCAAGTTGTTTCCAATTCATGCAGATCTGTAGGGTAGAGTAGAAGTGCCTCATAGGGTTTCTGAGACTACAAATCTTTATGGGAGAAGGCAACCTCATCTTTCTCCCAAGGAACGGCTGATGGGTTTGAACCCTAGAACTTGTAGTTAGCTGTCCAACACATAACCCAGAGCGCCACCAGGGTTGCATCTAAGTCACATCAGCTCAACTAGTCACACATCTTGCCTTTGCACATTCTCCTTCCTGTCTCAATGTCCAATCTTCCTGATTCAACCCACATGTCCTTGTCAGGGTCTCCCCAGGCACCAGAACACCCCTCGTTCCCCTCTCCTAGAGCGAGTGTCCCACCCGCATCTCCTCCACCAGCCACAAACTCACAGAGTAGACACAAACCCAGCTCCAAGTTCAAAATCTCACACACAGGGAAGTCTAACCCTTCCTCCAGAAAAGCTGGAGACTCAGGTAATTTATCTGCACCCTTCCTCTCCCATAACCAACAAGCCAGGGAAATAACAGAACTTCCTTGCTCCGTAGCCCTGGTAGACACAATTGCTTGACGTTTATTTTTAGTTACATTAAACATACTTTGGGAAATGATGTAATGTTTCTGAATTAGTATGCCTGGCCTTTTCTCCTTCCAGAGAGGACATTCTGAACTCTCTGGAGAGTTGTAAACGTTAGGAGGAAATATACATAGTAAGGTAGAAATTTTACATGGTGTTTTCATTGTTGATTTTAATGAGAGCTTCCCGTCTGGTTGCCAAAAATCTTAGATTATTCAAAGTTAGCAGTGCCAAAGCAGAATGAAGCTGGGGAGGCCACTTGTATCAAGTCTGTTTAAATCCACGGATGCCCCAGGACTTTGCATTGGATACACACAACCTGACTCTGGCCCTTGGTAATGGAAAATGAGACATCTTGAGCTGTACTGCTCATTCCTGAGAACATCCAAACCATGTGTCACTTCTGAATTCCTCTCCTATTAGTGATTCCTTATGACTAAGTGTCCTCTTCTGCAGCATTTTATAGAAACTATAGAAATACAAAGGGCTGGCTAGAGTAGTACAGTAAATCTAATACCAATAATGAAGGCCCAAGACTTCAGCCTTCAGAATGGATGACACCTCAGTGTAAATGAAATGAAAATCCTCACCCTGGAATCAACAGGCAACATCATGATAGAAGAAGAAAAGGCTGACGTTGTTAAGGATTTTATTTTACTTGAATCCGCAACCAACAGTCAAGAAATCAAACGTTATTATTACATTGGGCAAATCTGCTGCAGACGACATCTTTAACGTGTGAAAGAGCAAGGATGTCAGTTTGAGGTCAATGTGTCTGACCCAAGCCATGGTGTTTTCAATCACTTCCTATAATCGTGAAAGCTGGTCAATGAAGAAGGAAGACCGTAGAAGAATTGATGCATTTGAATTCTGAT
>NW_006408523.1:7785743-7806154 GCF_000296735.1 Chrysochloris asiatica | reverse complement strand
GCTGTAGGATAAACACTGGACTGCTAACCTCAAGGTTGGAGGCTCAAACCCACCAACCATTCTTTGGAAACCTTATACAGGGTCATTATGTGTCAGAACTGACTCAATGGCAAAACAACAACAAAGAAAACCAGTTAATATCATTATTTTTCAAATTTACCCAACAAACACTAAAGCCAGTTACAATGAAATTGAAGAGTCCTACCAACTTTTTCTGGTGTGGTACCGAGGATTAATGCGCTGGATTGCAAAATCAGTTTGAACTACAAGGTCTGAATTCAAGCTCACCAGGCACTACTCGGAAACCCTATACAGGGTTTCTATGGGTCAGAACTGACTCCACGACACTTAACAACAACAACCAACTTCTTCAGTCTGAAATTGATCAAACGGAACATGCAGTCAAGATGAATTGATAATTACTTGTGATTGGAATGTGAAAATTGGAAACACACAGGAAGAATCCTTTATTGGAAAATATGGCCTTGGAGATCAAAATGGTGCTGGAGACGGTATGATAGAATTTTGCAAGACCAATGACTTATTCATTGCAAATATCTGTTTACAGCAACATAAAAGGCAACTATGCACTTGGACCTCAACAGATGGAATACACAGGAACAAACTGACTATATCTGTGGGAAGGCACAGTGAAGCTACCTCCTCCTCATCAGGCAAAGCAAGGCCAGGGTCTGACTGTGGAGGACACCATCCACTGCTCATATGCAAGTTCAGGCTGAAGTGAAAGAAAATTGAAACAACTCCACAAGAGCCAAAATATGACCTTTAGTACATCCTACCTGAATTTAGAGACCATCGCAAGAACAAATTTGATGCATTAGACACTAATGACCAAAGACCAGAAGAGCTGTGGGATGACATCAAGAACATCATACAGGAAGAAAGCAAAAGATTATTTAAAAGACGGGGAAAAAAGAAAATACCAAAGTAGGTTCAGAAGAGACTTTAAAACTGGCTTTTAAACAACGTTGCTGTTGTTAAGTGCTGTTGACAGTCCCAACCCATAGGGACCCTGTATAGAGTGTCCGAGGAGCAGCTGGTGGGTTTGAAATGCTGACCTTGCCGTGCAAATTGACCTTGAAGTCCAGTGCATTATCCCACATTGCCACATCAGGACTCTTGAGTATAGAGAAGCTAAAGTTAATGGAAGAAATTATGAAATAAAAGAGCTGGACGAAAATTTTCAAAGGACAGCTTGAGAAGACAAAGTAAAGTATTACTATGAAATGCGCAAAGACCTGGAGTTAGAAAACAAAAAGGAAGAACATTCAATAGTGAATAATTGTCATCAGGACTGATTGTGAGGGTTGGAAATGTAAAGGTAGACATCTTGTAGCAAGGAGAGGAGTGATTAACTTTGCAGTCTAGGAGCAGAGGTCCCTGGGACCATCTAGGGAGAAGAGCATAGAGCAGGACCCAACCCAGAGAAGCAGTGATGCTTGAGATGGAGGCAGAGACAATGACGTGGAGAGATGGAGCAGCTGGGGACTTTAGACCCAGAGAGGGAGAGGGGCTGTGTTCTGATGTCCAGAGGGGCAGGCTTGTAGTGTACACCCTTTGGTTGGCTGATGATGCATGGAGGGAATTGTCACCATAGCAATGAAATGATATACTATAGGATGAATGTAAAGCTAATGTTCTCCCATGTAAACTATCACATAATTCACAATAAAACTTTTTTTTTTAAGTGCATTTCTAGGGAGCTGCCAGAAATTCAAGCTATATTCACAAGAGGACATGGAATGAGAGATTTCATTGCTGACATGAGATGGATCTTGGCTAAAGGTAGAGAATAGCAGAAAGGTGTTTACTTGCACTTTATTGACTATACAAAGGCATTCTACTGTGTGGATCATTAACAAACTCTAGATAACATTGTATTCCAGAACACTTAGTTTTACTCATGAGAAACCTGTGCATAGACTCAGAGGCAGTTATTGGAACAGAACAAGGGGTCACTGAATGGTTTAAAATCAGGAAAGGTACAAGCCAGGGTTTTGTCCTTTCACCAAATGTATTCAACTGTATACCAAGTAAATAATCCAAGAAGCTGGATTATATCATTAATATCACATGCAAGTTAATTCCCAGGTACTAATATACATGAAAAACTATGTAGCATCAGGATTGGAGGAAGACTCATTGGCAATCTAATATATGCAGATGACACAACCTTCCATGCTAGAAGTGAAAAGAACTGAAAATATAGATGACTATCAGACAGTATGGATTGCATCTCAATGCAAAGAAAAGGAAAATCCTCACCACTGGATCAGTAAATAATATCATGATAAATAGAGAAAAGATTGAAGTTGTCAAAGGCTTCAATTTGCTTGGACCAACAATCAGTGTTCATAGAAGCAACAGTGAAGAAAACAAATGATGTATTAGGCAAGACTGCTGCATAAGACCTCTTTTAAATGTTCAAAAGCAAAGACAGCAGCTTGAGCTCTAAGGTGCGCCTGACCCAAGCCATAGTATTTTCAGTAGCCTCGTCTGTATGTGAAAGTTGGAAAATGAATAAGGAAGACTGTAGAAAAATTGATGCAGTTGAGTTCTGGTGTTGGAGAAGAATATTAAAAGTACCATGGACTGGCAAAAGAACCAAGAGATCTGTGTTGTTAGAAGTACAGCCAGAGTATTCCTTAGAAGCCAAGATAGTGAGATTTCTTCTCTCATATTTTGGATTTATTATCAGGAGGGACCAGTACCTGAGAAGGATATGATGCTTGGAAAAGTGGAGTATCAGCAAAAAAGAGGAAGATTACCCCCAAGAAGGAGCTCTGCTTCATGGGAGAAAGATGAGGCTTTCTACTCCCGTAAAGATTTACAGCCTCAGAAACCCTGTACAGGGTCGCTATGGTTCAGAACCGACTCGACGGCACTTAACAACAACGACAACCCACAAGATGGATTGTAACAGTGTCCTTAGCAATGGACTCAAGAATAACAACAATTGTGAAGATGGCACAGGACCGAGCAGTGTCCCCTTCTGTTGTGCATAGAGTCACCACGAATCACAACCAACTCAACAACACTGAACAACAGCAACCATGGACTGCCAGAAGAACAAACAAACCTGTCTTGGAAGAAGTACAACCAGAATGCTCCTTAAAAGTGAAGATAGTGAGACTTTGTCTCAACTACTTTGGACATGTCATCGGGAGGAAACAAATGTCATGCATATATACAGACTTAAGACTCGTGTCAGGGATTAAAAACCCAAATGGACTGCCCACTCCATGTGCTCACTGGCCTGTTTCTATACAGCTATGCTCACACACCCTCTTGCAGGAGTAAATTTTGCTTTGCCAAGGAAATTTAGTCTCACCAAGTGTCTTTTGTGCGACATTGGGATTCATTTCTAACAACTGTGAGTTGGAATCAACTCGATGACAGTGGGTTTGTTGGGGGTTTTTTTTTGTTTGTTTGTTGGGTTTTTTGTTTTTTTGTCTCCTGCTTAATTATAGTTAATTGAATCACTTGTCTAAATATTAACTCTCCTTGACTTGGTTTGAAAAGATGTCTTAGATAATTTGAGCAAGCTCACATCTGTGGATGCTATAGCCAGAAATGACTGAGACATATGAGTTTATTTGTGAGCCACAAATGGGAACCTTATTTATTTTTGAAGGACCCTGTTCCTGATCAACAAAATGCCATTGCAGCTGCCCTCAAGTGGTGCCAAATAAAGTCCTGCTTAAAAGCTCAGGTCTCCTAAAAGCTTACCCCCCACCCCGCCACCCCCCGTAGTTTCAGCTTTCAGGGATATCTCCACAACCCTGCCCATTGGAAGCTTCCCAGAACTGTACCCGGGACCTCACGGCCTTAACTAAGCCAGTCTGTAAGGGCTGGGTAGGCTCTTGGTCTCTTTGGGCACTTTGAGTGCCCCTAGGTTTATGCTGGTAGCATAGTGGTTACGAATTGGGCTGCAAATCACAAGGTCAGCAGTTCGAAACTACCAGCTGGGAGAAAGATGAGGCTTTCTGCTCCCATAAAGATTTATAACTTCGGAAACCCTGTAAAGGGTCACTATGAGTCAGAACCGACGCCACGGCACATAATCAACCAACCAAGGTTTATGCTCAATAAACCTGCCTGCTGTTGAAGCCATGTTTTCTCTCCTCGTCTCTTTCTTTCTTATTTGTTACAATTTTTGTCATAGTCTACTTTTAATATTCTTATTTGCATCCAACAGTTAAAATTTTTTTTAAAGATTTCATTCTTACTTATCCAGTTCCTGAATATCTGGACTTGGAATGATGTTGTTCAATGCACAAAGGGTTTTTATTATTACAGAACCAATGCTATGAGAACTTGACCATACGAATCATGGACCCTCTGTCCACAGAATGACAGACTGAATTTTGTGAGGGGCAATACTGCATGTGTGCTTTTGTTTGTGTGTGTGTGCTATAGGTTAGAAGAGCAGGCTACACCCTTCAACACAGAAGGGTTTCTAAATAGCTGCCGGCATTGACTAGCCTGCAGAACAGTTAGGACATCTGGCAAGCAACCACTGCTGGAGGAGATACAAAGAACATGCTAGTTAAAAATAGAGCAAGGGAGTTTTTTTAAGGAAAATTGGGAATGGATCCACAAAAAACAAAATGACTGGATCCTGAACAGGCAAGAAGCGTCATCTGTTGTAACCCTACATTTTACTCATTTCCCAAACCATTTCCAATTTTCAATAGTAGCATGTCATTGTGTAAATTAGAAAGACAACGGTTTTAAATGGGGAAAGCAAATAATAATATTTCAATATACGTTTTATTTACAGTTCACCCAAACTTAAATCTAAATAAAGCGGACGGGTAGAACTGCTCACTATATCTAGAATCTTTACAAATACAATAGCCTAGCAATTTGCAAAAAGAAATTACCAATTAAGAAACTATTTAGAGGAAGAAAATAGTGGTACTACAATTCAGGAAAGAATTTTTTTTTTTTTAATAATTGCAATTATGATATGTGTGTTTGGTCTTATTCTTTTGGCCACTTCTTTCATTTTCTGAGTAGTTTCCATTTTTAATTGAAATAATTTGGAAATATAAAGGAGCCATGGTGGTGCAGTGGGTTAAGTGCTGGCCTGCTAACTGAAAGGCCGGTGGTTTGAACCCACCAGTCGCTCCACAGGAAAAAGATGAGGCTGTCTGCTTTTGTAAAGAAAAAAACGTTTTTTTTGTAAAGAAGAAACAGTTTCAGAAACTCGATGAAGAAACTCAATGAAGACGTTTCAGAAACTTCTCCTCTGACCTGTAAAGTCACTCTGAGCCACGTTTGGTTTGTTTGGCTTGGTTTGGTTTAGAGCTGATTGGTTGCTTATGTGCCATGGAGTCAGTTCTGACTTATAGCGACTCTGTATAGGGTTTCCAAGCTATAAACCAAATATTCCAACATAGAAATATTGGTCATTCACAAAACCGACCTTGACTTGCACATCCAATCATCCAGGGTGATGGAAAGTTTACATGTCAGTTTTGCTAGGCCGTGGTTTTCATTATGTGCCATTGAGTCAGTCCCAACTGTTGGTGACACTAGAGACCAGGGAGAACCGCTCCAAAGGGTTTCTAAGACTCATCTTTATGGGAGCGAATTTGTTGTTGTTTAGTGTTGTCAAGTCAGATCCAACTCATGGCGACCCTGTATAGGGTTTCCAAGGAGCAGCTGGTGAGTTTAAGCCACTGACCTTGAGGTTCCAACCAAGCTTGTAGTCCAGTGCTTATCCTGCAGCGTCACACCAGGACTTAATGGGAGCAAATAGCCAGTCTTTTCTTGCTGAGTCCCTGGTGGGTTTCAGCCACTGACCTGGTTAGCAATTGAGCACTTAACCATTGTGCCACCAGGGTCCACTAGGCCGTAGTCACCAACCACCAATCAGAACCAATCCCAGTGTTGCCATGGAAGTGCTTTGTAAACGTGGCTTTGGTGTAACCATGACAGTTAGTTGACGTGGTTATGGGGTTAAGAGCTACATTGGTTGCCTTGATGCAAAGGAGAGGTTATCCTCAATAGTATGGGGTAGGGGGCTCATTCGGTCAGTTGAAAGGTTTTAAGAGCAAAAATAAATTTCCCAGAAAAGAAGAAAATTTGACCTAAGACTGTAGCATCAACTCCAGCCTGTTGGCCTTCCCTACAGATTTCAGACTTGCTAACCCCCACAACAATTTGAATCAGTTCTTTAAAATCAATCCATCGATCCCTCTCCCACTTGAGAACCCTAATACAATCACTACATGTACATATTAAACCATGATGCTATGTTGTTGTTGTTAAGTGCCGTCGAGTACGTTCCGACTCATAGAGACCCTGTACAGGGTTTCCAAGGCTGTAAATCTTTACGGAAGCAGAAAGCCTCATCTTTCTCCCACAGAACAGCTGGTAGTTTCGAACTGCTGACCTTGAGGTTGGCAGCCCGATTCGTATAAATCATTGGAATCCATTCTCTCTTCCTTCTTTACATTGATCTAGGTCCTGATCTCTCTCTTGTCCTCATAGGTCAGGGTCCTAACCACTCTCACTGCTTCCGAATGTTTTCCCCTCCCACCAGCCCTTTAGATAGTGCCACCCAAGTTATTCCGTCATCAAGTATGGCTTATCACTTCCCACTGTAAAGACACTTTATGCCTCAAGCTGTCAACATGACAAAGTTCCAATGATTCAAAAACAGTCTACACGGATACCAGCCATTCCTCATGGTCTGAACTTCTGCATCTAGTGTGAGTCTCCAGCCTTGGCCCCAGACTCTCCTTCCTGAATTCTCCCGTCTGTGTACCTTCTGCACACATCTCTGCACACCTCTCTCCTCGCACAACATCTGCCTCTCCTGACCTACTAAGCCCCTCCTCCAATCCAATGACCCACCTCAAACGTCACTCCAGACGCGAATATTTCTCTCTCTACTCCACCCATCATAAAGACAAATGGGAAAGATTCCTTAACGAATAAGGTCGTGTCTTTTCTTACTCTTTCATAATACTGTGCGTATCCATCTGCCCCAGATCCTATATTACATAAATACTACATTTGCACAGTGGTGTTCTCCTCTGGAAACTCTGCTCCCTCTTAATATCAGGAGATAGTTCTCTGCAGCCATTCTCCACACCACCACCATCTCCCCTACCCCCAGTGCCTAGCACAGTTGCTGTTGAGTTGTCCTATGCGTGTCAGGATAGTACTATACTCCACAAAAAATCAAAGATGATTTTTTCTAAAGTACAAAATCAGACCTTTCTACCAAGGTCTCTGGAATGAACTCACATCTCCAAACTTTCAGTTATGAGTCGAGTGCATTAACTCTTGTGACCACCCAGCACAGAGCCCAGTGAGTACTTGTGGATGGAGCAAGGAAGAACTCAGATACGTGAGCATAGTCCTATATAAGAGCTCTGTCTCTGGTGAGACCTGTTTTCTGCTCTCAGGTTCATATCTAAGTCTGGATGAAGCCAGCTGACTTACTGTTTCCATCACTCCTCATTCAGTCAGTCCCGCCAACAGTCAGAAATCATCCGGGGCATTTCTATGGTTCCTGTTCTAAAGAGAAGAGTCCCTGGCCTGTGACAACTGGTTTTCAGTGGACTATTTAACTAGATGGAAGGTTTGTTGTTGTTGTTAAGTGCTGTTGAGTCAGTTCTGGCTCATAGCAAGCCTGTAAAGTGTTTCCCAGAAGTGGTTGGTAAATTTGAACCACGACCTTGTGATCCAGTGCTTATGGTATAGCGCCACACCAGGAGGAAGGTTTCGCAGGTGATATTCCCCAAAACTACTTACCATATGGTGTTCCACAGGATTCGACGCCAACCTCTTTCTTTCTCATCTTCTATAACCTACTTAAGGAACTTTGCTAGTCTAGTGGTTACGAGTTGGCCTGCTAACCTTAAGGTCAGCAGTTCAAAACTACCAGTTGTTCCACGGAAGAAAGATGAGGCTTTCTGCTCCCATAAAGATTTGCAGCCTTGGAAACCCTATGCAGGGTCGCTATGAGTCGGAACCAACTCCAAGGCACACTACCACCACCACCCCCATTACCTACTTAATATTCCTTACTTGGAATCCAAGTGGGTCCTACAAGATAAGCACTTGACCTCAAGGTTGGTTTGAACCATAAAGTCAGCATTTCAAATTCACCAGTTGCTCCTTGGAAACCCCATACTGGGTCACTATGGGTTAGAACCGACTTGAGGCATTTAACAACAGCAATATTACCTATTTGGACTCCTGGTGTGAGACTTTAGGATAAGCACTGAACTGTGAACCACAGGATTTATAGTTCAAATTCACCAGTGGATGCTCGAAAACCCTGTAAAGGGTCACTATGAGTTGGAATTGACTTGATGGCACTTAACAACACCATTACCTACTAGATGGTCTCAGATATTCAATAAGCCCCTCCTCAAACCAGCTCACAGGATATGAGGGGGTTTCCAAAAGTGCTTGGAAAAATTCCATTCGCTTTTCATTCCATTTTTCCATGAACTTTTGGATGCCCTATGGTATGGGGATACAGTGAGGGCATGGTAGTGGCAGGAAGGAAAATCCCAGCAACCAACCAAGAGGGATGTTTCAAATGTCTTGATAAAAGTGTTTAAAAACAATAAAACCTTAAAATCGATGCCTTGCTTCTCCAGCATATTCTCTGGTCTATGCATTCATTGTTTTTATTAAGTGCCTTCCAGTAGGTTCCGACTCACAGTGACCTTGTATAGGGTTTCTGAGGAGCAGATGGTGGGTTTGAACCACCGACCTTGTGGTTTCAAAATCCACTGGTGATTCTACAGCACCACACCAGGACTGTTGCTATATCTACTCACTGGCATTCTAGCTTTACGTCTATACAAATTCTGCAGGAATTCTAAATAGCTTGCATAATCGAAATTACTGCAAAGAAAGGATCAAAGTTCTGATTTTTTCCAGCTGTAAATAGAATTGATCACTAGTCATTCCAAGGAATCCTGGTGTGGTGCTGTAGCATAAGCCCTGGACCACAAGGTTGGTTTGAATCACAAGGTCGGTGGTTCAAACTCACCAGGAGCTCCTTGGAAACCCTGTACAGGGTTGCTATGAGTTGGAACCGATTTGACAGCACTTGACAACAACATCAGCGATTCCAAGGGCCACAGCATTTGCTGCTTTTCAACTCTGTTTGGTGTTGTTGTTAAGTGCCGTTGAGTGAGTTCAGACTCAACCATCCAGTATAGGATTTCAGAGGAGCAGCTGGTGGATTTGAACTGCTGACCTTGTGGTTAGCAGTCCATTGCTGATCCTATAGTGCCACACCAGGAGTCTCCTGGTGTCTCTAACATTCAAGGTTTAAATGTTGGGTGTATTTAGTTATATAAACCAAAACAAACACACAAACCCACTGATGCCAAGCTGATTCCAGCTCATAGCACCCCTAGAGGACAGGAAAGAACTGCCCCTTAAGGTTTCGGAGACTAAATCTTTGCCAGAGCAGACAGCCTTATCTTTCTCCAGAGGAGCGGCTGGTGGATTTGAACTACTGGCTTTATAGTTACCAGTCTACTGCTTCACCACCTACACCGCCAGGGGTCCCTATTTAGTTATATGCTTTTTTAAAAAGAAGAAGAAAGACACATAGAAAGTTAGGGGCAGTTATGGAGTCCTGGTGTGATGCTGTGGGCTGATGCGCTGGACTGTAAAGTCAGTTTGAACCGAAGGTCGGCGGTTCAAGCTCACCAACTGCTCCTCAGAAAACCTATATTGAGTTGCTATGGGTCAGAATCGACTCCATGGCACTTAACAACAACAACAACAACAAATAAATATACAAAATGGTTGTGGTTTTGCACAAATCCTCAAGCTTGTAAATCAGTCTGTGTACCCCACCGACCTGTGGTTAGAGTCTGAGAGCTTTAACAACTGCACCACCAGGACAAGTACATGATGAAATTAACTGGTATTATCTCTTATCATCAGCATTTATAAAGGGGAAGTAAGTATTCACATTCTTCTTCTAGCTATTTGCTGTATATTTCATACAATTCCAAGTAAGTACTTCACAGCTGCTTCTTTGATGTTTCCCAAATACGAAGCACAAAATGCATACAAATTACAAGGGGGAGCGTGAGGCACATGGAGTTCATGTTTCATTATGGCAGCCACACCACAAAACAGATCATCCCAAACTATCTGGGTTAATGTGAAGAAATCATTTCCAACCCTTACGATTTACAAGGTTATAGATACGTCTTCAGTTAGAACAGAAGGAGCTACTACTGTAGGTTCACTTTTACCTCTAAAGAGCTCTTATCTCTTATTTCTACCCTATGCTTCATTTGGGGAAAACCAATAACCCTTAAACTCTCAGTGCAAAGTGATGGCACTTAAAGCATTCACTCAGTTACCTCTTATCCTCGGCCTCCATCATTACTTCTCCTGACACACTTGTCTGTGAACACCATGAAAAGGTTTTTCTTCTTCTGTGTGAGTCTTTCTGTTTTTCTTTAAATGTGTTCTCCGAGTTCAGCTCTTCCTGGCTTGTGGAAAGCCTGGGTTTCCCCTGCTCAGTGTCCATTCATCATCTGATGTCA
The DNA here is from genome assembly GCF_000296735.1 of Chrysochloris asiatica. Lineage (NCBI taxonomy): Eukaryota > Metazoa > Chordata > Mammalia > Afrosoricida > Chrysochloridae > Chrysochloris > Chrysochloris asiatica. Next base: position 7,795,580 of record NW_006408523.1, on the reverse strand, counting down.
GAAAACATCATTGTGTTTTGTGTTTGTGTCCCTTACTGTGAGACAGTCCAGTCAGACAGTGGCTGTCCCCTGGGTTAAGAACTTCCAATCCAACAACCCACAGAAATGTTTAAAGTGAAAATGTATTGATCTCTTAGGGATCTTTGGTGTTTCCCCTAAGGCAAATATGGCTTGTTTTCACCTTTGAATCTTCTAGATTTCTCTTTTAAGATGGTAGGGGAAGATGTTGTAGAGGTCTTTCGGCTCGGGTTTTCCACCTTCATCTCAGCAGATGTGAAATATTGGTCAGTGAAAGCCTTTCTTCTTGCTCTGATGATACCAACATCTTAGCATCAGTTGCGTGGCTCTAAAAATAAATAAAATCAAGGCAGAGTAAGGAAAGACATAGAAGAAACAACTCAAAGTTGATATCCTGAAAATGTAATTCTTCATGAAACCCAGCCCTGGTTCTTAGCTCCAGTCACTTTCTAATTATAAACTGCTGGTGGCATCAGAGCCCTGCCAAATCCCAGGTCCCTCTCCTCACAACAGGGCATACCACCAACAACGCACATGTGCTACTAAACATGCTGGCTGTGCAAATAAAAGCATGCCTACTTAACAACTGAGCTTCCCATTCTCACTGCTCCCTGAGTTCTTTTGAATGGAAAGAAGTGATTACTTTTCTCACACAATGTACCTTTCTTCAAGGATCAAACCCGAACCAAATCCACTTCCCATTGAGTTAATTCCTTCTCATAGTGACCACATAGGACAGAGTAGAACTGCTCCATAGGATGCTTGCAAGTAAAACATCTGCTTAGGAAAAACAAGAGTAAATGTGTTCACCATAATGGTTGATTTTACTAGTAATATTCTTAGTAACCATTGGTGTCTCCAAGAGTCTAATGTTTTAGGAAATAAATGAAAAGGAAAAACAATAATAAACTTTTTCAACAGTGATAAGCCTGAAGCGGCACATGAAAGTGGATTTTCTGATCATTCATACAAATGTCATGTTTATCAAATACTTTATAATGTTCAAGGTGCAATATGAACACTATCACTTTTTACATTATAATTTTATAGTTTATTCACACTTTCACATTTCATTGTGAATTGAGTGAAGGTTGACAGAGCAGATGATCAGTTTTAGATTCAGCAAATCCTAGACTTGGTTTCATCTCAATGATGTCAATCCTTTCCATGGAACATCCCCTCTCCAGTTTCCTCCCTGGGTTTCTTGCTTCCATTCCTCCTTCTTTCCCAAAAGTTCTGAATTTTGATCTTGGGCAAATGCTGCCCTTTGGATCTTGAATGGTTGACAATTCTACGGTGTGTGTACCTCACTAGTGTTGTTCCCCCTATGTACTTAGTTTTGCTTGGCTGAAAATCAAAACCACGGACTGAGTTCAGTTTTACATGACGGAGGGCCATAGTCTTCGGGTCCCACTAATTTCTATCTGATCAGTAAGCTCCTCATTTTTATGATTTTCACTTTTGTTCTACATTTTCTCCCACTTTATCCAGGGCTTCCAAATGTGATTCTGTAACCAAAAAAAAAGGGGTTCTTAGTCACCTACTGCCAAACTAGCCAATACTCAGAGCCAGGGCTCCCAGCAAAGAACAAAGTATTGATTGTGCATCAGTGCACATGAAGACAGAGGAGCAGAAATCCCCCAGATCTGACTCTCTGACTAGAGGACAGCGTGAGGTTTTTCAGGGGGGAAGAAAACCAAGATCACAGAATTGTGTCCAGTTGTCATTGCATTGTTTTCCTATTCCAGTACTTAGGGTGATCAAGTTAGTAGTTAGAGTGGTCACATACTGAACACAGTGACCATTTCAACCACTTCTGCTTGCTGATTTGCTCCTGGGAAGAGAGTTGTTCCTCTTGTTTGGACTGCTTTGGATGTTGAAAAGGAGTGATTAATTATGGACTGTAGCTAGGAAGCGAGTTCAATTTTATCTATAGTTGATACTATGAGATGGCTATTTGGGTTCCATTTTGTTTTAGGCTAAGCTAAAACCTTTTCAGTACCCCCATTTCTCAGTGACCCATTTCAATGCCTTTCAGAGGAGTTGGTAGTGGTAGGCAGACACCATCTAGTTCTTCTGGTCTCAGGGTCATGAAGCCTGAAGTCCCATTGCACAGTTGGACTAATTGTTTCCAAATGACTTCAATTTTCTTCACTCTTCTCTTCTCCAGACAGGGAGAGACCAGTAGCTGTACCTCATATGACTGCTCATGAGCTTTGATGATCCCAGTTGCTACTTACCAAAGTAGGATGCAGAACACTGTCTTCATGGACTATGTTACACTAGTTAGCATAATTAGTGTCCCCTGAGACTACGGCCCTGAGCTTCCAGCTATTTGGTTATGTCTACGAAGTTTTCATAACTCTACCCCCTGATTGCTCCCCCATATCCATGTATATATTTGCAGTAAAGGTAAACATCAATGTCCAGATATATCCGCTGTCAAATCTTTATACATTTGTGGGTGCACCCCATTCATTCTCCCACATTTGTGGATATGCCCATGGATGTACTTGCAGAGCACTGTTATCGCAGAATTTCAGACACTATCATGTTTTTAAATTACAATCATTCTTTGAAGTAGGCAGAACAAGAGAAATAGAGTGAATATGATTTTAAGGAAACTTGTGCTCGGGAAGGTAAGCAATTTTATTCAAGTTCACCCAACAAAAAAGTGATGGATTTGAAACAAGAATATCGTATCCTGACTTCTGTGATTTTGCTACCAGGCAATGTTTCAGGTGTGTGCAAATGTAATTTAGAGATATGAACCTAATCTATACTTACAACATGATAGATTTTGGGGTGTTCAATAAGACATAGAAAAAATCATGCAAAACTCACTGTAAACGCTTCCTGGAAATTTTCCCCATCTAACTTGCTATAAATAAAAGAATCACTAGGCATGAGTAGGTTAATTTAAACAAGCCAATCCAAACTCTTTTGAGAAAATTAAAAAACAAAAACTCATATATGATGAAATTTTGATAGCATGTTAAAAATGAGGCAATCTATATTTTAGGAAGGAGAAACTTAATTAAGAAATTAAGTTTGCAAGAGAATGGATGCCTTTTGTATGACAGTAAAATTTTATAAAGAGTCCATATTTTTTACTCTTCCATTTGAAATGTTTAGATTCAGATAGATTTTGTATAAAGTGAAGGATTAGGATCAATTTCCTTATTTATAGAATGTGTGAACTGGAGTAAGTGGTCTAAGTTATTACCACGCTGTGGGTTAATGCACCAGACTGCAAATCTGTTTGAACTGCAAGGTCGGTGGTCCAAGCTTATCAGCTGCTCCTCGGAAACTGTATACAGGGTTTTTATGGATCAGAACCAACTCGACAGTACTTAACAACAACAAACAGCCAAATGTGTTATGCTATATGGAGTCCTCGTGTAGCACTGTGAGTTAATCTACTGGACTGTAAAGTTGGTTTGAACCACAAATTCAGCAGTTCAAGCTCACAAGTCACTCCTCGGAAACCCTATACAGGGTCTCTGTGGGTCGGAATCGACTCTGTGGCAATTAACAACAACAACAAAGAGCTTTATGGGGAGCAAAGTGGCACTATAGGATAAGCAATAGACTGTGAACCACAAGGTTGGCAGTTCAAGTCCAGCAGCTACTCCACAGGAGAAAGATGAGGTTTTATGGTGGGTTCGACCAAATATTTAATAATCTGATAACTCTAATAGCATACAAATTCTAGCAGGAATATAAATACAGGCAGTATTCCCAAGTCATTTCATGAGGCTGATACAATACACAAATGAGATCAGGACAATACTACATAAGAATGTTACCGATGGATTTCACTCACAAGTGGCCCTAGCTGCACAGTAGGTTAAGTGTTGGGCTGCTAAACAAAAGATCTCTGCAGGAGAAAGGTGAGGCATTTGGTTAGCATAAAGATTGACAGCCTTGGAAACCCGGTAGGGTAGTTCTACTCTGTTCTCTAGGGGTGCTATGCATCCGAATCAACTCACTGGTTTTTTGTTGTTGTTGTTAGGTGCCACAAAGTTGGTACCAACCCATAGCGACCTTATGCACAGCAGAACGAAACACTGCCCGATCCTGGGCCGACCTCGCTACTGTTGCCACGCTTGAGTCCATCGATGCTGCCACTTGGCCAATCCATCTCACTGGGGGTCTTCCTCTTTTTCTCTGACCCTCCACCTTACCAAACATGATATCCTTCTCCAGTGACTGGTCCTTCCTAACAGTAAGTTCAAAATATGAGAGACGAAGTTTGGCCATCTTGGTCTCCAAGGAGCACTCTGGCTGCACTTCCTCCAAAATGGATCTATTGGTTCTTTTGGCAGCCCATGGCACTTTCAATATTCTCCTCCAACACCACAACTCAAAGGCATCAATTCTTCTCCGGTCTTCCTCATTCACTGTTCAGCTTTCACATGCATATGGTAGTGGATGTGGTATTTTCTCCCTTATGAACACACAGAAACAAAAATTCCAAACACAAATTTGCAAGTTATATCTAGTTGTGGTGGTGGTATGCTGTAGAGTCGGTTCCAACTCATAGCGACCCTGTACAGGGTTCCCGAGGCTGTAAATCTTTACGGGAGCAGAAAGCCTCATCTTTCTCCCGTGGAACAGCTGGTAGTTTTGAACTGCTGATGTTGAGATTCACAGTAAGACTCATAACCTCTATGCTACCAAAGATCCTAAAGTTAAATCTAGTGATGGATAATAAAGACAAAAATGCCTTACTATCAAATTGGATTTTATCACAGGATAACATTCAGCACCTTATCCTGCAATAAATTATGAGCAAGGGGAAAAATGCAAGGAGAAAATAAAATCTTTTAGTAAATAAGAAATAGGTGAGAATCTCATTAATTGACTAAAGCACAAACTTTATACCTGACGACAATAAATTGGCTTTGCTCCTTTCAATTCAGGTCAACATTTTACTAGAAATCATGGTTAGTATAAGACAGAAGGAAGAGGGCACAGGGGAGGGAAGGGGGCAGGAGAAAAAATTAGTCATAGAGCAAATATTCAAAATAGTTCTCAGAGAAATTAGCAAAATTAATAGCGGCTTATTATAGTTACTGGAAGATCCCCAGCAAGATGGATTGGCCAAGTGGCAGCATCAATGGGCTCAAGTGTGGCAACAATTGTGAGGTTGGCCCAGAATCGGGCAGTGTTTCGTTCTGCTGTGCATAAGGTTGCTGTGACTCAGTACCGACTTGATGGCACCTAACAACAACAACAAAATACATTTAATTGCATTTCTACCTACCAGCAAGAACTTTAAGAACCATTTTTTAAAATGATAGCCATTTATAATATCAAGAAAAAATATATAATTGTAATGATAACAAAAGAACTTGCATAAAATTTTTAGAAAGAAACTCTAAACTTTAGCAAAAGGCATTAAAGAGGCCCATTCAAAATTAGAGCTGTGTACGTTATTGCTTTTGTTATTAAGTGCTTTCAAGTCGGTTCCAACTCATAGCAACCTTGTATAGGGTTTCCAAGGCTTTTAAAAATCTTTGCTGGAGCAGAAAGCCTCATCTTTCATATGAGGAGCAGCTGGTGGGCTCAAACCACAGACCTTCTGCTTTGCAGTCCTGTGTTTATCATATGGACCCACCACACTCCGATGCACATGACTGTTGTTGTTCAGTGCCGTTGAGTTGGTTCCAACCCATAGTGACCGTTTAGGGTTTCTGAGGAGCTGCTGGTAAGCCTGAGCCACTGACCTTTCAGTTCAAACTGACTTTGCAGTCCAGTGCATTAACCCACAGCACCACACCAGGACTCCATGGACATGGTAGAACAAAGTAACAGACCAAACTCACTGCTTTCAAGTTGATTTCAATCCCGAGAGCCGATGCTTCTTAAGGTTTCCAACGCTGTAAACCCTTCCCAGAGCAGACAGCCTCCTCTTGCTCCCTAGGAACTGCCAGTAGGTTTGAACCACCAACCCTGCAGTTAGCAGCCCACAGTACTACCAGGGCCCCCTACCTAAGGGACAAGAAGATGCACTATCCTTGAAGCATCAACTCTCCTCAAATTGATCTTTTACTTGGGTACAATTCCAATCAAAACCGCAACAGCTTTTTTTTTTTTTTTTTTTGGTAAAACTTAATCAGCGGATTCTAAAAGTTTTATGGATGAACAAAGGGAGGGAGAAGAGGAACCAAAGACACTCATGAAAAGGAAGAAGAAGAGGAAGACTTGCTTTACTAGATATCAATCAATATGAAACCACAGTTGTATGTTGTTGTTGTTTAAGTGCCATATAGTCGGTTCTGACCCAGAGTGACCCAGTATAGGGTTTCTGAGGCTGTAAATCTTTACTGGAGCAGACAGCTTCATCTTGTAGCTTAAGCTCCATTATTCCCCAAGCATTCCAAAAGTACCCCTTAGTCTTCCCAAGTACTGTCTGATAGTTACTGCGACATTCCACATGGGATGCGAGAGTATCAGCAGAAGACTTTACAATAACATACATTGTCTCATTGGCTCCTTGCAGCCATTTATGAGACAGTCAGGCAGGTGGTCTCCTCCTTATACAGGTTAAAGAGCATAAACCACATACCCAGAACAGAAGGACAGAGAGGAGACAGTGGCAAAAAGCCAGTGGGGTCAATTACAAGGGTGTCACAAAGATGTTACCCACTGACGTCACCTTGGCGTCTACTCTACAGGACAGAGTAGACTGGCCCAAAGGGCTTTCCAGGCTGTAGGAGCCGTGGTGGTGCTGCAGATCAGGCACTGACCTGCTAACTGGAAGGTCGGATGTTCAAACCCACCAGCTGCTCCTCAGTGGAAAGACCAGGCTGCGTGCTGCTATAAAGACTGACAGTCTCAGAAACCCTATTAATATAGGGTCACTATAAGCCACAATCAACTCAGTGGCAGTGGGTTTAATTTATTGTTCTCTGTTTGTTTGTGTCAAGGTGCACTGTTTTGTATTAAGTGATTTCATAAATCTTATTTTATTCTCAAAACAGGCTGATGCTGGGGTTGTGTAATGTGAATCCCATTTCCCAGGTAAGTACATAAAAGTCAAGCACTATCCTTTACTGGGACTTCACTATGAGTCCTTTGATTCCCAGGTGTTTTATTCCCTGTTAGGAAATATCTGAAAGAGCATGTGTTCAAATACCTTCCTGCCCTACAGGGGAAGAGTGCTGTTCCTACCATGTCCTCTGGGGGGTGCTGTGGTGCATTGGACACTTGAGGCGTCCTGGCTCTTCCAGTTCTTATGACTCAAAAGCCAAGGAATCGCTCTTCTCCCCTGTAGATTGCACTAGCTTCCCCGCCCACTTAGAGGGTGGCTGGAAAGGCCACATTGAACCACAGGGGGCTTTAAAACATTTGTGGATTTTCCATAAACTTTTGGAATCCCTCCATATGTGCAAAAGTAGTAAACTGCAGGCGGTTTTTGAAGATGCTGAATCTCTACCATTATTAGTCATTTACTGTTCTTCTGAGCACATGGCATGACATGAAATATGCCCATGAATTCTCTGTCCACTGACTCATTTCCTCCTAGAAGGCATCTGGGACCAAACCAATAGACATTATGCAATTGCTGCAAGAGACCAGCCTTGGACAGCTAGGTTGTATCTCTAGTCTTGGCTCTGAACTGCCCAGTCTCTGTCCACGACTATTAATGCACAGTGTGCACGCAGTGACCTCTGTGTTCCCAGCTAGACCATCCTGTTATGACAACCAGGTTCTTACCCACAGGAGGTGCACTTTGCACTACCTGCAACCTCTTTAAGAAGATGCATGAGAAACACATCTAGCTGTATGTGTCACTGATGGGGGAATTTCTTTGAGTCACACTGCTTGAAACAGAAACAGAATTGGAAACCCTGAACTTCAGTCATGACCTCAGGATAAACCACTGGTCCGGCTCCTTTTCCCAAAAACTGCCTTTCAGTGCCTGGAGGAAGAGGAGACTGAAGGAGCATGAAGTTCACAGGGAAGGAGGACTCACCTACCCACTGTTGTTGAGTTGATTCTGACACATAGTGACCCCAGAGGAGAGAGTACAACTACTCCAAAGGAATTCCGAGACTGTCAGTCTTTAGGGGAACAGACAGCCTCATCTTTCTACTGTGGAGAGGAGAAGGACAAGGCAAAATTCCCAGTGACCAGCATAGAGACACATGAGGGGTCAGTGGCAGGTTACTTCCCTCCTGTGTGGGAGACCTGGGTTCAATTTCAATGGGCCCTAGATACAGCTACCACTTGTCTGTCAGTGAAGGTTTGACAGTCGTCATGATGAAGAACGGGCTTCAGCAGAGTTTCCAGATGAAGGCAGACTAGGAAGAAAGACCTGGCTATTGACTTCTGAAAATCAGCCAATGAAAACTCTCTGGAGCACAAGAGAATACTGTCTGAGATATGCTGAGATACACAGGGGCCACAACAACAATTGTGAAGATGGCATAGTTTGGGTAACATTTTATTCTGTTATGCATGGAGTCGCCATAAATTGTGGGTCATTTAACAACAATAACAACATCACAAAGACTCCTGTACCCCAAAGAAGGCCTTTCTGCAATGCTGAGACAACACACATCTCATCCGGAGCTACCCCTGTTACCTCACCTTCTTCAGTCCAACATTCTTCGTACTTTTGAAAGCCGTTTGTTAAGTGTCTGAGAATTTTCTGCATAGACTTAGAGCTAGTAAAGCACCTTCCTCAAAATGGCCCATGTTCTTGGAGCTGCAGGCCTCGTATCCTCAACTCGCTGCACTGTTCCTATCCAAACAGCTATAGTTCCCCCAGAAACAAGTCTTTTAAGTCACTTAGCACAGAACAGAGGTAAAACCACCCTTAAGTTCTCCTGAAAATGGGAAATCAAAGTCAATGTTCTTTCCGATCATGTTTAACTCAACAAACGCACAATTCATACCTAGTGAAGCCCTCTGTGCTATGGCAAAAACCCACCTTTGCAGGCCCGTTACATGACAAAAGCAGGTTGCTAAATACAGACAGAATTCAGCCCCACAGAACTATCAGTGGAAAGATCACCACACCTGCTTTCATCTCAGAATAAAATATGAGTCAGCAGAGGCTCATTCCAATGGAAAACTCAGATGAATTCAATCTGGAAATCAATGGACAAGAATGTATGACATCATAGATGTCATGGTGACAGAACTGTCAGCTCCATGTGACGTAGACTTCAGCCATTTTTCACCTTCAATATGCGTCTCTGTGGCTGACTGTGTAAGGAAGTACAATTTAGAAGACACAGAAACATATAGCAAAGGCAAGGTCCCTTACCTGTGCATGTGTGTGTGTAAAATTCACAGCAGAAATAATGCAGAATTTCAAGTGTAATAAGAAAGAAACATAGAAACGATGCCCACAGTATGTGATACCCATCTGTGGTTTGCAAAGTCTTTCTTGTCTACACTGCTGGAAGCTGCTCCTCAAAAATGTCTTATTCATCGTTGGTGTCTGAGTCATGGCCATGAAGACAAGAGACATCTATCAAAGGTGAATAATTTATTCACTCTCGCCAATGTCTAAGTTATAAAAATACCAATCCAGTTCATTTGGCCACAGATTTCAATCTGGAAACGATCCCAGCTAAGCTTAGCTTACAGGGGCTGGGAATGTTAGTCCTGGAATGTTGTTGTTGTTGTTGTTGTTAGAAGCTGTCAGGTTGATTCTGACTCAGAGCGACCATGTATAGGGCTTCCCAGGCTGTAAATCTTGAAGGAACAGGAAGCTTCCTCTTTCTCCCACAGAGTGGTGGGAGGATTTGAACCACCAACCTTGTAGTGAGCAATCCTGTGTTTATTCTTATAATGCCA
>NW_006408523.1:7775197-7782432 GCF_000296735.1 Chrysochloris asiatica | reverse complement strand
ATCATCTGAAGAACAGATTTGATACATTAAACACTAAAGACTGAAGACCAGAAGAGTTGTGGGATGACATCAAGAACATCATACAGGAATAAAGCAAAAAGTCATTGAGAAGACAAAAAAGGAAAAGGTCAAAATGAATATCAGAAGACACTGAAACTTGCTGTCCATTGTAGAGATGCTAAAGCAAATGGAAGAAATGAGGAGATAAAATAGCTAAACAGAAAATTTCAAAGGTCAGCTCGAGAAGCCCTGGAGTAGAAGCTCATGTATCCTCAAAGATAAAACTTTTCTATAAAAATAGCATAGCCTGCAGGTGAGTTTTATGATATGTGCATCATAACGTACTAAATAGCTCCATAAAGTTATTTACAATAGATTTATCCACTATCGTGGAGTTAATTTGGCCTCAGGGATCCTGTGGGACAGAGAACTGCCCTCCAGGATCACCCTGGCTTCTTCTCAAGGAGCTGCTAGTGGGTTAGCAGCTGAGCGCTTTAACCACAGTGCAACCAAGGGCCCTTAGAAATCGATTACAAGACTAAAATAGCTCTCACTTGCCATGATCCAACTAACATGATTATTATCTGGCTTTCTGAAAGGAAAAGAAAAGAATAGTCACTAATTTAAAAACTGACTCTGGTGTGGCACTGTGGGTTAATGCACTGGACTGCAAGGTCGGTTTTAACCGTAAGATTGGCACTTCAAGCTCATCAGCAGGTCCTCAGAAACCTTATACAGGGTCGCTATGGGTCGGAACCTACTCAATGGCATTTCACAACAACAACAATTTAAAAACCAACCTCCTTAATCCTTTATTGAGTCCAATTATAAGAAGTAGGAAACTCTCTGAGAAGGAAAGTATCTTCCCCAATGTCTGATGAGAGCTCATACTCCAAACCAAGACTATCTGTCTTTAGATAAGGAAAAGCCCACTCAATGCCACCCAGTGGATTCTGACTCTTAGTGATCCTACATGGAGCCCTGGTGGTGCAGTGGTTAAGTGCTTGTCTACTTACTGAAATGTCAGCAGTGCAAACCGTGGAAGAACAATAAGGTAATCTGCTTCAATAAAGATTTTCAATCTCGCAAACCCTGGCTTCTTACAAGGTTGCGATGAGTCAGAATCAACTAGACAACAACGGGTTTAGTTGGGCTTTAGCAACGTTATAGGACATAGTGGAACTGCCCATGGGGTTTGCAAGGCTGTTAGTCATTACGGAAGCGAAAGCTTCATCTGTCTCCTGAGGACGGCTGGTAGATTCCAACCACCGATCTTTCAGTTAGTAGGCAAGCTCTCAGCCCACTGTGCCATCAGAGTTTGTACATTTAATATCTTGTATACGTTATCTTTTCTTTCTGATGTGGCACTGTGCAATAAGCACAGGACTGAAAGGTCGGTTTGGATCCAGTTGAGACTCATCAGCCACGCCTTGGAAACTCTATAAAGGGTCATTATGAATCGGAAATGACACTTAACAACCACAACAGTGGGAATATGGGACTCCTGGTGTGGCACTGTAGGAAAAGTTTTGGACTACGACACCAGCAGTTCAAACCCGCCAGCTGCTCCTTGGAAACCCTGTACAGGGTCACTATGAGTCAGAACCAACTCAAGGACACTTAGTAGCAATGAGGGAGATGAAGATGGGTTGGACCCAGACACTGTCTTCAGGATTGGAATTTTCTGAGGATAGCTAAGAAACTTAAACCTTTAAGAAATAAAACAAGTAAAATAACTGATGTATTTGACATAATCGATGGAAAAATGGACAGATTACACTTATATTTTAAGCTTAAAGATTTAGCATATTAAATTTCTTGAGCTTAAAGGAACGCTTACTAAATGCATCAGTTAAGGTTCTATTTATATAGAATTATAAATAAAAGCAATTCAGCAAATAAAAGATGCAGTTAAATGTGTATTTCAGCTAAACAATGAATACACCACAAGGTTAACGATTCTAGCCCACCAAACACTCCACAGGAGAAAGATAAGACTTTCTGTTCCCACAAAGATTTATAGTCTAAATTTGACATAAAAGGTAAATTATAAGAGTTTAAGAAAAAAAAAGATGTCAAGGAGAAAGACACACAAAATTAAAATGAAAATAGTAACAAGGTTGGTAATACAAAGAGCCTATTGTCACCCAGGTTGTCCAAGATGAGACAGTAATGAGAACCATTCTGATCTGGCATCCCTGCATCCATTACATTGAGTGGACCTCAACTGGACTCATGCTGGGAGCAGAAGAACTATGCAAGGACAACTGGCCTTCCCTCATCCAACAGAACATTGCAAAAGCAATCTGGAAATATCATTACTGTTCTAGCTCAGAGAATCAGAAACAGTGGTTAGCCCATAGCAAGTACCAAGGAGAGCTTTCATACTAATCGGAGCTGATTAAGATGCATATTCAAATTTTTGGAAAATTGTTATGTGAAGCAAGGTTAAACTGCTCCCATGTAGATGAGTTGGAGAGGTAGAGGGATGGTGAGAACAGGAAAATGAGAAGACACTTTCCAAACATCTATGGTTGGGCCAAACCCTGTACTACATGCCTTCATATGCATTGTCTCAACCCTATGACAAACACATGAGCAACAGTCTAGAGGAAGGAACAAAGACCTGAAGAGAATTGTCAGTGTTGTGGAGCTAGATCATGGCATGAGATTTAAACCCAAGGTTCCTAAAGTCAAATCTAGTGTAAAGCAAGCTTCTGAGGCAAGCTAGCTTTGGTCTTAGAAAACTGTAATCGAGTTTTTCTTCCGCCATGCCCCACATCTTAAGAGCAGAGAACACGATTTTACTCATGGAAATCAGCACTGTTTATGAAGCCAACAGCACCCAAGAAAAGCATGAGACTATGAAAAAGATGACTTAATTTGTTTGAAAAGAAGATGAAAGGTGCCTTCATCCAGGGAGAAAATAAAAATAAAGTAAAACTGTGGTCAGCTAAACATGGCGGTAACCCACTGCCATCCAGTCGATTGCATCTCATAGCGCCCCTAGAGGACAGAAATGGAACTGCTCCGTAGGGTTTCCGAAACTGGAGCACATAGCCTCATCTTTCCTCCATGGAGCAGCTGTTGGATTCAAACTGCCCACCTTGTCCTTAGCAGCTCAGTGAGCCAGCAGGGTTCCTAAACATGGAGAAAGGGGACCACCAAGGAGGAAAAAGGAATCAGTTCACAGCATGAAGTAAGGCTTCATGAGCAAGATTAGTGGGGAAAAAGCTGTCATTTCTAAATAAAACTGCTGTTGTTAGGCGCTGTGGAGTTGATTTTTCTATTCATAGTAACCCATCTGAGGGGGTAGAACTGGCCCTTAACCATTGTGCTATGAGGGGTCCTTATTTGGGGGACATAATAAACACAACTTCACCTCGTGCATCTGGCTATCAGTGGGCTCTGGTGTGGCTTACAGGTTAATGCACTAGACTGCAAGGTGGGTTTGAACCACAGGGTCGGTGGTTCAAAGTCACCAGCCACTCCTAGTAAACCTTATACAGAGTCTCTGTATAAGGCACTTACCAACACTACATCAGTAGATAACTTAAAAAATCAGCATGGATAAGATGAAACAAGAATGTGTATGGATTGTTGAATGTTATGCTCTTTGAATGTAAACCTTCACACAATTTCTAATAAAATGTTCAAAACAACAACAACATGAGAAGTTATTCCACCACCCTGTCACCCCTCAGGACACTTAGAAATGATGGAGCTAGGAAATCCAATATGCCACTTGGTTTAGTGAGGAGAATTCGGAGGTCAACAAATAGCCTTACATCCAGACAAATCTTGGTTTTAAATACTTGGTTTTAATTACATTTAAATATTTAAATGTAAACAACTTTTATCTGCAAAGGTGGAGAAAGGAAGAGCTTGACTCCAATACAATACAATCTCATGCTTGTGAGAAAACATGGAACCAGCCTGCAGTCTGCCTTCTATTTCAGTGGACCAGGATCTCATCCATTTTCAGAGGTGGAAAGGCCACAACTAAAATCAAAATAGTTGACATGTCCGAAAGAAATCCAGCAAGCGTGTCCAACTCACATTTTAAGGGAAAAAAGAAAGAAAGGAAGAGAGCGAGGGAGGAAGCAAGAGACAGAGAGAGCGAGATGTTTTGTCGCTAAAATTGAACTATGCTTTCCAAGAATGGACTGGTCACTTACAAGAACAAAATGGAAAGACTAAGTGAAATGTTTCTAACTAAGAGCAAGATTTCCAGATATTACTATTTAAGGTAACAAGAATGCAGGGTATCATTTAAGGGCATGCTGTTGAAAATGAGGCCAACAGCTGTAAATTTATAGTTACTTTGAGAATTCCACTTTATTATGCCAAAATGACTCACCCCACTCCCAATTCCCCCAACTCCTTACCATCACCCTCTTTCTTATCCCCACCTCCCGCCCCCCACGCCAATGCTATCAGGCATCAGTTGTCCTCTGAGCTGACACACTGCAGCCAAGGGCAGAAACGGCAATGACAAAGCCGGTTGGGCCGACGTCCGGGGCACCAGGGTGCCCCCTTAGTCACAGCCTACAGTCCGCGTCACTCCATCTGCAGGAGGCCAGCCCGGAGCGCCCGCGGGAAGGGGCGCTGACTCGCAGCTGCATCCAAAGAAAGAAGGCTCGCTCGCCCCTACTGAGGGCGGATATCCCCAGGAAACCGATCCACTGTAACCTACAAACAACTGCATTGACAGACCTGGTTTGGGACTCACGCTCAGCGGGTACTTGACAATTTCGCCGGGGAGCCGAGCTATGTCTCCATCTGCGCCCTGGTTGACTCTTTTCTAGTTGGAGCTGAGATCCCTGTGGGCGGCGGTCATCAATCCCCTTGCCTTTGTTTTTCTTCTGTAGCATCAGCCGGTCCCGGAGAGACCGAGCGAGCGCTACCGCAGCCAGCCGCACTGGGTCCGAACCAATTCAATGCAGCAGAGTCGGAAGCTGCCCCTTTCCAAAGGGCTCGCTTTCTTTTCTTTCTTTCTTTTTTTTTTTTTTTAAAGAGATAGGGCCATATTCAATTTAAGGTTTCAATAATGGTGTAAAACACAGTCTTGTTCAATGAGATAGTGAAAATGATGAGTAACAGTATATACTTTTTTTATTCTCTTCAAATCACAAAGATTATTTTTTATTGTTATAAAAATATAGATAACACATTTGCCAATTTAACATTTGCAAAATTGTTGCCAAACTTTCCATCACCATAAACCGTATTTCACTGTTTCCTACACAGTAACTCTGTCTTTCTCCCTCCCTCCAGCCCCTGTCACCACTAGAAAACTTGGGATTTGCCTTTTCTAGATGTTCCACCTATATGTTGTTGTTGCTATTAAGTGCCATAAAATCGATTCCAACTCATAGCGAGTCGGTATAGGATTTCCAAGAAGTAGCTGGTGAGTTTCAATAGCCAACCTATGGTTCAAACTAGCCCTGCGGTGGAGTGTTTATCCTACAGCACCACATCAGGACTCCATGTCTGTGAGGTCATGCAGTACGTGGCCTTTTGTGTCTGGCTTAGTGTTCAATCATGCGTATGTGCCATGTTTTGCTTCTCTACTCATCTGCCAGTGGACATTTAGGTTGTTTCCACCTTTGAGGCAAAGACAGTTTTTTAAGGAGGTGGTAGTTGTGTGCCGTGGAGTCGGTTGCAACTCATAGTGATCCTGTATAGGGCTTCTGAGGCTGTAAATATTTGCAAGAGCAGAAAGCCTCATCTTTCTCCCACGGAACAGCTGGTGGTTTCAAACTGCTGACCTTGAGGTTTGCAGCCCAACTCGTAACCACTATGCTACCACAGCCGTGAATAATGAAGAGCCAAACTCACTGCTGTTCAGTCGATTCCGACTCATAGTGACCGCATAGGTTGCAATAGGGCTTCTGAAGCTATAGATCTTTAGGGAAGTAAACAGAGCAGCTGGTGGGTTTGAACCGCCTACCTTTTGGTTATCAGCCCAACACTTAACCCAGCATGCCACCATGGCTGTATAACAAAGGACAGATTCTATTAAAGATACCTGTGTGGCCTTAGACAGGATAGTGTGTGGGTTTTATGTTACTGATCAAAAATAAAGAGGCTTCACTGGGCAGGGTCCAGCTTAGAAATCTTATACTCTACTAAAAATAAATACAGACACGTTAGCAACACACCCACTGATAAAATACAATAACACACAGCGTTTCATTGCACTATGTTGTTGTCACTTTGTGTCATTAAAGTCAGTTCTGACTCATACAGACCCTGAATAATGCTTCTGAGGAGTGACTGCTGGGTTTGAACCACTGACCTTGCAGTTAGCAGTTCAGTGCTCATCCTCCAGAGTCACACCATTATTTATAAATTATTTGGATTTGAGTGTAACAGTCCCAAGTTAAAAAAGTAAAGGAATGAAAAACACTCACTCAAAATACTTTGTACCCTATGAAGTGTTAAATTGTAAAGTGTTCTGGTTATGAATCGGGCTGTGAACCTTAAGGTCAGCGGTTCGAAACTACCAGCCGCTCCGTGGGAGAAAGATAAGGCTTTCTAATCCCGTAAAGATTTACACCCTCGGAAACCCTGTTACAGGGTCACTATGGGTCAGAACCGACTCGATGGCACTTAACAACAACAACATCAATTTAATAATAAAAACATCGCTGTGATCAAGTAGAACTCCACTTTCTTGCGTCTACAAATTGCTCTGTCAATTCTGACTCATAGTGACCCTGTACACAGCAGAACAAAACACTGCCCAATCCTGCGCCACACACACTATTGTTATGTTTGAGCCCACTGTTGTCGCCACTGTCTCCGGCTCATTAGTTGTTGTTGAGCACCACTGAGTCGGTTCCAATTCACAGCCACCCTGTATCGGGTTTCTGAGGTGGCCTACTCCTTTTGGTTGAGCCTCCATCTTACTACAAGATGTCTTTCTTCAGGCCTTTCTTGCCAACAGGTCAAAAGCACCAGAGACGAAGTCTAACCATTGTGGCTTCTCAGGAACATTCTGGCTGTACTTTTTCCAAGACAGATTTGTTTGTTCTTCTGGCAGGTCATGTTACTTTAAATATTAGTCTTCTCCAACACCGTAATCCCAATGCATCAATTCTTCTCCCGTCTTCCTTATTCATTGCCCAGCTTGTTGTTTCAAACTGCTGACCTTGAGGTTTGCAGCCCAACTCGTAACCACTATGCTACCACAGCCGTGAATAATGAAGAGCCAAACTCACTGCTGTTCA
>NW_006408523.1:7772313-7773282 GCF_000296735.1 Chrysochloris asiatica | reverse complement strand
CTTTTTGGAATTTACAGTCTCGGCTTTTAGGGAAGGTTTTTACATTTGTCTGTGGATATCCAGGGCTCACATCGCATTTTTTAAAATATTCCTTGAGTTTGAGACTCAAAACAGGCAAGACCAAGGCTTTTTAGTGGAGGAGGGCAGGTTTCCCAATAAAATTCTGTAGGATGGCCCTTGATACCCTCTGAAGAAGGAGCCAAGTGCATTGTAGTGATAAAAATCAATTCCTTAATGCAATTTTCCTAGCCTTTTTCTCAGCAATACATTTTTTCACTTTTCTTAAAACTTGTTTGTAATAAGCCCTCATGAGCCTTTGAGAAAGTCTATCAAGACTGCCCATTTGGAATTTCAAAAAACAGTCACTGTAACTTTCTGAGCTGACCACTCTACCTTGGACTGAACTGACCCAGCACATCCCCTCAAAAGCCACTGTTCTGATTGGATCGTGTTTTCAAAGGCACCCTATTAATAAGTGCATTACTCAGAGAACTTGTCTGTAGCCATGCACTGACTGCAGACATGTTTAAACATGTTTTCATTGAAATAAATCCATTCATAGTCCTGGTGTGGCACCATAGGATAAGTACTCAACCTCAAGGTCATATTGACCTGCAAGTCGGTGGTTCAAACTCACCAGCCGTCCCTCAGAAATCCTACACAGGGTCGCTATGAGTCGGAAACTGACTCGACAGCATTCAACAACAACTATGGAACCCCTAGTAGCAATACCTTTTTTTACTTGCCCTCATATATGTGTATATATACACATAAGAAATATATATGAGGGGGCTTCAAAAAGTTTGTTCAAAAATGGAATTTTAAAATATGGAACTTTTTTGTGGAGATCCCTTATATGATATAATATCTCATATAGCATGCAAAGGAGAATTCAAACAGTTTTTGGAAAAATTCCTTTCTCTTTTAATCTCATTTTTCCATGAACTTTTTGAAGTCCCCTCATATAAT
>NW_006408523.1:7765541-7771447 GCF_000296735.1 Chrysochloris asiatica | reverse complement strand
AACATATACTATACTATACTATACTATACTATACTATACTATACTATACTATACTATACTATACTATATGGATTCCTGGTGTGGCATTATGGGATCAGCACTGGACTTTGAAGCACTATGTTTAACCCTACCAGATACTCTTCGGGAACCCTATAATACAGGGTCACTGAGAGTCGGAACCAACTCAACAGCACTTAACAACAATATATTATTTATAAAGACCCATTTTTATATATAATTAAAATTTTCTGGGAGATAGTAGGAAAATATCTTGCTCTAAAAAAATCACTACATAACAAGTTTCTTTCAAGAGGAAAGACTGTCTTCAGGTCATTTTCTCTGATTCTTTCTAAAGTCCCCTGAGTGCATGAGCCTGGCCCCTTTCCAGGAGCAACAGCAACCCTATCTGTACAGTCCGCCAACAGTTATCATCTGATGCTGGTTATAAATGCAAGTTTAGAGAATATGAGAAACAGAGTCCATCATTCTTTCATCTTTATATATGCCATGTTATTGTATGACGTAGAGTGGATTCGAATGCAGGTCCAACAGAACAGAGTAGGACTGTCTCCTAGGTTCCTAGGCTGTAATCTCTACAGAAAGGAGGCCTGGTGGTGCAGTGACTAAGGTTTATAAACATTCTCAAAGTGGCTTCCTGAGTCCTGGGAGCTCTTTAACACTGCCGCTTCCCAAATGCAGTAGCATACTTGATGAATCATACATGTTCAGTTAAATTTGTGGTACTATTTGTGGTACTGAAGGAATCCTGGTGGCACACTGGTTTAGCCCTGAAAGGTCAGAATTAGGAATCCACCAGCTGCTCTGAACGGGATCACTAAGGCAATCGGCTTCTATAAAGATTTAAACCCTGTGGGGCAGTTCGACTCTGTTCTATAGGGTCTATAAGGTCGCCACGAGTCAGAAGTGACTCTATGGCAATTAATTTATTTCTATTTGAAAGCTGACAAATGATTCAGACTTTGTCCAAAAAATGTTAAGAACTATAAGTGGTAATTAGTGACTCTAGGAATTGTTAGGAGCGGGGTGGCTCTGTAGGATAAGCACTGGACTGCAAACCACGTAGTTGGCAGTTCGAACCCACCAGTCTTTCGGCAAGAGAAACATGCCGCTTTCTGCTTCAGCAAAGATTCCATCTCGGAAACCCTATACAGAATCACTATGAGTTGCAACCAACTCAAAGACACTGAACAACGATTGTTGTTGTTGTCAAGTATCATCCAGTCTTTAACAACTCATAGAGAGCCTGTATAGGGTTTCTAAGGAGCAGCTGGTGGATTTGAACCACCAACTTTGGGCTAGCAGTCCAACACTTATCCTACATTGCCACACCAGGACTCCACAGGAGTTGTGAAGTGATATAAATGGTTAATGCACTCAGCTGCTAACAGAAGGGTTGGAGGTTGGAATCCACTCAAAGTCACCTCGGAAGAAAGGTCTCGTGATCTACTTCCAAAACAGTCCTTCACGGGAAAGCCACTGGAACACGTTCTAGGCTGACACACCTGTGGGTGCCATGAGTCAGGAATGCCTTGAAAGCAACTTGCTGATGAGCAGATAGATCACCACTAACCACTTCCCTAAAGAGCCCTGGTAGCGTAGTGGTTACGAATCAGGCTGCTAACCTCAAAGTCAGCAGTTCAAAACTACCAGCCGTTCCGTGGGAGAGAGATGAGGGGTTCACGCTCCTGTAAAGTTTTACAGCCTCAGAAACCCTGTATAGGGTCGCTATGGGTCGACACCACCAACAACCAGTTGCCTAAAGTGGATTCCAATAGATCTTCCATTTTTTGTCAAAGATTTACTGATGCTATACCAAGATCAGAGGCAAGAAAATGTTGTAAGAAAGTCTTATCTAGAGCCACTATTGGCCAGAACCACAAAGACTTAGGGGAGAGAGAAGCTTCACGCTTTGTTTAGAGCTCATCAGGAGTGGGTACCAGCAGCCCTCCAGCCGCCGTCTGGCTCATTCTCAGCAATTGTTCATTCCAGGACGGAGGCTGAAGCTCTCTTTCACAGGGGGCCTTGGGACAGACCACTGGCTTGTTTGGATCTCTTTTACAAAGTTGTACATGGCATATTTAATCAACTCAAGAAGGCCCACTGTTCAACCAGAGCATTCAATCTTGGGACCTACTCATAACTTGGAATCTTAGCTTTAATAGTCTTTGTCATTGTTGGTGTTGTTAAGTGCCATCGAGTCTGTTCCAACTCAAAGAGACCCCGTATAAGGTTTCCCAGACTTTTAAATCTTTGTGGGACCAGAAAGCCTCCCCTTCCTCCCACAGAGTGAGCAGCAAGCTTAAACCATGAAACTTGTGGTTTGAAGTCCAGTGCTTATCATAGGCACTGCACTTCTAGTCTTTGTTGTGTTGCTAAGTGCTGTCGAGTCAGTTCTGACTCATAGCGACCCTGAATAGGGTTTCTGAGGAGCGGCTGGCAGATTTGAACTTCCAACCTTGTGGTTCGAAGTCCAATGCTGATCCTACAGCACCACACATCCTGTTGGTTTGTCTGCACTTAAGGCCAGTGATCTCTTTCTTAATCTTGTTAACTATTTGGGCTGTTCAGTAGGGCCAACATGGATTCAATTCTTCTAAACCAGCAAAGTCTAGATAAGTTCTTTCTACTTTTTGACCTTCAGTTTCTTCATCTGCCAAAGGGAAAGCCTGCCCTCCACATGGGAATCCACAGTACTTGGTACCTCATAAATGCTTCTGTTGTGACAGTTATAAGCATTTCTATGTTGTTTCTCCTGCTTGCATACTTAAGTAGGACCATTTTTTAGGAGTCCTAGCATAGTGGTTACGAATCAGGCTGTGAACCTTAAGGTCAGCAGTTCGAAACTACCAGCTACTCCGCAGGAGAAAGATGAGGCTTTCTACTCCTGTAAAGATTTACACCCTCGGAAACCCTGTTACAGGGTTGCTATGGGTCGGAACCGACTCGACAGCACTTAACAACAACAACAGTGTTACAAAGAGCTCTGGTAGCGTAGTGGTTACAAATCGGGCTGCGAACCTCAAGGTCAGCAGTTGAGACTTTCTGCTCCCGTAAAGATTTACAGCCTCAGAAACCCTATACAGGGCTGCTATGAATTGGAACCGACTCCACGGCACATAACCACCACCACCAGTGTTACAAATGGTTTGTATCCCTGTGGCTTTCAGTTAAGACTTTCCAGAAAATTTTCATTTGTATTTCTAGCAATTGCAAAATAACCCCATGACAGGGTCTAAGAGGGACCTACAGACCGGGGCTTTTGAAGACTCGGAGGACTAGCAGCAATGGTGACATCATGGGCATTGAGCCACTCTGATGCTCTGGGCAGGTACAGTAGGGGCTCCAGCCACTTTCTTCTGAATCTCCACAGCGACCACTTGGGGCACAGGGAAGGAGTGTGGCCAACATTAGTGGTATCAAGGAGACTCAGTGCAGACCACCTTCTTTCTGAAACCAGTGTTGCCTCCTTGTCCAACAGCTGGCCTTTCAGGTCACATTTGAGAGCTTAACCAATGTGCCACCAAAGCTCCTTGGTCATGTGTCCCCGAATTGCTTTTGAAGAAGTCAGGTCTGCAGCTCTGTTCTGACTTGCATGTTCCTCGGTTTCCAAGTTCTGAGTTGTTCCAGAATAAATGGGTCTTTGACATCCTCCTCCTATAGACAAAGATCACCACCATGAAGCCTCCTTACAACAAAGCATCTTGTTGTTTAGTGCCTTCGAGTCGGTTCCTGCATAGGGTTTCTGAGGAGCGGCTGGTGGGTTTGAACCACTAACCATGAGTTTAGTAGTCCAGTGCTTATCCTACAGCGCCACACCAGGACTCCAAGAAACTTCCTAACGCGGCTTCCTTCCTTTCCTGCTTCCTAGTATACACACAGGACAAAGTCAAACTGCAGACTGTGCTGCTTTAATCTAATGTACCCAATTCTGCCATACGACACAGTGTAGGCAAAATTACAATTGATTTTTAAGGTCATGCTTGAAGTCACCCTGACCACCTAAAAAAAAGTGTCCATCAATTTCCAAGCTCATCAATTTGGTTGAAAAGGAATGCTACTGTCTGTAATTAAATTTCTCTGAGGCCACAAAACAAAATAGGGTCTGTACAAATAGGAGTTTTCTCCTCTTTCAGAGAAAGACGCAGCAAAGATTTGTTGTTGTTGTTGTTGTCAGGTGCCATCGAGTCGGAACCTACTCATAGCGACTCCATGCACAGCAGAACGAAACAATGTTCGATCCTGGGCCAACCTCACCACCGCTGCCACCCCCGAGTCCATCAATGATGCCACCTGGCCGATCCATCTCGTTGGAGGTCTTCCTCTTTTTCTCTGACCCTCCACCCTACCCAGCATGACATCCTTCTCCAACGATTGTTTCCTCCGGACTACATGTCCAAAGTAGGAGAGACGAAGCAAAGATTTAGAACCTTGGAAATCCCATATAGGATGGCCATGAGTCAAAAATGACCCAACAGCAGTTAAAAACAACTACATATATGTATGGAGCCCTGGTGTGGCCCTGTGGGTTAATGCGTTGCACTTCAAGGTCATTTTGAACCTCAAGGTCGGTGGCTCAAGTTCATCGTTCACTCTTTGAAAACTCTATACAGGGTAGCTATGAGTCGGGATAGACTCGGCAACTCTTAACAACAACAGCAACTATATATTGTGGATCAAACAGCCAATCTTAAAGATCTACAAGAAAGTATTGACCCATTGATTGGAAATCTGGAACATGAGCTCAACAAAAACAAACTTTATATGAATGTTTGAGATGGAGAGTTTTTGTTTTTTTCATAATGTCTTAAAGTTTCCAATCAATCTTAGCTTTTCTTGACTTCCCTCAGTAATATTTTTATTTTTGGTTTTTGGACATTTAAATTGTGGTTTGGGTGAAAGTTAACAGAGCGCATTAGTTCTCTTAATAATTTATGTACATTTGTTTCATGACATTGGCTACAGTCTTCTCAGTGTAACAGCATTCTTCCCACTTCCTATAGTCCCCTTTTCTTTAGGCCTTCTTTGTTCACTTTATAGGCCTCTTTATTGTTTGGCTGAAAGTTGATCCCTGGGAGCTTAGACCCAGGCTTGAAGGGTATCTGAGGACCACAGTCTCCAGGGTTCTACTAGTCTCTATCAGTGTGGTGTGGATTTTATTCGAGAAATTCACAGGTTACAATTCAGGATTAGAAATGCTCAGGGTACATACAGTTCTTTCAATCAGGACAGCCTCTCCCCAGGTGTACCTGCAAGCAGGCCTCTTTCGGGGTCTCAGCCCTTGGCCTGGCCTCTGCCCTGCTTGGGCAATGTTACAAAGCTTTTTTAGAGCTGATGGTAAATGCTCAAAGGAAACAACACTCAGCTATAAGCCTCATCTCAAAGGCAGTCAGTTCTAGCTCCATGAATCAACAAACCTAGCTCTCCAATTAAGTGCCTGAAGGCACTCCACTCTGCAAACAAGCCTCCTACTCAAAGACACTCAGCTTTACTTGCTCCATGGGCTGGAAAGCCTGCTGCTTTCTCTGGTGCTCTGGCTTTTGGTTCTGCCGGTTCTGTTCCTCTGCCACTTCTCCAGTGTCACAGCTTTCTGTACCTAGGTTGAGAAAGTTTAATATGCTGGAATCTCAGGGTCTGAAGGACAACTGCACTCTTGGTTCTGCTTCTTTGATAATAGCGCAGTTCTTTTCCTGCTTCTGAGATGACTTATTTTATACCCACATTAGAGTTTCAAGTTTTCACAACCCTATTAACAGTCACTCACAATAGAATCATATCATTCATCAGCATTTTCCTCTATCTGTTTTTACACAGGAAAGGAGCTCTGGTAGCGTAGTGGTTACGAATCGGGCTGTGAACCACAAGGTCAGCAGTTCGAAACTACCAGC
>NW_006408523.1:7763353-7764581 GCF_000296735.1 Chrysochloris asiatica | reverse complement strand
AAGTACAATGTAAAGTTACCTGAATATCTGGAAAATTACTGATGTTAGCTGTATCCTGTTTTAGTCCCTCCCAGCTTGGTGTGAAACTCCTCCCCTAAATAAAAGGAAGGCACAGAACGAATCCAGGTGCATTACGACTGGCAAGGCATGCGCTTCAGCATGCAGGGTGCACAGTCCAGCCTTGCAACCATACTGCCTGTTTAGCTAACATGTTCACTATGCAGGATATTACGGCCTTCGTGGCTGAGATGTTTGCAATGCAGGATCTGCCTGATGCCAGTCCAGCATTCACTCTGGTTTCGGAGTGTCTCTTTCTTTGTCTCCTTTCTGTCTTTTTGTGTATTCTTGATATATATGAATCGCTGTCAGGTATCCTCTCCTCGTGAACTGAACCCCAATGTCGAGGCGGGTCCCCGACATATTGAGCCCAGCTTCAGACACAAATCAAACTCTACACAGAGTTACTACCTCTGTCATGAGCATATTCTTCATCTCCGTGAGAACATCATCCTCACACTGAGCATGTCTCCTAGAGTCATTCTAGATCTTTCCAACAATGTGTGTTCCTATAGGGAGAATGGACACATTGTAGTAAACCTTCAAAAGGACTTTCTTACCTCAACTTACCTTTTCTACTTCATATTCTGTCAGTAAGGATGTCAGTTTTTGTGCCCAGTAGCTAACTGAAAGATCTGCCGTTGAAACCCACCAGCCGTTCCACAGGAGAATAATGTAGATGACTGTCTGTTCCCATAAATATTACAGACTTGGGAACCCCAAAGAGAAGTCCCACACTGTGCTATGGGATCACAGTGAGTCGGAATAGACTCGGCCGCATGGGTTATTCTCAGATTCACGTGGCACTGTCTTCTCTTTTTCACTGTTGTGGAGTATTTCATAGTATTGTTGGATATTTCAAATATATGCAATTTGTGGCAGTAAGTCTTTGTATGCGTTTGGAGTTCTTCCCTTATTTTACAGTAAGGGCATATTGTTGATTTTATCTTTTTCTTTCTCAATAAATACTAAGGCAATTTCCAATTTTCAAGTCTTCCTTATTTGTTGTCCAGCTTTCATATACATATTTGTTGTGGTTGTTGTTAAGTACCGTCGATTTGGTTCCGACCCATAGTGATCCTGTATAGGGTTTCCGAGGAACAGCTGGTGAGCTTGAACTGCCAACCTTGCAATTCGAATGGCTTTGTAGTCTGGTGCATTAACCCACAGC
>NW_006408523.1:7736819-7762058 GCF_000296735.1 Chrysochloris asiatica | reverse complement strand
TCAGTACCGACTCGATGGCACCTAACAACAACAACAGTGTGCTCTTGTTCTGTTCGAATGACCGCCTCCTGGCCTGTGTACAGGTTCCTTATGAGCGTACTTAAGTGTTCTGGAATTCCCATTCTTCACAATGTAACCCCTAGTTTGTTACGATCCACACAGTCGAATGCCTTTGCATAGTCAGCCGAGATCCATCCATCTGATGTCAGTAATGATAGCCCTTGTTCCACGTCCTCTCCTGAATTCAACTTGAATTTCTGATCACTCCCTATCCAGGTACTGCTGCAACCATGTTTTCATTATCTTTAGCAGAATGTTCTATGTGTGTGATAGTCATGATCTTGTTTGATGGTATCCAGACTCTGTCAGGTCACCTTTCATTGGAATGGCACAAGTATGGACCACTTCCAGTTGACCACCCGGGTACCTGTCTTCCAAGTTTCTTGGCATAGACACTTTAACATGCCACCATAAATGACAATCATCAAAGAGCTTGTTATTACTGTAGTTAAGTGCCACCAGGTCCGTTCTGACACACAGCCAACCCACGCACAACAGACTGAAACACTAGCCAGTCCCACACCATGTCACTGTTACAACCACTGTGTCATTCCATCTCACTGAGGGTCTTCTTTTTTGCTGACCCTCTACTTTATCAAACATAATGTCCTTCTCCAGGGACTGGCCCCTCCTGACAACATGTCCAAAGTACATGAAACAAAATCTCATCAGAGTTGGTAGGGATAAGCATGCCCATTTTCAGAGCCACAGCTAACATCCAGAGTTCTGCATTTCCCCACAAAGATACCTTTCTAGTAGTTACCTACCATGGTTACATCTGGTGTACAAGGTAGAACTGTGTTCCATAGGGTTTTCAGTGACTGATCTTTCAGAAGTAAATCACCAGGCCTTTCTTCTGAAGCACCTCTGGGTAGATTCAAACCACCAAGCTTTGAGTTAAGCATGTCCAGGCCTACCCCATTTCCCTCCTGCTCCTCTGTATGGTTGCTGAAAGGGTACGTCCTGCAATGTCTCCTTTATCCCAAGGTCAGATAGGATGTGAAGACAGGGGCAGAGCTCCCTTCAAGTGGCCTACAGCTGAGTCATCCTTTCATAAGTTTAAAAGAAGTGGTTGGCTTAAAAAGAATATAGAGAAATATCAATAGCATGTCAGAATGTGGAAAAGACAGAAAACAAAATATACACAGTCGGGCCCAATAAAACCCACACCTAGAATTTATCTGGAGCAACTGAATAAAGCAAAATTTTATCGTCATTGAGATAGTTTTGCAGCCTTTGTTTGTATTCAGTATAGCTTGATTGTCTAAGCATCGAGTATCATTTTAAATAATAGGCACATAAAAAAATTAAAATAGAACAGAATTTGCAGAATCTAGTGCGTAAAGGAGTCCTGGTATGGAGCTGTAGGATAAGCACTGGATGGCTAACCACAAAGCTGGCAGTTCAAACCCAGCAGCCCTACCTAGGCAACCCTACACAGGGTCACTACGAGTCAGAATTAACCCGACTGTCCTTAACAACAACAACAACAGTGCATAATGAAAATGTGGGTTCCCTTGTTAAAAGGTTACTAGAATTTCAGGGCAACAATGTTGTTACTGTTAGGTACCGATGAGCAGGTTCAGACTCATAGCAACTATAATAGTTCCAGTTCTGAGTCAACTTGATTAGGCCACGATTCCCATAGTTTAGCAGTTAAGATGTGCTTATTCCCATGGTGGTGGTTGTTGTGAAGTGCCATCAAATTGGTTCCGACCCATAGCGACCCTGTATAGGGTTTACAAGGAGCGACTAGTGAGCTTGAACCACCGACCTTGCAGTTCAAACGGCTTTGCAATCTGGTGCATTAACCCACAGCACCACACCAGGACTCCATTCCCATGGTGGTGAAGCAAAACAGGCATAGTTAACTCTGTGATGAGTGGCTATGAGCAGCCAATCAATTGAAGGCATGCTTCCTTGGGGGTGTGGCATGCTTCCAATATAATGGACACCCAGGGAAGACTCTCTTTATCTCTCTCTCCTGCTGGGGACCTGGGACTCGACTACTGTAAGCCATTTCCTTGATAAAGAGCTTCTCTTTATGCACATACATAAGTATGCTTCATTGGTTTTGTTTCTGTAGAAAACCCAGCCTAAGACAAAGACCCAATGTACAACAGAACCCATACTGCCTGGTCCGGTGCAATCCTCACCATTGTCTCAGCCCAATGCTACTGCCACCGTGTCAATGCATGAAGACTATTGACTGAGAGTAGAACCAGGGTCTCCTGCATGGAAGACAGGACTTCCACCTGGGGTAAACCACCAGTGTAGCTGTGGTTGCAGGAAGAGGCTTCCCAGGCACATTCTGCAGGGCTTCCGCCATGTTGGTGAAGAGAACCATGCTGGGATGTCATGGTCTTAGTGGCCTATTCCATCCATCTACTTATCTGAGAACCCTACTTGAAAAATCCCTGTCACTCATCCAGTAAGACAACCCAAAAGACAAGTTGAGAATGAGTAAGCACAAACTATGAAAGCAGCCCCACATTTGCAGATAGTACCCATTTGACTTGGCATCAATGGCTGTATTATCAGAACACGACTAAAGGAAGAAAGAAGAGGGAGAAAAAATGAAACAAAAGAATAACTCACTACAATTGGATGAACTTGACCTATGCTTGTGGATGCAATATGACAAAGGAGCGGTGAGGATCATTCCCACCCCCTTGGTACACACGGTCAACAAGGATGGGGGAACTTAGACATTGGCTACCCAAAATGGGGGGGGAGGAGCTACAAAGGCAAGAAGTGACTGGCTTACAAGTTTTCAATAGGGAACCTGGTTCTATAGGGTGCTGGGAAAGGTAGAATCTCCATTGAACTGTTTCCAACCTGTCTGGATGGGGTTGATAAAAGGTGAGGGGGAAAGGACTCCTGTGGTTCAGTAGGGAATGATTGCTACCAGATCTGACAGTGAGTATTGGAAAAGTAAATGTAAATGTTTTG
The DNA here is from genome assembly GCF_000296735.1 of Chrysochloris asiatica. Taxonomy (NCBI): domain Eukaryota; kingdom Metazoa; phylum Chordata; class Mammalia; order Afrosoricida; family Chrysochloridae; genus Chrysochloris; species Chrysochloris asiatica. The sequence goes on along the minus strand of NW_006408523.1, from coordinate 7,759,046 downwards.
TAACAAAAGGAGGGGAGTGGCTGATTATGCAGTCCAGAAGCAGAGATCCCTGGAACCATCAAAGGAGAAAAGCGAAGAGCAGGATCCTGTCCAGGGAAACAGTGATACCAGGGATGGAGAGAAGGAGCGGCTGGGGACTCAGGGCTCAGGGAGGGAGAGGGGCTGTTTGCTGATGGTCCAGGGGCAGGCATGTGGGTTGTATCCTTTGGTTGTTTGATGATGCATGCAGGAGATTGTAATTATTGCAATGAAACAAAATACAGTAGGATGAATGGAAAGCTAATGTTCTCCCATGTAAACTATCACATAATTCACAATAAAAACTTTTAAAAAACACACACACACAAAAAAAAGTATGAAAGCAGTTGGAGAGTTCCTACAAAATCAAGATATTACACTGGTATCTCAGGAAAATGTGTCCATCACACCTTGCTCTAGTGGCTTACTGTGGTGTCTAATGACCCTCCCCTGTGTCCTGGTTCATCGATAGTGGCTTCCTTCCCTCTGGGCTTGTGTATTACATATAGAGCACTGTGGTCTGAAGCTGCTCCAAGCTGACAAGTGAGCAACAGAATGGAGGGATTGAGGCAGAAAGAGCCTGGGTGTGGGGCTGTTCCCATGAGCCGGATATGAGTATGTCTTACTTAGAGAGGTCCCCAAGAATAGGCAAACACGTCACCACTGAGAAGGAGGTAAAAAAGATTGAACAGTTCAGGAAGCCAAGGGGGCACATAACTTGTCAGGTGGCAAGGCCCGTCACTGGGGGGGGTTCACTTAGCTGGCCTTGCCACCTGTTTTCCCAATGGGACTGCTTTCTTCTCAGATGTGGGTCTTCCAAACGTCAGTTATTCTCGGTTAGTTCTGACTCGTGGTCTCCCTGTGTGTGTGTGTGAGGATGTGATCACCAATAACACTCTCAGTGGCTGATGGGTCAGAAGTAGATATCTGGGGCTTTCTTCTGAGAGGTCTCTGGGTAGACGCAAACCCCTAACCATTTGGCTAGCAATAGAGCATATTAACCCTTTAACACCCCTTAAGGAAAAGCGTAAGGGCGTAGTAACTGCCAATACTTGTACCTTTGAAGCCTTCTTTGAACTTCAAGGCAATTTCATTTTTATCGTATAACTCTTCACAAGGCGAATCTAGACCCAACACCCCCAACTGTGCAGGTTCAGTCTGTCTGCTTTACAAGAGGTAGAGGTGTGTGACAGCTCTGTTTGGGCAGAAACACTAAGGAACTCGCCCAAGGTGGCCCAAAGTCAGAAAACTAGAAAACTAACCCAGTCTGTTTGAATTCATTCTATTAAACTCAGCCTCCCAGCCTTGCCCTTGGAACCTGACTGGACATTATCTTATTTCTGAGACCTTAGCTCCACTAATGCATGACCTGATGCTCTATGTTAATGCTGTTTGTGGAATATTCTTGTGCCTTTCCCCTGCCTCTGGATATCTGACCTTCAGGATCTCCTCAGATCTCAGAATGTTGCTGCCTGCATGCTGGTCCACATCCAGCTGACCTGAGCTGAGTCACTGCCAGTTGAGCTGCTGTCTGGGCCAGCTGGCTTCCCTCCAGGTCCCTGCACACCTCTTCTCCCACCTCCCCAGACCCCCAGCTTCTCACACCAAATGCTGCTGAATGTGGCAGGCTGATGTCCTTAATAAAACCGTCAGGAGTTTTACAACTCCTGGGAGGTACTTCCAGATTTAACATTTAATCCTGAGCTAGGGCTCCAGTCACCTCAACTGGATTTCCCATCATTTGTTGAGAATCTGCTGAGGCAGGGGAAAACAGGTGAGAAATAAAATTACAAGTATTATTTTATGAAAACAGCAAGTTCACTGACACCCGAAAGTAAAGGTCACCTTGTCAAATGTTGTTATATACACATGCATCATTTTCAGAACCTACAGCTCTGCCTTGAACTACACCTAAACCCTGAGAAGCAGCTTGTCTAGTTCTGCATAATTGTAGTTAGGTGATGAGACTCATGGAAACAAGTGAAGCACATTTTTTCAGAACACAGTGGAAGATTCATGAATATGTATTGCTTCCAAGACTCCAGTGGTCGGGCAACCACGCACGCCTCATTGATCTTGTGATGGTCTTACAAAGGTTCCTATTTAAACTTTGATGATGTTTAAATGCATGCTGCTCTCTTGTAAGATTTATGTATTCTGACATAATCATCAGCCAATCAAAAATGTTTTGTTCAAAGTCCCTATGGCTCTGTAGTAATGCTTAGGGTTTTCATTGGCTGGTTTTCAGAGGTAGATGGCCAGACCTTTTTCCTTGTCTATCTTAGCCTGGAAAGTGCACTGAGACTTGTCCAATGTGGATGACCCTGCTGGTATTTGAAATGTCATTGACATAGTTGCCAACATTTCAGCAACATGCAAGCCACCTCAGTGCACAGACTTACAGACAGGTGGTGATGGTTGTTAAGTGCTATTGAGTCAGTTCAAACTCATAGCAACCCTGTGGAGGGTTTCCAAGGTAATGTATCTTTGCTGCAGCCGAAAACCTCATCTTCCTCCTTTGGAGCTACTGATGGGTTCGAACCGCCAACCATGTGGTTCACAGTACAGTGCTTTACAGAACCTCCATAAGTGGTGATGATAGTAAAATAGGCAGGGCCAAGTATTCATTGTAAGATCTTGGTGCCTAGATTTACCTGAAACATATAACAGTATAACTTTATTTGTAGTGTTATTGCCCTGATGGTACAACAATTAAGCACTCAGCCACTATGAAAAAGTCATAGGTTCAAACCCACCAGCATCTCCATGGGAGAGAAGATGTGGAAACCTGCTCCTGTAAGGAGTGGTGGTGGTGGTGGTGGTGGTGGTTATGTGCTGTGGAGTTAGTTCCGACTCATAGCGACCCTGCATAGGGTTTCCAAGGCTGAAAATCTTTATGGGAGCAGAAAGCCTCATCTTTCTCCCATGGGATGGCTGGTAATTTTGAACTGCTGACCTTGAGGTTAGCAGCCCAACTTGGAACCAGAGCTCCTTCCCATAAGGATTACAGCCTAGAAAATCCTCTGAAGCAGTTCTACTCTGTCATATAGGGTTGTGATGAGTTGGAATTGATTTGACAGCACACAGCAACAACCTGACTTATGGTTTTCAGTATGTAATGTAATGGTTTTATAAAAAAAATTGTTCCACAGCTGGGAAAACAGAAGATTCTTATTGAAAGAAAGACCTGCAGGAAAACAAAACAAAACAAAAACAAAAACAGACTGGCTGAGTGACTTTCAAGCAAGCTGTTTGCTTTGCAGGTATCCAGCCAAGAAAAGTCAGCCCCTCAGAGAAAACCCCCTTTTAGGGCTGAAACTCAAAGGGGAACCATGAGAAGTATAAAATGCTCACTGGTGACCACCGGGGTCTACTTGTGAGTGGAAGTGGGGAAAACGCAGCCATGAAGACATGGGCTGAGTTTATCCATGTTCCATTGTTTCTCATTGACCTTGAGATGAGAGAGAGAAGAGGAAGGGCTCGCTGGTCTGAAGTTTAGGAAGTTGTGTGGACTACTGAGCCCATGGGAACTGAACTAGCCCCTAGGGGCTAGGGCTGAGAGTGAAGCACCAGCTGGTCTGAAGTCCATGGAGGTGTGCATAAATCCCCAAACTTGAAGTGAGTTCCCATTTGACCCATAAAGATGTTTGATACTGAAAACAAGTGCAAATTGCTACAATTTGATGAACTAGACTTTGCCTATGAAGACAGCGACTCAAAATTCCAACCAGAATGGAAGGATTCTTCATATCAAGGAACAACCTTGTTTCTTCAGTGTCCTGGGTTGATAGGGACAAAAAATTTAGACACTGGCTATCAAAAATGGGGGACTACAAAGGCATGAAGTGACTGGCTTACAAGCTTTCATGAATGTGATTAGTTGCAGAATGAAGGGAGTGGGAAGAGATACATAGCAGGGTAGATAAGAAAACAAGATTCTTCACTATGCTGTCTACAAGAGACAGATCAAAAAGATGGAGACAGTCTAAATACTCAACAACAGAAGAAGCTAAACAAACTTTGGTGTAGACACTCAGTGGAATACTACAAAATATTGAATAATGATGATGAATCTGTGAAAGAGAACTGATGACTTGGAAATACCTCACAACACAGATGAACCTGGAGGATGTTGTGCTGAGTGAAATTAGTCAACCACAAAACAACAAATATTGTATGAGACCAATGTTGTTAAAAGTCTTGTGTTTTTAAAAGATTTTCTTGATAAAAGAAACAATCTGTGATGGTTACAAGAGGGGAGAGAAATTATTCATGGGCTAGAGGGTAGACAGACACATGTTAACATGGGTGGCAGAGCAGGCAATATACAAAAAGGGGAGGGAGGTTGGCAGAGGAAAGATGAAGGCAGTGGGAGACATAGAGGAATACTGTAGATAAAGTGAATAGAGCCACTGGTGAGCTTGAACCGCCGACCTTGCAGTTCAAACAGCTTTGCAGTCCAGCACATTAACCCACAGCACCACACCAGGGTTGTTGTTGTGGTTATGTGCCGTGGAGTCAGTTCCGACCCATAGCAACCCTGTATACAGTTTCCGAGGTTGTAAATCTTTATGGAAGCAGAAAGCCTCATCTTTCTCCCGCAGAAGAGCTGCTAGTTTTGAACTGCTTACCTTGAGGTTCACAGCTCTATTTGTACTATACTACCAGAGAGATGAAGTTTGTCCATCCTGGCCTCCAAGGAGCACTCTGGCTGCACTTCTTTCAAAACAGATCTGTTTGTTCTTTTGGCAGCCCATGGCACTTTCAATATTCTCCTCCAACACCATAACTCAAATGTATCAATTCTTTTATGGTCTTCCTTATTTACTGTCCAGCTTTCACATGCATATAAGGTTATTGAAACTACCATGACTTGGGTCAGGCGCATCTTAGTCCTCAAGCTGACATCTTTGCTCTTCAACATTTTAAAGACGATAAAGATGGCGACATTTCATTCTATTGTACATAAAGTCGCCATATGTCAGAGCCTACCTGACAGCAACTAATAGCAAATAAAGAAATAATAAAGAAAGAAATTGATCCTAAAATAAAACATCTTAATACAGTGCCCAGGACAACACCTCGTATGTATTAGCTAAAAGCATAATGTGTCCTCAGTGCCACCAAATTATCCACACCACTAGTAAGCAAGTGATTTCCTTTTGGGTTATTGTTGCTCTTTTCCTCATCTCAGAGCAAATGAATTAAAAAGTATTTAAAATTAGTGTCTTTGTGTTTTTCAATCCTGGAAAAAATTATCCTGAAAATCACTTTGAAATTTTTTCAGAGAAAAAAAGAACACTGTATTGTTTGTGTATGGCACTGCGGGACTGCAAGGTCAGTTTGAACTGCCAGGTCAATGGTTTAATTCGCCAGCTGCTCCTCAGAAACTCTATACAGGGTCACTATGAGTCAGAACTTACATGATGGCACTTAACAACAGCGGTTGTTTGTGATCACAGAAGAGAAAAATCAAGTCTGTTTTTTGGAAGAAGTACAGCCATGGTCTCCATGGAAACCAGGATGGTCAGACTTCATCTCTCATACTTTGGACAGATTATTAGGAGGGCTCAGTCCCTGAGAAAGGACATCATGTTGGGTAAAGTGAAGAAATAGAGGAAGCCACCCAACGAGATGGATTGGCACAGTGGCAGCAGCAATGGGGTCAAGTGCAGCAAGGATCGTGAGTGGGCACAGGACCAGACAGGCACAGGGTCACTGTGAGTCAGTATCGCTCAATGGCCCATAACAATAACAACAACAATACTGACTTAAAGGAGATCTGGTAGCCACAAGGTCAGCAGTTTGAGACTACCAGCTGCTCTGCAGGAGAAGGACAAGGTTTTCTGCTCCCATAAAAGTTTATAGTCTCAGAAAGTCTATACAGGGTCGCTATGGGTTGGCGCCTACTCCACGGCACATAGCCGCCACCACCACACTGATTTAGGAGTCCTGGTGTGGCACTGTAGGATAAGCACTAGATTGTTAACTGCAAGGTCACCAGTTCAAACCTACCAGCTGCTTCTCAGAAACCCTATACAGGGTTGCTATGAGTCAGAATGAACACAAACAACAGCATGCAGACTTAATGACCGTTTCCAAAGTGGGATTAAATGAGTTGTAGAGATATTTACAATTAATGTCATGGTATACCATCTAACTTGAAAAACACAGAAGTTACTTTGAATCAGCCAGCTTTTGTGTGTGTTCATCAGCCAGCTTTTGTGTGTGTGTATGTGTGTGTGCACGTGTGTGTGAACTAAGAGAAAACAACAGATCCAAGAGATACGGAAACTAGGATGAAGATCCTCTACCCTCAGATAGTGTGGTACTCTAGGATAAACACTGGACTGCTGACCATAGGTTGGTGGTTCAAACCCACCAGTCGCTCCTTGGAAACCCTATACAGGGTCACTATGCATCAGAATCGACTCGATGACAAACAACAACAATAACAGCCCTCAGGTAACCTTGAAAAATCCTCAGAGATGATGTCTGAGCTCTAGACCACCCAAAAGAGATGAGTGATTGCCCATTATGCCACCTGCCCTCATTAATCAGGATGCCATCTGGAGTGGAGCTTGCCCTCTTGAGTTCTGGAAGGTGACCTACGGAATCATGATAGCTTTGTTCCATTGATCATGAAAGTGAAATGGATTTATGCAAGATCAAGAGCAGATTCGGACTTCACGGGAAGCTGGAAACAGTGCTTCCTGGTTTCTTCACGGGTTTGTAAAGAATTGTTTTCAATAATAATGAAACTTACATGAATCTGTCTGTAGTTAGCACAGTAATTAATCACAAGAAGGTGATATAAAGGAAGGAAGGGTTATGCTAGTGAAGCCTTTTGGGGTGCCATGGAGTTCAGGGGGACATCTAATTCCATGTGAGAGGATGAGAATGTCCATAAAGGAAGCTGGTCCCTTAGAGATCTAGGGATCTGTTATAAACAGACAATGAGGCTTTCTTGACTTGTGCTAAATCCCAGTCCTGCACACCATCAAACACCGTCGAATGTGCTCTGACCTCACTTACTTCTCCAGGCTCTCATCTACCCACTGCTCCTTCACACTCATTGCTGTTCCCATCTGCCACACTGATCCTTCTCCCCCCACCATGATGATTCTCTCAACCTAGGATCTACTACATCCACTCTAACTCTTGTCAGGGGGCCTGACCATCTCCTTCAGAAAATCAGTCAATGAAAAACCCTATGGTTCATGACAGAGTGCTGCCCCAAGATAGAGCTGGAAGATGAGGTCCCTAGGTTAGAAGGCACAATCAGTGGTTACCACCATGCATTTGAGGGTACCAAAGATTGTGGAGACAACACAGGACTGTGGTATGTGGGGTCAGAATGAGCTGATTCCATGGTAACTAATAACTCTTGCCCTCTCCAGCCCTTACCCCCTTTCAGCCCAGCCTGGGGTTGTTGTTGGTGGTGGTTGTGTGCTTTGGAGTTGGTCCCGACTTATAGTGACCCTCTATAGGGTTTCCGAGGCTGAATATCTTTACAGGAGAAGAAAGCCTTGTCTTTCTCCCATGGAATGCCTGGTAGTTTGGAATGGCTGACCTTGATGTTAGCAGCAGACTTGTGCAATTGTTGCTCTGGTAGCATAGTGGTTATGAATTGGTCTGCTAACCTCAAGGTCAGCAGTTCAAAACAGCTGTTCCACAGGAGAAAGATGAGGCTTTCTGCTCCCATAAAGATGTACAGCCTAGGAAACCTTGTGCAGTTGGACTGCCCTTATTGTTTTGTATTTTTCCTGTAGGTCCTTCTTTCAAGAGGTATCTTCTGGTTTTCTAGCTGCTCCTGGCTGGTCTGCCTGTCCTTTCAAGTGGAGAAATTTCCCATCTCTGAAGGTCTGGTTGTGGTTCGGGCTTCCACCTATACTCCCATGTAATGCAGAGGCTCATCAGGAAACCTCCTTCACTGGACACACTGTAGCCCCATTTTAAGTATTCCAATCAGTTATAGACAGAAGACAGGCTTACAAGCTTTCCATGTTGATATTTCTGGTTATTCCTTTCTCTCCCCCTCCAGTGTCTGTTTTATAATGTATTGCAAGGAAAACCATGATTCAAAAGGCAGCCTCGCATCTTAACATTACTCCCCCATTTCCCCATTCCATCCATGTCTCAGTCTCTGTATTCCAGAGCCCTGTTGTTCTAAAGCTGTGCCTACATCATTTTTTACCTCTGTCCCATTTAGCCCATTTATACCTGTCTATTTGTTCTCCCCTCTCCCTTCTTGTATATTGCCCCCCTACCCAATACCCAAATTATCTTGTGTCTATTCCCTGCCCTGTGCTCCACCCTCCCCTCCCACCCCTGTCCCTACCCCTACATCCTAGCAACCCCCTAAGAGTCCACTTTAGTGGATTAGTATGGGTTCTTTTTCTTAGTCTTTTACATTAGTGGTCCTATGCAGTATTTTTCCTTTTGTGACTGACTAATTTCACTCAACATAATGTCTTTAAGGTTCCTCCATGTTAGGAAGTGGCATGCAGCTTCCTTGTTATTTTTCAAGGTAGCATAATATTCCATTGTGTGTTACACTGGAACTTTTTAAAACTTAATTTCATCATTCCTCATGCCTTCGATGTGTAGCTACATTATTTACTTGGGTGTGTTATTTGTAGAAAATATGGGAACATTCATAATTTTTTAGCTGCTAAACTTAGGGGCAGTCTGACTGTTACCACAAGAACATACAGGTGGCCTGCCCAGGAGACATCAAGGCAAGTGATAGGATCCTCTCAGTGCAAATTCTCTTCCAAGACTAAGACGCAAAGGAAATATACACTTTGACTGACAACCACGCAAGTCACCCAGAAGGGGAAGTGGCCGAAGAACATCAACGAAGGAGCGAGCTAAGCCCTACATCGTTCAGCAAACTACTGTGAACCCAGGTGGAGACCTGGTCAGCCAGTAGCGAGGCAACATCTGGGGACTCATGGGCTCAGGGTCAGTGACACAGCCACAGAGGTCAAGAGTGGAGAGTGAGGCAGCCAGCCGATAAAAAGAGGCCAGACAGACATAAGAACACCCACACTTGCAGATGATGCCCATTTGACTGGACTTAAATGACTGGATAAACAGAGCTCAACCCGAAAAAGAAAGAGGGAAAAAAGCGTCATCTGATACAATTCGATAAACATGACCTACACCTATAAGTGCAGTAGCTCAAAAGAGGAAACAAGTCCCTGCTGTAAGAACTATACCCACCCCCTCCACACAAAGGGTAGACAGGGATGGGCAACTTGGACATTGGCTACCCAAAATGGGGGGAGGGATACAAAGGCAAGAAGTGACTGGCTTACAAGCTTTCAAGAGGGAACCTAGATCCAGAGGGCGTGGAGGAAGGTAGAGTCTCCAGTGAGTGGTATCCAGCCTGTCCAGGAAGGGCTGATGAAACGAAATATAGATGGGTCTCTTGTGATGCAATGGTGAATAATTGTTATCAGGACTGACTGTGAGGGTTGGAAATCTAGAGATGGACATTTTGTAACAAACAGGGGAGTGATTAATTTATCAGTCTAGGAGCGAAGAACCCTGGAACCATCAATGGAGAAGAGCAAAGAGCGGAATCCTACCCAGAGAGGCAGTGAGGCCTGGGATGGAGGCAGAGAAGACAACGTCAAGAGATGGTGGGGCTGGGGGCTCTGGATCAGGAGATGGAAAGGGGCTGAGGACTGTACTGGGGGTGTGCAGGTTTACAGGGTACACCCCTTGGTTGGGTTAGGATGCATGGACAGGGTGATAACTATGCCAATGAAATGATGGATGATGGAACGAATGAAAAGCTGATGTTCTCCCATGTAGACTATCACACAATTCACAATAAAATATTAAAAAAAAAAAAAAAAAAGCTCCAGTACAATACACCGCATGCACCGTACATGTCTCCAAACATTTCCGGATGTAAATTTTGGCTTCCCTCGCCCATTATCCCCTACTAGGGGAGTCAGATGATGATGGGATGAATGAATAAATGACAATACTCTATAAATGAAGATGAAAACACAATTTTTCCTGAAGACTTCTACTTGTTGAATTCACAGACTGATTATCCAAAATTGTTTCAGTTCAAAATTTAGTAAAACAGTAAAATATAGGCAACATTTTATTCTTTTTCATTTCCATCCTAGGATGATCCCTTTCTTACTCATTTGTAGCTCTTTGTGAATTCAGACTGTTTGGTTTCACATGGTGTCTCGCTGCTCCATTCATGAGAAAGATAATGATGCTTTATCAGGAAATTATAAAAGTTAAAATTTATATGTCACTTTTGATCTGCCCCAGTAAATGCTTTTGGCTTACATTTAAAGTAATATGAAATAAATACCTACCTTCAATGAAATTTCCATGTAATCAGAAATAGAAATTTAAGTAAGCAACATGTGAAAAAAAATTGGCATAATGCACTTACAAAAATAATGTGCAGGTGTTGTGTGGTTGGTAAAAATAATAGTAACACTTATAAAAAGATAAAACGTGTGTTACTTGTATAAAATATGGTAAACATCAAAGTAGGCTGTTGTGAGTTTAACATGTGCCAGCATTTTCCTAGCTTGTTGCTGTGTGCTGTTTAATTGGTTCTGACTCGGTGACCTGTACAGGCTTTCTGAGAGTGACTGGTGGGTTTGAACCGCTGACCTTTCAGTTAGCAGTCCAGGGTGTATTCTACAGTTCTTAGTCATTTGAAAAATGGAGGTGATGTGAAAGCTTTCTTCATAAGATGCTTATGAACATTAAGTAGGTTAATGGGGGGGCCTACATGGAGAAGTACCTGGCGCACTAGGACCACTCAGTCAGTCAGTCAGTCAGTCAGTCAGTCCTCCAACTTGTGGCTAACGCATGCCCAGTAGTTCAGATTACCGTGATCCATAGGGTGTTCACTGGCAGATTTTGGGAGTAGATTGCCAAACTTTCCCCTCTAATCTGTTTTAGTGCGGAAGTCCCACTGACACAGTTTCTGTTTCATGACACCACCGCGTGCAAGCTTTCACTGACAGGTGAATGTGCATGAGGTTCATAGACCGGGAATCAAACCTGGGTCTTCTGCACGAAAGGCAAGTCTTCTGCCATTGAGCCACAGCTGATCTTCTGAAGACCCAATGCTGTTGTTGTTGTCGTCAAGTCAGTTCCACAGCGACCCTGTGTAGGGTTTCCGAGGAGCAGCTGGTAAGCATGAACTGCCAACCTTGCAGTTCAAACAGCTTTGCAGTCTGGCGCATTAACCCACAGCGCCACACCAGTTCACTACTATTATCAAACCCATCATTACTCAACTACTAGGGACTCTCTTGGTTTCTACTAACAGAGAACTGAAACTAGTTTAGGCCAAAAGAGACACTTTTTGACTTCTGAAGTTACTAGAACCCAGGATCAAAATGCCATGAGGACACTCTCTTTGTCTTTTGTCTGTTTTCCTTTTGAGTCACTTTGATTCTATTCTACTGGTGACAAGGAAGTCACAGAGGACTTCCACATGAGAGGACTCCCAAGGAGCTCTGTGATTGGCCCAGCATTGTTTTCAGCCTCCCAGCTCTGCACCAATCACTGTGGACAAGGGGCGAGATTTGAGGAAGATGGCCGCTTCTCCTTAACCCATCATTAAAAGATGTCACAGTACTCTTGACAAATAAAAGTGTCAGTTGCCACTTTCATCACCATCTTCTACGAAATTAGTTTTATAAAATTCCAATCCTTTACCTTAAGGAAAATGTTTTCATTTGTTCATGCAACAAACTATCTACTAGGTGCCAGGCACTGCACTAGCAGGTTAAATCAGAGGGATGAACAAGACACAGCTACTCTAGATTGTATATTTCCTTTTGTCCTTAGAGGGAACTATCCAGCTAAAACAAGTCCTGTCAGTAATATAAAGAGAGCACTCACCCCAAAGATCACAGGAGGCCCCTCATCAAGGAGATGGCATGTTCTGACAACCCAGGAGCAGCTGTCTCGGGTCACAGGGCGGCCTATTTCTGTGACTCCTACAAATGACAACCTCACAAGTGTTGGCATTAGCTCAGTGCTTGGAATGTGGAGACGAGCGGTCCAGTTCTGTGGTCCATGAGCAGCTGCAGGATCATGTGGCGGCTGGGAGAGAAACCCTGATAGAATCCTCATCCAACAGTCTGCCCGCACATCACCCCCACCTGCTCAGGCCTTTGACCCATTCAGGCATTCCTTGAGCAAACGTTTGGGGGTCCCTGGGGAGAGCCAGCAGTTAAGAGATAAGTTACCAACTGAAACGTTGACAGTTCCAACTCACCCAAAGGTTCATGGGAAGACAGTGCCAGTGATCTCTATCTCAAAGGTCAGTCTGCTTCACGACAACCAAGCTGGCCTTTAAAAAATGTCCATCATGCACACAGTGGCACAGTGGGTCAAGCATAGGGTGGCTAATGGTTCAAACTCACCAGCTGCTCTGCAAGAGAACAATGAGACCATCTGCTCTTGGAAAGATTTACAGTCTGGGAAACTCTGGGAAAGAGTTCTACACTGTCCTAAAGGGTCATAATGAGTCAGAATCAACTCCATGGTAGTGGGTCCAGGTGAGACATAGAAAAATAAGAAAGATGTCTGCCCCAAAGGAGCGTACAACATACACGAGAAAGAGCCAAACACTTACCTTCATATTGTGCCCACGGGGAATAGGTACCAGGAAACACAAAAAGTGTGGTGGCTCTGTACGATAAATACTGTACTGCGAACTGCCAGGTCAGTGGTTCAATTCCACCAGCCGCTCTGCAGGAGAAAGATGAGGCTTTCTGCTTCGGTGAAGATTTACAGCACTGGAAACCCTATACAGGGTCACTATGACTCGGAAGGAATTCTGGTGTGGCGCTGTAGGATAAACACTCAACCTTAAGGTTGATTGGAACCACAAGGTTGGTGGTTCAAACTCACCAGCCGCTCCTCGAAAACCCTATACAGGGTCACTATGAGTCAAGACTAAGTTGACACAGCATTTAACAATATAAATCAGAAACACTCACCAGCACTTAACAACATACAATAATGATGATGAGGCAAATATCATTATAATACTTGACTTACAACGAGAACACCAATGAAGAGATGGGTGAAGGAAGTTAATTATCTAGCATCACGTGGCTGGGAACACTCTAGATTCCCACCCAGGACCTCAGGACTCATTCTTCACCATCTCATTCAAGCCCCTCTTAGTTACTAGCTCACCCCATTGTGATCATATCACTGTTGTTGTTGTTGTTAGGTGTTGTCGAGTCGGTTCTGACTCAGTAACCCTGTGTTCCACAGAATGGAACATCACACAGTTCGATGCCCTCCTCACAATTTTTGTTCTGTCTGAGCCCAAGGTTGTAAGTACTATGTGAATTCATCTCATTAAGGTTCTTCTTTATCCTGGCCAGGAATGATGACCAAAGTCCCTTCTCCAGGGACTGGTCCCTTCTGATAACATGTCCAAAGGATGAGCGATAAAGCCTCACCATCACTGATTCTAAGGAACAATCCAGTGGTGGTGGTGGTGGTGGCTGTGGGTCGTGGAGTCGGTTCCGACTCATAGCGACCCTGTGCAGGGTTTCCGAGGCTGTAATTCTTTACGGAAACAGAAAGCCTCATCTTTCTCCCTCGAAACAGCTGGTAGTTTCGAACTGCTGTCCTTAAGGCTCGCAGGCCGATTCGTAACCACTACGCTACCAGAACTCCTTTAGGAACAATCCAGTTGTACTTTGTCCAAAACGAAATTGTTTGTTCTTCTGGCAGTCGATGGTGTGTAGTCAGTATTCTTCACCAACACCACAAATTAAATGAATCATTTCGACTTCACTCTTCCTGTTCATTTTCCAGCTTTCACATGCAGATGAGGTTTTGGAAGTACCATGACTTGGGTCAGGTGCACCTTAGTTCTCAAAGTGACAAGTTTGCTCTTTAACACCTTAAGGTGGTCTTTTGTAGCAGATAAGATTATTGCTCTTGGCAAATGGGTTGAGGGAGCTGAGAAACTCATGTCTTTAATCTTAGTGTGTTTTCCCTCACCTAAGGAATCAACATGGTATAAAATGAAAAGAATGCAAGATTTAGAGATCATCTGATAGATGGTTTCAGACTGAACCCCACCATTTACTGAGTACGTGACTTGGCAACTTAGTGCATCTCTCTGAACCTCAGTGTTTTTGCCAGAAGGTGTAGGCCAGTGTGCTAACTTTACACACACACTTGTTTGGAGTGCAAACCCCCTGACACAGCATAGATCAGGTTTTCAAGGTTTTTCACTTCACAAAAAAATGAGCCTAGTCAGACCCACTTAGGCTATGGTTTGTCAGCAGTAAGACACTCCTTTGCTTGGCCTGCCGTCCCTTTTCCTTTGCCCCACGCTGAGTTATATTCCAAATGTTCAGGTTCTTTGTGATTCCAAAAAGAGATCCCCATCCTCCTCTTTGACCCAACTCAGTAAAGTCAAAAGCCAGAATGTGCCTTCCTGTCAGGCACAAAAGTAGGAAATTGAAACCAGAAAAATGATTTCCAAACTTGTAACTATCACAGGGAATGGAAAACTCATTTTTTAATTTGGGAAACTGCTTCATTGCTTAGACTCTACATTTAGAATTGAACTTGGCTTTGGGGGCATGTGGAACCGTGGAAACGTTGGCAGATTTAGAAAAGCTGCATTTGGATCATATGACCGTGTAGACAAAGACTACCACCCCAGGTTTTAGCTCCTGAAATCCTTGGGATGTAAAGTATTTGTTTCCCACAAGTGTTACTTGGTTGAAAGAGATTCGATCATTATCAATTCTATTTTTTTGTTGTTGTTGTTATGTGCTGTGGAGTTGGTTCCGACTCATAGCGACCCTGCACAGGGTTTCCAAGGCTGTAAATCTTTACGGGAGCAGACCGCCTCACCTTTCTCTCGTGGAACCGCTGGTAGTTTCGAACTGCTGACCTTGAGGCTCGCAGCCTGATTCGTAACCACTACGCTACCAGAGCTAGCAAAGGAAAATATTTTTAGCCAAAAACAGACTGAATTCAGATGTGTTGTTGTTAAGTGCTGTCGAGTCGGTTTGAACCCATAGTGACCCTGGAATTCAGTCTTTTGTCTCAACAGTAACGTCAGTCTCTTTACAAATGGGGGTGTTCAGTGCCATCCAGTCATAGTGACGTCATACGACAAAGCAAACTACCCCCTAGGGCTTTCTTGGCTGTCATTTTTATGTGATGCTTTAGGATAAGCACTGGACTGCTAACTGCAAGGTCTCCAGATCTTCCTCCCACAGAGCTGTTGGGTGGGTTTGAACCACCGGCCTGTCAGTTAGCAGTCAAGCACTATCATGCCATCAGGGCTCCTTTCTACACATCCAAAGAACTGATTGCTGGCATCTATTCTGACACACAGCCATCTTAACAGGGTTTCCAAAGCTGTTCTGCTCCCACAAAGATCTACAGCCTCGGAGACCCTATGCAGCAAGGGGGAAGGGACCTTTCATCTTCATTCACGGGCCATACAAAATTATCAACTTAAACATGAGCCTGCTTGCTATATTTGATCAAACATTTAATTAACTCACTCGGAGTGTGATGGCTACAGAATTCTGGTAGTATAGGGGTTACGTGTCGGGCAGCTAACCTCAAGGTCAGCAGTTCGAAACTATCAGCTGTTCTGCAAGAGAAAGATGAGGCTTTCTGTTCCCGTAAAGATTGACCGCCTCGGAAATCCTGTCCAGCGTAGTTATGAGTTGGAACCAACTCTACAGTACATAACCAACCAACCAACCAAGTGTGATGGCTGGAACGGCAGTTGCCCCAACCCCGCTGTATAGATAGGGTCACTACGGTAAGAATCAGCTCTGTGGTAGTAAGTTTGGTGTTTTGGTAATTGTAATGGAAATTGTACCGGAAGTTGATTGCCACATCCTTCTCTTGTGGAGAAGCTGGTGGGTTTGAACTGCTGACCTTCCAATTAGCAGCCAAGGGCTAGGGACTGTGCCTCCAGACCTGCTCTCTACATGTTAGATACACTGATGACCACTCCAGTGACTGCTTCATTTGTCTGCCTCTGAGCACAGAGAAGATCTTATTCTTGACACAGAAAAGCACATTGCCTAGTATATATGAGGGGGCTTCCAAACGTTTGTGGCAAACTAAGAATGAAAAGATAATGGAATTTTTCACAAACTTTTTGAAGTCCATTTACATCTGGGGCTCAACTAGTGTTTATTGCACTCCTGAGCATCATATTGTTGTTGTTGTTGTTGTTAGGTGCCATCGAGTTGGTATCGACTCACAGCGACCTTATGCACAGTAGAATAAAACATTCAGTTTGTTGTACTGTGGTGGCTTGTGAGTTGCTGTGATTCTGGAAGCTATGCCACCGATATTTTAAATACCAGCAGGGTCACCCATGGTAGACAGGTTTCAGATAAGCTTCCAGACAAAGACAGACTAGAAAGAATTCTGGTAGCGTAGAAAGAAGGAGTGATTAATTACTTCCAAATACTTAGTAATTGCAAACCTTATGAATAGCAGAGCATCAAATTAGATAAACTCAAAGGTTCTCCCAAAACCAAAACCAAACCCTTTGTCACCGAGTCAATGCCAAGTGACAATGACCCTACATATTGTTTCCGAGGCTATACATCTGTACTGCAGCAGAAAACCTCATCTTTCTCCTCAGAGCGGCTGGTGGGTTTGAACCCCAGACTTTGCAGTTAGCAGCCCAAACTCTAACCCACAGTGCCACTAGGGCTCCTTAAGAGTTTGATGGCGTTAAACTATAATGAACCTAAAATCCACAGGCTTTTCAGTAGAGGGTGCTCTGTCTCCCCTGCAGGATTACATTCAAAGTGCTGTGCAGAATGAGGGCTCCAAGTTACTTACCTGGAATTAAAGCCATTTTTTTAAAACCACACCAAGAAAAACAAAAGGAGAGCGCAATGCAGAGACATGGTTGGCGGGTGGTGTGGTGGTTTTAAAGGCAGTGCAGTGGTTGGCAATTCGTCTGCAAACAGAAAGGTTGAGGGTTTCAACCCATCAGTTACTCCGTAAGAGAAAGATGAGGCTGTCTCTTCCCACAAAGATGGTGGTCTTAGAAACCCTACTCTGTCTTCTTGGGTTGCCGTAAGTCAGAGCAGACTCCATAGCAATAGATGTGGGTGGCTGTCATGTAAGAGGGGCTCTAGTTTTACAGAAATACACCCTGAAGCATGATGGGATGGTGGAGAATTCTGTCAGAAAACCAATGTGCTGTTGTTAGGTGTGCTTGAGTTGGTTCCCACCCATACAGACTTTATGTACAACAGAATGAACCCCTGCCCAGTCCTGAGCCAACCTCACAATTCTTGCTACTCTTGCTAGCTCATTACTTCTGCCACCACACCACTCCATCTTGTTGGGAGTCTTCCTCTTTCTCACTGTCCCTCCATTGTACCAAGCATGATGTCCCTCTCCAGGGATTTATGGTTCCTCCTGATAATATGTCTGAAGTTTGAGACACAAAGTCTGGTCATCTTGGCTTCTAAGGATCATTCTGGCTATACTTTCAAAACACATCTGTTTGTACTTTCATATTTCAGAACCTCTATGGGGCTCATCAGAGTCCTGGGGTGGTGCTGTGGGTTAATGCACCAGTCTGCAAAGCCATTTGAACTACAAGGTCAGCGGTTCAAGTTCACCAGCGGCTCCTTGGAAACCCTATGCAGGATTGCTATGGGTCGGAATCAACTCAACGGCTCTTCACAAAAACAATGGGGCTCTGCAGGATTAGCACTGGGATGAAAGCACAAGGTCAGCAGTTCAAACTCACCAACTGCTCCTTGGAAGCTCTATACAGGGTCGCTATGGTCAGAACAGACTCAACAACACTTTCAACAACAACAACAATTTGGCTCCAGGCAGTCTGTGTGTAATCTTGCCCTACTGAGTGTACAAAAAGAAGAAACTGATGAACATGACTCTGAGCCCATCACGGACCAATTTTCATCAGTAAATGTCATTTTCATGTAGTGCATCATGTGGTAAGTGACAGATTGAACATACTTGACTTGTAAAAGTTCTAAAAAATATAGGCGTAGGGGTATCATTTCGGTGCTTGCGGTGAGCACTGTGTTCTGCAGATACACCTCTGCCTCCAGCCCACGGAATCTGAGGGCTTCAATTAAAGAAGAACCGACCTCCCACAAACTGTTAGGTGTCAGGGTTGAGTAGGTAGAATAGAAAACCTGGCCTGGGGCCCTAAGCTGAGTACTAATTTCACTGGAAGGATAACATTGGGAAGATGTGGTGGTGGTGGTGATATGCCGTGGAGTTGGTTCCGACTCATAGCGACCCTGCACGGGGTTTCCGAGGCTGTAAATCTTTATGGGAGCAGAAAGCCTCATCTTTCTCCCACGGAATAGCTGGTAGTTTCGAACTGCTGACCTTAAGGTTCGCAGTCTGACTCGTAACCACGAACTACCAGAGCTTCTCTCCGCATGCGTTGTTGTTGTTAAATGCCGTCGAGTCGGTTCCGACCCATAGCGACCCTGAACAGGGTTTCCGAGGCTGTAAATCTTTACGGGAGCAGAAAGCCTCATCTTTCTCCTGCGAAGCAGCTGGTAGTTTCGAAGTGCTGACCTTGAGGATCGCAGCCCGATTCGTAACCACTACGCTACCAGAGTTCAGCATGTGTAGTGGTTACTAATTGCACTGCTAACCTCAAGGTCAGCAGTTCGAAACTACCAGTGGTTCCGCAGGAGAAAGATGAGGCGTCTGCTCCCGTAAAGATTTGCAGCCTCAGAAACCCTGTGCTGGGTGGCTATGAGTCGGAACCGACTCCACGGTACTTAACAACAACTAACGAAGAAATGTACAAAAAATTTAAAAGGACGGTAGTTTCGTTATAACTCAAATACGTTGTAAATCGGGGGCGGCCTGTATATAAGTATCTTCCACGCCTTTGGGTATTTTGTTCCTGGTCTACCTGACTGAAGCCACCTTTGTGAATAAACTGTTTATTTTACTTTCAGCCACAGGAGGGCGCAGCGGTATCACTAAAAGGAAAAGAGCCACGCAAAGCTGCCGCCTAGGAAAGGTTGGGGTAAAGACTCATCTATTTTATAACAGACTGTTTTGAGACAAACTCAAATGGGATTGCTCAAAACAGGGGCCCTTTCCAGTCCCTCATTGTGCTAAGGAGAACACATTAAGGCCAGAGAAGTTGTAGACTTGCACTTCCAAAGTCCTCAGGTGGTTAGGGGCCAAGTTTATCACACTGACTTCACCCAAGAATCCCAACAAACCCCCACCGGTGTCCACTGGGCAGGCGGAAGCCACACACTACTCAGAAGGAACAGGAGGACGTCGCATGGGGGCTTCGGGCTTCCCGCTTTTTCTTGAACCTGGTTATGTGCTGTAGAGTTTTACAAAGGAAAAATCAGCCTTTTCTTGGACTTGAAGAGCTTGCTAAGTGGTAGGGAAGTTACAGAGTGCAAAACACAGGAAGAGCAGCTCATAGAAGTATATGGTGTCCAGAAACGCTTAATGAATCACAGCTGCCGCGCTCCCACACAACCACCGGGCACCATACCAGCTGAAGGCAGCTGAGAAGGTCTCACCAAGGCTGGCCTAGCACCTCTGCCGGCCTCCATCCACCAATAATTAGCAAAATATGTCTCTGTTCTTGAGTGTAACACAAAGGACCAAATTTACACAAGAAAGAAGAGGATCCGGAGGGACATTTAATGGTATTATCCCTTTTAGATAAAGAAACATTATCAAATCAGTGGGTGGGACAAACTATCAACCCTCATGGCTGCTGGCTGAAAGGTTAGCAGGTGACTCAGAAGAGAGACCTGCCTATCTGCTTCTGAAAACGCAGCCCTGAAAATCTCATGGAGCAGTTTTACTTGGTCACATGACTTAGAGTTACAGGGTTTCTGAGGCTTTAAATTCTCACCGGAACAGACATCTTCTTTCTCCCATGGAGCGGCTGGTGGGCTCGAACTGCAGACCAGTGGTTTGAAGTTCGGAGCTTATTGTATGTAGCCACTGTGCTCCCCAGCTTTGTGCTAGAGGTGTTTAACCCTAACCCACTGGTGGAATTTCAGTATTGACGACTGAGACAAGCACATGTCAGATGCTTCCAGACAGGTCTCCATGTGAAAAATTATTTCATTAGAATTTTGCTACATTTAATCATAGCCATTCTAACTTAGCAGCTGTTTTCTGTGTAATTTTATTAAATATTTTCACTCAGGTAAGAATCACATATAAGGGTAATAATTTTGATAAATTTTCTTGAAGGATACAGGATTATCGCAGGGGCTTATTAGGAAGAAGTTTTAAGGAAACTGAAAACTTAACGTTGTTGACAAAAGGCCAGGAAAGTTAAACCAAGGATTTTTTTCTCCCATCACGACAATGTTCCGTGCTCATTTTTCAAGGGTAGCAAGGGTTTTCTTAGGAGAATTTCACTGGGAAATCTTACCCCATCCACCCAACAGCCCTGGTCTTTTCCCTTCAGACTGTATGTTCCCAGAACTCAAAGAACTTTTCAAAGGAACACAGTATGAATCTGAAGGATACCAAAACTGCCATTTGGCCATGATGTAAACGGAGGAGCGCAGAATTCTGTGGGGGAAGGGTTAGAGAGCTGGACCTGTGGCCTTCAGAGTGTATAGACCTAGATGGAGGAGATGTTCTGAAGCAATAGCTTCACATTTGGATTATTTTTGTTTAATCAAGGTTTCTATGGAGTCCTGCTGTGGAGCTGTGGGTTAATGCGCCAGACTTTAAAGCACTTGAACTGCAAGGTTAGTGGTTCAAGCTCACCAGCTGCTCCTCGGAAACCCTATACAGGGTCGCTATGGGTCGGAATCGACTCGACAGCACTTAACAACAACAAAAGGTTTCTGTGATTTATAACAGTACTTTTTAAATTCACCCTTCAAGAATTATGACATCGCTAAAGAACTTAGAGAACAAAAGGTAAGAGATATTTCTTAGTTCTCAAATGCAATCCTGACCAGGTCTCTGGTCCTCTATGTCATCACAAATGCCATCATCATAGCTGGACTCATAAAGAAACGAGCTATTTGATGGTTATTTAGTTAAAGAGACACCACTGGGTTTTTCTAGAGGCATATAATCTAAAATAAAGAGTAGTTAGCCTAGGTTGTTGCTGTTAAGTAATGGTAAATTGGTTCTGACTCATAGAGACCCAGTCTAGGAATTCCAAGGAATTGCTGGTGGATTTGAACCACTGACCTTGTGGTTAGCAGTGCAGTGTTTATCTTACACTGCCACACCAGGGCTACTACCAGTTAGCCAATAAAAGACATCAATGTAATAATTTATACAAATCCTGCCTTCCCTGAAAAAAAGCCTTTAAGATCACTTACAACAAAAAACTCTATAATAGGAAAAAAAAAAAAAAAAAAGAACGGAGATGGGAACTAAAGGTAAAGAGGAAAGAACCAAGTGAATACAGTAATTATGACATTTAATATTGTTTCTGAGCTTCCTGGAGGCCAAGGCAAAAGTAAAAATAAGAGCAATTTGCAACATGATTAGAAGACAGGAGAAAGAATGTGGGCTTGTAAATGTATCTGTCAGTAACCAAATCTAACTGGAGTCCTGGTATAGCTTTATGGGTTCATGCGCCAGATTGCAAACCCGCTTGAAATGCAAGGTCGGTAGTTCAAGCTCACCAGCTGTTCCTCAGAAACCCTCTACAGGGTCGCTATGGGTCAGAACCGACTTGACAGCACGTCACAACAACAATCACCAAATCTAACTTTATGTAATGATTTGTATGTGTGGCATTTTGAATGAAGACATGACAGACACCCCACTGGGTGGTACCAAACAGGAAACTGAGGTTCATTACACCCAGACATGTCACTGAAGACAGGGCTGGACATTTCCAAACATTGAAGTCATTAAATACCCTACGGAGCTCAGGTTCACTCTAACACACCTGGGGCTGCCATGAGTCGGGATTGACTTCACAGCCACTGGTTTCTAATTTTATCCTCCATGAGCTTTTGCACAAATTGAAGGGGAGAGAAATTGATATTAAAGCACAACATAAAAAGGCCGATCCTAGCTGAGAATGGAGTGTCCAGCTGATATGAAGTGAGGGGAGATGCACAAGAATGCCCACACTTGCAAATAGTACCCATTTGATCTTGCTTCCATGGCTGAAAGATCACAATTAGACCAAAAAAATGTTTAAAA
>NW_006408523.1:7713474-7733159 GCF_000296735.1 Chrysochloris asiatica | reverse complement strand
GATGTTCTCCCATGTAAAGTATCACTCAATTCACAACAAAAACTTTAAAAAAAGGCTAATCCTGTGAATGACTAGGCTGCTGTGAACACACTTCTGAAGAAAACTGAGAAATCAGAGAAAAAGGGAGAGAGGGACAGGCATAGAATGAGAGATGTCTCTTCTCTTCAGGTCTTCTTTGTGCCTGGGACCGGCCTTGAATGTAGAAGACAGCTTGTTCTAATAAACACTCAAGTGGTGTTGTTCAAAACAGGAGTCTGCAAGAATCCATTGTCTCTGATTTGCAATGATGAATTATTTTCGTCGACCATGTATCTGGTCCTTGGCACGCACTGCGTGGGCGGGCACCAGGCACGCCCCAGTGTGTCATCTGGCAGCCAATGGTACCCGAATAGAGGAAGTCTAAAGGGTACATGTGTAATACAGCTTTGTTTCATAATTTCATTTCTGGATTCAATTTTAAGCAGATGTGCACTGCTCTCTTTCTGAAGGTAAAAAGCAATGAAAACTGTGGCTTTTTTTTTTTTAATGAAGTGAGCCCTTGAAAAATATCAGCTGTGTTTGGTTTCAAATTTTGCTATTCACACCCCCACCTCCCACCCCGCCCCATCTCCTAAGGTTCTCTTTTTGGCAGCAAAAGATTCCATTAAAAATTCTATACATTCACTGTGTCCATCCTTCCTTCTCAACAACACCCATGTAAAGTCTCCACTCACTGAAGAAGAGAAGTCCTTCTCAGTTTGGTTTGACTCTGAAATGACAGCCATCACCTTAATAAGTTAGCAATTGTAATAAACCAACCCACCACTCATCATTCAGTAGTGGTTTGTGTTTTGCTACAATACTACAAGTAATGCCACTGGCATTTCAAATATCAGCAAGTATTTCAAATGCCAACATGGGGGATGGGAACCCTACGGATCACAACAGAACTCGGTGTGATAGAGTGCTGCAAGATGATCCCCCTAGGTTCAAAGATGCTCAACATGCACAGCAGATACAACAATGGGCCGCAGAAACCCAACCGGCCCTGAAGGTGGTACAGGAACAGACATTGCTTCTTTCTACTGACCAGGACACCATGGATCAGAGACAACTGGACAACAACTATAATTTGCAACTGTGTGTTCATTTCTAATATGTCTATTATTGTGTTGGGTGACTAGACAAAAAAAGGTATACTCTTTTATCTAATCCCAAGAGTATCATAATAGGGTTGGAGAGGAAACTAACACATGGTAAATTACATGAGTTACTGTTAGGTGCTGTTGGTTCTGACTCACAGCAACCTGATGTACAACAGAACGAAACACTGGCCGATCCTGTACCACCCTCACAATTGTTATATCTGAGCCCATGGTTGCTGCCACTGCATCAATACATCCTGTTGAGGGTCTTTCTCTTATTTTGCTGACCTTCTACTTTTCAAAGCATGATGTCTTTCTCTATGGACAGGGCCCTTCTGATAACATGCCCAAAGTATATGAAATGAAGCTTCACCATCCACATGTTTAAGGAGCATTCTAGCTATATTTTATCCAAGATAGAATTGTTCCTTCTTCTGGAAGTCTATGGTATAATCAATATTCTTCACCAACACCATAATTCAAATGCATTAATTCTCCTCTGATCTTCTTGATCCATTTGTCCAGCTTTCACATGCATATGAGGTGACTGAAAATATCATGGGTTGGGTCAGGTGCACCTTAAAGTGATATCGTTCGCTTTTTAATACTTTAACGAGGTCTTTTGGAGCAAGTCTGTCTAATGCAACATGTCATTCAAAATTCTTAACAAGTTCAGTTTTTTTCTGTGTGGCACTGTGGGTTAATGCACTGGACTGCAAAGTCGGTTTGAACAGCAAAGTCAACATTTCAAGCTCACCAGCTTGAAAACCTTGGAAACCCTATAGTAGGTCGTTATGGGTTGGAACCAACTCGATGGCACTTAACAACAACATCATGATACAAGGGGCTTCCAGAAAATTCATGGGAAAAAATTCATTATCCTTTTTTTTTTCCCCATTATCTTGTACTTCTATTTCTTCATGACCTTTTTGAAGCCCCCTTGTGTAGTTAGAGGTGGTGTCTATGGATATGTGAGGATTTATTAAGTGTTGTTGTTGTTGTTGTTATGTGCCGTGGAGTCGGTTCTGACTCATAGTGACCCTGTACAGGATTTCCGAGGCTGTAAATCTTTACGGGAGCAGAAAGCCTCATCTTTCTCTCGCAGAACAGCTGGTAGTTTCGAACTGGTGACCCTTAGGTTCGCAGCCCAATTCGTAACCACTACGCTACCAGAGCTCCTTTTATTAAGTATACCACCACCCCACCCCACCCCCAAAAAATGGAAGGAACAGACAAGAGTGGTCAGGGAGAATGCATCATCTTTACCTGTTAGAATCCTTCTTGTCAACTGGAATCAGAAATATCTACATACCCTCCTTCTCTGCTCTTCTCCAAACTAATACATCTTACCCAAACGTCACTGTGGCTCTCTCCCTTTTTTTTTTTTTTTTGAAGATAACAAAAAGTTTGTATATTTTCAAAAAAATTGAAAACCAAATTCCTCCTGCAGAGTGTGGCTCTCTATTTTTCTGCTGGCTGTTTTTTTGTTGCTATTTTATTTTTAAAGCTTTACTTAAAATGTCAATGTTGAATGAGGAACAAGAAAAGTTTGCATGTGGATAAGAGACTGGGAATAGCACAGAACCATTGGCAATTCACAGCACATCATCTTGCTAATGGATTCCTGAGCACATTTGCACATTCCTCTGTTTTTAATCCTCTCTGGCAGCCTTCCACGCCCAGGCATCATCTTTGGGGCAGAGAACCAGGCACGTTTCTCATCAACTTTAATCCTGGTTTCAGCCAGGTGCGTGGCCACTGAGTCCACAAACAGCACCACTGGGAGTGAATTTCTGAGATGGAAGTACATTCCTGGGTTAGGAATGAGCCTCACTCCTTACAGAGTTGTTGAAATTTGTAGGCAAGTTGAACCAGGAGCATGTGGTTCTTACTTAATCTTTATTTAAAACCTCTCCCCTGATTTAAAAGCTGTATCGCAGCAAGTGAAGTTGATTTTGATGAGGAGGAATCACTTGATGAAAAGGCATTTGTTTGGGTTTAGGGGTTGGTTCAATCACTTCAAAGTGAGGGCAAATTGGCGCAATGTGAAAGGGCAAACACACAAGGTACTCGAATTGGACATTTATAACTGTACAGCCTACAGTTGCAACATCATAGATATGTTGTTGTTGTTGTTGTTGTTAGGTGCTGAAGAGTTGATTCTGAATCATAGCAACACTGCATAGGGTTTCTGAGGAGCAGCTAGTGGGTTTGAACTGCCAACCTTGTGATCCTACAACACCACACCAAGCTTCCATTATTTACAACCAATTATGTATGAAATCCATCAGTTGTCTGTCATTTTGTCACACTGTGGTGGCTTATGTGCTGTTATGATGCTGGAAGCTATGCCACCGTATTTTAAATACCAGCAGGGTCAACATGGTGGATCTCAAAACTAGACCAATGAATAATACCCATATACATGGAGAAAAGATTGAAATTGTCAAAGTCTTCATTTTGCTCAGATCAACCTTCAACAGCAATGGAAGCAGCAGTCATGAAATCAAATGACACATTGCAGGAGGCAAACCTGCTGCACAAGACCTCTTTAAAGTGTTGAAGAGCAAAGATGTCAGCTTGAGGACTAAGGTGTGCCTGAACCCAAGCCATGGTATTTTCAATAACCTCATATGCATGTGAAAGCTGGACAGTGATAAATAAGGAAGACTGTAGAAGAATTGATGCATTTGAATTATGGGGTTGGGGGAAAACATTGGAATACCACGGACTGTCAGAAGAACAAAGAAATCTGTGTTGGAAGACGTACAGCCAGAATGCTCCTTAGAAGCCAGGATGGCCAGACTTAGTCTCTCATACTTCAGACATATTATCAGGAGAGACCAGTCCCTAGAGAAGGTAAAGTAGAGGGTCAGCGAGGAAGAGGAAGACCTCCCATGCGATGGACTGGCACAGGGCAGCAACAGTCGGGTCGGCTCAAACATAACAATGCTGTGAGGATGATGCAGCCCTAGGCAGGGCTTCGTTCTGGTGTGCAGAGGGTTGCTATGAGTAGGCACCAACTTGACAGCACCTAACAACAACAACGTTTTAGTACAGTCTTTATGAGTACCAGTGTGGTGCTTGCTGTAGGATAAGCACTGGACCGCAATGTTGGTTTGAAGCTCATATTTCATGGTTCAAACTCACCAACTGCTCCTTGGAAACCCTACACAAGGTTGCTATGTATGAGTCAGCAGTGACTCCATGGCACTTAACAACAATCTAGAACGTTATCACTGTAGGATAATTGCAAGGTTGCCTAGCCACTCCTCGGAAACCCTATACAGGGTTGCTATGAGTCGGAGCCTATTGTGGGACACTTAACAACAACAACAACGTATGCCACCAACAAAGCCCTGGGTAACACTGTGGGCTAAGTACTGCACTGCTAACCACAAGGTCAGTGGTTCAAACCCACCAGTGGCTCCTTGTGAGAAAGATGAGACTGTCTGCTCTTGTAAAGAGTTATAGTCTTGGGAAGCCAGGGAGCAGCTCTCCTCTCCCTCTAGGGCTCCTGTGAATCCAAATCAACTTATCACAGTGGGTTTGCTTGTGGTCTGCGATTTATCTGTTACTGAGAATTGAAAGCAATTTACCTGTAAAGTCTCATAAGACTAGACTAGTGGCTTCAACCTTAATTGGACATTAGAATCACCTGGAGAGACTTACTATCAAGGTCCCTACTGTGTGATCCCCCTCCCCTACTCACCCCTAGGCCCAGGCCCCATCCCTGAGAAACTCATTCAGAATGTGAAATCAAATGAAAGACTATGCTCTCTAAAGTTTGTGCAAGCGCTGTAATTTCCTGATTTTTGTTCATCGTGGGTCCTATTATAAGCATTGATTCACCTGTCATCTGCCTGGTCCCAATTCTCTGGCGGAGTCTGACAGACATTCATTACAACAGCCTCCACAAGTTTGTTTCTCCACCTTGGTTTGCTTTAACCTTGCACCAAACGAAGAAGGTGAAGCAGGTATCACACCACGAGTCTAAAAGCCGCTCAAGAAGGAGGTTAAGTGGCACAAGCTCTTGACTCCCATCACTTCGGTATTTCAATCAATAATAGAGTCTGGAGACCAAACAATAAAACAACGGTGAACACACAAGAAAAGAACTCTGAGCTCATTGACTAATCAGGAGGCCTTATTTCCAAAGACTAAATCTGATTACATCGCTGCCTTTTAAAAACCACTCAATGGCCCCCTTATGCCAAAAGGAGAAAAAAAAAATCGGAATTCCTTTGTGTGGCATAAAGGTCCTTTGTGTGACACGAGGCCTGGTTCCCTATTACCTCTGCAGCCGCAGTTCTCAAAGGACCTTTCCTGCTTCCTATAAGCTGAATGTTTTGCGATTCTCCAAACACTCTGGCTAACTTGTGCTCATGCATTTCCTCAAATTACTGGTTCTTTCTGAAATGTCCATTTTCCCAAGTCCTTGTCTTCCTCTACCTCCGTTTCCGGTTCAGTTTCGGGACCACCAATGGTTGCTCAGCTGTGTGTGAACGGGTCTGTACTTGTTGTCTGTTTAAGGTCACAGCTGGCGTTGAATAAAAGTTCCTTGAATGAATAAAGATTAGGCATTCCTAGTTATCACTCCTTAAATTCGAAATACGTAAACAAAATAAAATACAGCGTAATCCTCTGGGAGGGGTTGATATCTGAGTCGACAGCAGATCGGTTGGTGGAATCCAAGGTCTTATTTATTTAAACTGCAAATCAGCCTTTGCTGGTCTGTCTGTGTTTCCTGGGTCATGAAGGGATTCAGAGGCTGTTGATGGTAGCAAACCTACATGCTGTTTTACTCACGCCAGAGCTTGTTAGTTTCCTACATAGTTAGGGTTGTTAAGTGCCTTTGAGTCAGTTCCAACTCATAGCGACACTGTGTAAGGTTTCCGAGGAGCAGTGGGTAGATTTGAACTGCTGACCTTGTGGTTCGCAATTCAGTGCTGATCCTACAGCAAGTCGACATCTGTACATACATATATTTTGTTGTTGTTGTTAAGTGCCGTCGAGTTGGTTCTGACTCACAGCAATCCTGTATAGGGTTTCCAAAGAGCGGCTGGTGAATTTGAACCTCCGATCTTGTATTTCAAACCAACCTTGCGGTCAAGTGCTTATCCCACAGTGCCACACCAGGACTCCGTATGTATATCTATTTATATATATGCATGTGTGCTTAATTTAAAATAAAACCAAATAAAAGAAAAAGATAAATATGCTGTTTTATCTAGTATTTTGTATTTTAGGAAATACAATCATTTCTTTCATTAGCCACTTTCTCTTTACCTGCAGACCTGATTCTCAGAAAACATGCCGATTCTTTTCCTCCAAGACTGTGTTCTGGTGACTGTATTTGAGTAGGCAGAGAGCCGTGTGACACTGCCCTCAGACCATAAAATGACACGTGATCCCTTCACAGCTCCCCAGTGACGTGGGTAAAAGACAGCACCATTTGACAAGAGAGGAAGGAGTGCCCGGCAGTCAAACGAATATGTGTAAGTCCTACTGCACACGCGCAGATCTGAGGACAAAATGCATGCATTAATTATGTCACGCAAATGAACTGGTAAACATTTCAATCAGCAGAAAGAAAATAATCCTCGAATCACTGTAAGGAGGAATCGGCAGAACGTCTTCCGTAGATTTGGTTTGTTTGTTTAGGTTCCAAACTTCAGGCTCTTGGAGTTCAGGATGACATACTGTATGTATGTATTCACACCTCTCTTGGAGATCCCAGAGACATGACAACAGAGAGACCCAAAGAGGAAAGAGGTTCAAATAATAAAGAGAGCAAGAAGGAGGGTATCAGTCAGTTAGGTGGTTCCGACTCACAGCGACCCTGTACAGGGTTTCTGAGGCTATAAATCTTTACAGGAGCAGAAAGTCTCATCTTTCTCCCGTGGAACAGCTGGTAGTTTCAAACAGCTGTTGTTGAGGTTAGTAGCCCGACTCGTAACCAGAACTCCTTCAGTCAGTTAGAGTTGGACAAACCTCCAGAAGATAACAAGCAGATAGACAGGGCAGACAATGAAGGAAAGCAGAGCCCAAGATAGGATTTCTGGAGGCCCTGTACGAAATAGTCCATCTCTTCAGTGGAGGTCTGAAGACGATTGAACCTTGACAATGGCTGAGACAATGGGCAGAAGTGAAATGGAAGCTGGAAAAACAGAGGGATGGATTGAACAGCTGGGGCCATCACCTCTTTCTGTACTCCAGCTCACGCTCTCTAGAGCATCTGGAAGGCCCAAATCTCCATGTTATTAAGAATAAACCGAACAGGCACCAGCTGCCTCATTAAAGAGCAGCCTTTATGCTCTGTTCACCTGTGCCCACCCTTCTCAGTAGCCATTCAGCCCAATGGCTGTGAGAGAGGCTCCTGTGATTTGGTGGAGACACAGAGCCTGAGAGTGCTGAGAGCATGGAGGGAGCTGGGGCAGGCCACAACACAGAGAGTCTCCAGTGGACTGTAGTGTTAGCAAATGCAGCAAGCTCGTTGGTGGAGGCGAGTCCAACCCCATGAACTACAACACCTACATGGACGAGAAGAACGGCCCTCCTCCTCCCAACATGACCACCAATGAGCGGAGAGTCATCGTTCCCGCAGACCCCACACTGTGGATGCAGGAGCATGTGCGGCAGTGGCTGGAGTGGGCAATAAAGGAATATGGCTTGATGGAGATTGACACTTCCTTCTTCCAGAACATGGACAGCAAGGGATTGTGCAAAATGAACAAAGAGGACTTCCTCCGCGCCACCTCCCTCTATAACACGGAAGTGCTGTTGTCACACCTCAGTTACCTCAGGGACAGTTCACTGCTGGCCTATAATCCTCACGACTGAGTGTTAAAGAACATCCTTCTTAAGACTCTGTCAGGAGAGGAGGATGGGACAATAACATGAATTCTGGCCTCAACAAAAGTCCGCCCCTTGGAGAAGCACAAACAATGAGTAAGGATACTGAGCAAAGGCCCCAACCAGATCCGTATCAGATCCTGGGCCCAACCAGCAGTCGCCTAGCCAATCCTGGAAGTGGGCAGATCCAGCTGTGGCAATTCCTCCTGATAGTGCCAATGCCAGCTGTATCACCTGGGAAGGCACCAACGGGGAGTTCAAGATGACGGACCCTGATGAGGTGGCCAGACGCTGGGGGCAGCGGAAGAGCAAGCCTAACATGAATTATGACAAGCTGAGCCGGGCTCTCCGATATTACTATGACAAAAACATTATGACCAAAGTACACGGCAAAAGGTATGCCTACAAATTTGACTTCCATGGCATCGCCCAAGCCTTGCAGCCACATCCGAGCGAGTCAATCATGTACAAGCACCCTTCTGATATCCCCTACATGTCTTCCTACCATGCCCACCAACAAAAGGTGAACTTTGTGCCCCCCATCCCTCCTCCATGCCAGTCACTTCCTCCAGCTTCTTTGGAGTGACTTCACAATATTGGACCTCCCCCACTGGTGGGATCTACCCTAATCCCAATGTCCCCCGCCATCCTAATACCCACATGCCCTCACACTTAGGCAGCTACTACTCAAACCTTAATCATCGGTGGCCTTCTAATCGAAGCTTATCCCTCACACTCCTGGATACTTTGGACTCTAAAGGACGTATGTGGCCTTGAAGAGAAACAAAACTGGATGTTCTTTCTTGTTGGATAGAACCTTTGTATTTGTTCTTTATAAACATTTTTTTAATGTTGTTAATTTTTGCTTCCTCTACCTTCAACAAAGAGATGGATAATTCCGTGGGCCAGTACCCCAGTTTGGATTCTAATCCTCCTATCATCTTATGAATTAAACATTTAGGTTACTGGAATGGTTTTATATGGTTCTGAGAAAGAAACTGTACGATCTCTTTATATTTTTATGACCAAGGCAGTTTCTTGACAACACACAGGTCTCATCATAGACTTTGTGGGGTTCAGTTTGATAAAGAGTCATGGGCTTATCCAGTCAAGTTCTGGTTTGACTCTTAGTGACAAAAAGAGGCAGAAAGCTTATTTTAGAAGAATTTGATTCAGTGGACGGTAACTGGAACATTGACTGTAAGGCTAGTGAGAACTCAACTGGAATTTTAAAAAAAAGAACGTGTGTGTATTTAAGAAGCCATGGGCATTGCAAAATCTCTCTCAGTGGGCAAGGTGCACTAGACTGACCATTCTCTCTAGATATAGTCAAGATAGAAGCTACAAAATTTTCATGCTAATACAGACATTACTGAAAGAGAATTAAGAGAATTAAATAGCTTCTTCTTTTTTTTAAAAATAATGACAGTGGGTCCCAAAACTTGGAAGAGTCTTAGGGATTTCTAAACACAAGCAGATTCGCAAGAGCTGTGCGTTTGCCAGACCGTCAGTCCAGGGTCAACCAATCAGAAGGCAACTTACTGTATAAATTATGCAGAGTCATTTTGCTATATCTCACAGTATTAAAAATAAGTAAATAAAAAAATTAAAAAGAATAAATATACGAGTTGACCTCGGTCCTAAATAACAATTTTACTATCAAATCAGTTGTTATTTTTTTAAGTGTAATTTGTACATCTTTTGTCAA
Source organism: Chrysochloris asiatica (assembly GCF_000296735.1). NCBI lineage: Eukaryota > Metazoa > Chordata > Mammalia > Afrosoricida > Chrysochloridae > Chrysochloris > Chrysochloris asiatica. The sequence continues at coordinate 7,723,472 of NW_006408523.1, read as the reverse complement.
TCTGTACATTTGGGCTGTTTGTACATTTTTATAGCTGGTTTTTTAAAAAACGTAATGTGACTATTACAGAAAAGAAAACAGTTTATTTGAGTCTCAGACTTGCTAGAAAGAGAATCACTGGTGCAGTTATTTAACGGGAGTGCACAAAGAAGTAAAAAACAAACCATTTAAATCTGTAATGCTTGGAAATGTTTGTAAATAACAGGACTACAATCATCACAACTTGGAAAAAAACAACCAAACCTTCCCTTGTGGATATAAGGGATCTTCTGTTCTACATATGCAATATATTTTTAGATATTTAAATATATATAATTTTTCAGGTAATCATTGACTTTTTAAACTATATTAAGTGTTAAGCTGACAACTGTCAATGGAGACTATGTTGTAAAATAATTTGACTAAATAAATTGTGCCTTCTTCTCCCAAAAAACAAAAATAAAATAAAAGAATAAATCGATAGGTAAGGCAGTGTGAGCAGCCACAGGCCCAAACCACCCATGGCTATTACAGAAAAGAACCCAAGAAATACTGATGAAATTGGTCGTCTCAGAATTGTAGATATCAGATCGAGGTCATATAGACCAGGGGAGAGTAGGGGTTCATAGGGCACCCCGCTTCACTCTCTTTCCAACGACTCAATGGCCATGTTAAGATGACAACAACCAGGACAGGGAACAGTAAGGTCTGAAGTCTGTAGAAGCCAGGCCCCAGAGAAGACACTGTGGGCAGGAACCAGCGAAAGGATGCCTTGGTGCGCCATGATCCTATGATCACATCGAGGGACTGTTGTAAATACCAAGAGGCCCAGACTTTACAAACAGCCAGGCCCCTGTGAAGACACCACGGGCAGACATTCCTGAGCACGCAGGCCTAAAAAGGTGCCTTTAATTCTCAACATTATTAGTGATTGTTATTATTAAACGCCGTCGAGTTGGTTCTGACTCACAGTGACCCATATATGGTTTCCCAGAAGCAGCTGGTGAGCTTGAACCTCCGACTTTTCAGTTCAAACCGAACTTGTGGTCGAGGGCTTGTTGTTGTTGTTAAATGCTGTCGAGTTGATTCTGACCCATAGAGAACCTGTATGGGTTTCCAAGGGAGCAGCTGGTGAGCTTGAACCACCAACCTTGCATTTCAAACGACTTTACAATCTGACGCATTAGCCCACAGCAACACACCAGGACTCCGGTAGAAGGTTTAGGGAGATGCAAACCAAAACTAAAATGAAGTATTACCTCACGTTGATTAGAATGGACCGGTAAAGCTGAGCCCCTTGGAGCAGGAGGCTGTTTTGCAGAATGCACCCTTTGAGCGTTCACAGATGGCTAAAGGAGCTTGGTAACACTTGCCGTGTGACTGAGAGACTGAAGACAAGAGTGAGGCGAGCCTGCAGTATGGCAGAGAAGAGGCGTTCCTGTCTGGAGAACCACTTCGTCCTGAGTTGTTTCTGATCCTGCTCACTTCCCCAATAAACACCATAATCGTGAGGATTGTTCTGAGTTCTATGTGGCCATTGCAGTGGATTATCAAACCCAGATGTGAAGTAGAGGGTGCTGGGGAAGGGATAGTTAGGGTCAGAAGATGGTGAGGAAAGATGCACAGAGGAGGCGTGTCTGATTCTTGGGTTGGTTTTGAGTTGGATTCTTTTTCCCTCTTGCGAAGCCAGGGGAACTCAGATATGGTCCCCACAAGGTTCCTGTAGTCACTATAAGTCAGAACAGACTTGAGAACCCTTAATGTGTCTACTGTTTTGAACAGCAGACACAGTATTCCTCTGTTTTTCCATTAATGGATTTTGGTTAGCCTATTGTTCACCCTAACTTTTATCCAACACCCCAGACAGCCACTTCATTAAAAGTCCTACCTACTTTTGTGTTTTCAACAGAGATGTCCTCTCATAAGAAGAAGTTTTTAGCTCTGGGAGAGCTGTTGTTGTTCAGTACCGTCAAGTCAGTTCCAACCCATAGCGACTGTGATAGGGTTCCCAAGGAGCAGCTGGTGAGCTTGAACCACTGACCTTGCAGTTGAAATGGACCTTACAGTCCAGCACATTAAGCCACATCTACCAGTAAAGTTGTATATAAAAAAGAATTCACAAATATTGTAGGAAAAAATAATTTCTTGGTTTTAAATCTTGGGAATTGTCAATATAAGCACAATGCCATCAGAACAAATGAGCAGAAATTATTTTTCCTCCTGGAGAAATATAAACGCCAAGTGGGAGCCCCTTTTTACAAGTGCCCATTCCTGACTTGACGCCAGTTTGAGGTAAGCGGAGTCCAAAGTCCTCCCCAAACCAAAATAGCCCAGTGTAATGGAGAACGGTCAATGGGTTGTCTGGAGAACATTTGGTACAGCTGTGTTTGATGGTTGCCATGGAATAGTGTATCAAACATAAATAATATTCAGGGACGCCAGTGTCTTTAGAAAAGGAGAAAAAAAAGTGAAGCTGCTAATACTATCAGCTGAGTTTATCTGTTTATGTAAGAGTATTGCAAAGTAACACCCACACGCTTAGGCCTTAAGCCTAATGGCGCAGCCTTTGTAACATGAGCTGAAGCTGATATGGCAGCAGATGAGGATCGTTGACTGTGGAAAACAAATATTAAGAAAACATTTTGGAGACCTGGTGCAGTGGGTCATAAGGACGTGGAAGTGCAAGCTGATGGCCCCACAGTTGGCTTCGTAATGCAGATAGTCAGTACCACTGTTGCTAGGAAGTGTGTGTGTGTTTTCCTAGCATAATTATGTGTGGGAGCCAAAGGCATTCAAACACCAACTCGATCAAAAACAAACTGCTACAGTACGGTGCTAATATTAGTAAATAAACTGAAGTGATCCCATCCAATCAAGCAGATATGTGGCTTGGGCAGTGTTCCTGAACATGAGGAAACAAGAATTAGGAATATACTTGAATTTCTACCAATTCCACCCAACCAAAGACTTTAGGGGTAAATGTTGTCCTATGGAGAAATATCACAAAGTTGTAATAGTGACATACTTTATAGACGTGAAGAAAAGAGATTTTTCTTTTTTGCATATGCAACAAAGAGAAAACAAAGAAAATAAACACCCATCATCAGAACAATGTCTGCCCAAGTCCAGAGAGCATTACAAAACCAACAGTACACATAAAAATCAAGAATCGGTGAAAGTTTCACCCTTCCAGGGTGGTGGTGGTTATGAAGTGCCATGGAGTTGGTTCCATGGCTGTTAATCTTTATGGGAGTAGAAAGCCTCATCTTTCTCCAGTGGGGTGGCATGTAGATTCGAACTGCTGACCTCTATAGAAGCCCATATGGAATGTATACATAGACCAAGAGGCAATCGTTCAAAGAGGGTGCTGTGTCATTTAAAATTGGCAATGTGTGTGTCAGGGTTGTATCCTTTCACTACACGTATTCAGTCTGTGTGCTGAGCAGTTCAACTCTTAACCTACTACCTACCGGAGCTTCTTTCACCCTTGTGTGGGTTTGCTAACAATTCCTGAATTGTTGTGATGGTTGTTCAAATGACTCTTATTACAAGTTTGCAATAACAAGTCAGGAGGGTCTTTATTGGTCCAACAAAATAAAAAAGGAAAGAAGTAGGAGGGCTGTTGGCCCAGTTGTAAGGAATTTTAGGTGTTTAGGTATAATCCATAAGGAAGGCTGGAGTCTTAAATAACTACTTCAAGCTTTCTTCACTTTCAGCAAGTAAGCAAGATTGTGACATCTGCATATCACAGGTTGTTAATGAAGCTTTCTCAAATCCTGATGCCAACTTTCTTCTTCATATGGTCCAGCTTCTCTGCTCAGCATGTTGTTGTTGTTGTTAGGTGCCATCAAGTTGGTTCAAACTTACAACCTTATGCACAACAGAACGAAACACTGCCTGGTCCTGCACCCCCCTCACAATTGTTACTTTTGAGCCTATTTGGTCCTGCCACTCTGCCGATCCATCTTGTTGGAGGTCTCCCTCTTTTTTCGCTGACCGTCCACTTTACCAAGTACAATGTGCTACTCCAGCTCTCAATAATGTAAAGCAAACACTAAGAGTATTAAAAGGAGAAAGAGGCCTACAATAAAAGTGACAGACTTCAATACACCACTTTCAATAAGGGAAACATCTAGAAAGAAGATCATCAATAAGAAAATAGAAGATTTTAATGACATGATAAATGAAATAGACCAGACAGCTATAATATAGACCACTGTCTGGTGTGGCAATGTGGTTAATGTGCTGGATTGCAAAGTTGATTTGAACCACAAGGTCGGCAATTCAAGCTTACCAGCCACTCCTCGAAAATTCCATACAGGATCACCATGAGTCGGAACCAACTCAACGGGACTCAACAACAACAAACCAACAAAACTCAATATATATTCTACTCTAGTACACATGGATCTTTCTCCAGGATAGGACACATATTAGTTCACAAAACAAGTCTCAATAATATAAGACAATTGAAATCATATAAATGTTTTTTTCTCACCACAATGGTCTGAAACTAGAAATTAATAACAAAAAGAAAACTGGAAAATACACAAACATATTTCTTATGTTAACCAACACTCTATTAACCAACACTAGGTCAAGGAAGAAATCAAAAAGGAAATCAAAATAGAAATGAATGAAAATGGAAGCACAACATATCAAATCCAGAAGAGTCAGCAAAAGCAGCAATCAGAGGAAAATTCATAGCTGTAAGTGTCTACACAAAAAAATTTAACTGAAAAATTCAAAGAATTAGAAAAGTGAAAATAGACCAAATCCAAACTAATGAGAAGAAAGGAAATAACAAAGATCAGAGCAGAGATAAGGAAGTAGAGGATCAGAAAATAATAGACAAATCGATGAGTTCAGAAGTAGTTCATTTTGAAAGGATCAATAAAATCAGCAATCCTTTAACTAGAAGAACAAGAAATGGAGAAAACACAGACATCTAAAATTAGAAATAAAGATAGGAACATTACAACATAGATTAATGAACAAAAATTAACACTGTGAGAAGCTATATGCCAATAAATTTGATAACTTAGATAAAATGGCCAAATCCCTAGAAACTCATAAACTTCCTACACTAACAGAAGAAGAAACAGATGACCTTAACAGATGAAAAGAACAAAGAAATTATCAAAACGTTCCCAACAAAGAAAAGAACAGGACTAGTTTGGGGAACTAGGAAACATTTACAGAAGTGACACCAATCCTTCTTAAACTTTTCCAAAAAAAAGGAGAGAATTCTCCTTAATTCATTCTATGAGTACTACCCTCGACCAAAAACAGAAAGATACTACACACACACACACACACACACACACAGAAACTATAGATCAATATCCTTGGCAAAGATAGATGCAAAAAATACTCAACAAAATCTTAGTAAAACAAACATGGGACATGTGGTTGGCATGACTGGGTTGAACATGTAAAGATGGTTGAAATGGCAAATGTTTTGTGGTATATATATATTACTGCAATTAAGAAAAAAAAATCAACACAAACAAATCAACAAAAAAATGCTTTAGCAAACCAAATACAGAGGCATATTTAAGGGATTGTGCACCATGATCAAATAGGGTTTATCCCAGTTATGCAAGGTGGTGCAACATTAGAAAATCAATCATTGTATTACATGATATTAACAGAACAAAGGAAAAGAACTATGATCAATCCATTCAGAGAAGGTTTTTGACAAAATTCAATACTCTTTCATTTAAAAAAACAAACACTCACCAAGCTAAAAATAGAGGGGAAATTCCTCAGCATGTCAAGGGTACTTATGAAAAACTAGTACAGTGCTCTGTGGAGAAAGATTGCAAAGTCAGTTTGAACCACAAAGTCAGTGGTTCATGCTCACCAGCCGTTCCGCAGAAACCCTATACAGAGTCGCTATAAGTTGGAACTGACTGTGGCGCTTCACCACAACAACAAACGGTACAATGGCATAAATTGTGAGTCCAGACTGAAGTGCACACTACAGTCAGCTATTTTCAACAGTGTTGGGGGAAAATCTCTTTAATAAATGGTGTGGTGTCAATTGGATTTCCACATGCAAAAGAATGAACATAAATAAATGATGTAAATCTTACAACAGCCTTACATCATCTACAAATGTAATTCAAAATGAATAAAAAACCTAAATGTATGACCTAAAGCTACAAATGAAGAAAATGCTTCAAGACAGAATCTTCAACAATGACACGACACTCAAGGCATGAGCAACAAAAGACAAAATAGATAAATGAGATATCATAAAAATTGGAGACTTGTGTTCATCAAATGGCCTTGTCAACGAAGTTAGAGACAACCCACATACTGGGAGAAACACTTGGGAAATGATATAGTAGACAAAGTCTTAATATTCAGGATATACACAGCACTCCTACAATGTACCAAAGAAAGGCCAGTACCACAAAGAAACTGAGCAAAGAACCTGAATAAACATTGCATCAAAGAGGATCTACAAACAACCTACAAGCACATGAAGAGAGTTCAACGTCACTCACCACGGTGTGGCTGTTGTTAGGTGCCATCGAGTTGCCTTTGACTCATAATGACCCAATGCACAACAGAGCAAAACACTGGCCATCCTGCCCCAGCCTCACAGTCGTTGTCCTGTTTGACCCCATTGTTGCTGCCCCTGTGTTAATCCATCACCTTAGGGGTCTTCCTCTCTTGGGCTGACCTTCTTCTATGCCAACCTTGATGTCCTTTTCCGAGGACTGGTCCCTCCTGAGAACATGTCCAGAGTAGGTGAGACAAAGGCTCACCATCTTTGCTCCCAAGGAGCATTCTGACTGTGCTTCGAACAAGATGGATTTGGAAAAAGGGGAAATAACACATGTTGAAGAGGATGGGATGTAGAAAGAGTAGAATTGTCATCTACTGCTGGTGGAAACGCAAAATGCTGTGGAAAATGGTTACACAGTTCCGCAAAAAGTTAAAAACAGAGCTACCATTATTGTACTGTCAAGTCGGTTCTGGCTCATAGCAACCTTGTATACAGTTTCCAAGGAGCAGTTAGTGGATTTGAACTGCCAACCTTGGAGTTAGCAACTCAGTGTTTATTCTACAGCGCTACCATGTTGTTGTTGTTAAGTGCTGTGGAGATAGTTCTGACTTATATCGATACTGGAGAGGATTTCCAAGAAGTGGCTGGTGGGTTTGGACAGCTGGCCTTGTGGTTAGCAGTCTGGTGCCTATTCTATAGCACATACATGGACTCCACCTGACCCCACAGTACCGCTGTCTGGAACATACCAAGAGGCCTGAAGGTGCCAATGCTGACAGACACATATATACCAAAGTTCATCACAGCTCTGTTCAAATAGCCAAAGGGTAGAATCCACCAAATGCCCATCTACAGATGAATAGATGAAGAGCACACGGTATATAAAATTGTCTATTACTCTGCCAGAAAGAGAAAGGAAGTCCTGGTTCATGCCCAACATGGAGAAACCCTGAAAACATGATGAGTGAAGTAAATCAGTCACCGAGAACAAATACTGTACCATGTCACTAATATGAAAAACAAGCTGTTGTCAGGTGCCATAGAGTCTGTACTGACTTATAGTAACCTTATGCAAAACACAATGAAACACTGCCCGATCCCGGGCCAACCTCACTATGGTTGCCACGCTTGAGCCCACTGATGCTGCCACTTGGCCAATCCATCTTGCTGGGAGTCTTCCTCTTTTTCTCTGACCCTCCACCCTACCAAACACAAGATCCTTCTCCAGTGACTGGTCCCTCCTGACAATATGTCCTAGATTCATATTTCATACATTCCATGTTCCAATTATCAATGGATGTTTACAGCTGTTTCTCTTCATATTGAGTTGTGCCCTATCAACAAATGAAGGTCCCACGAGCTTTTCTCCCATGAGCTTTACTCCATTCGTGTCATCACCATCAACTCTACCTTGAGGAGGCAGCTCTTCCCCAGTTGCATTTTGAGTGCCTTCCAACCTGAGGGGCTCATTTCCCAGCATTATATCTGACAGTGTTTCTCTGCTATTTATAAGGTTTTCAGTGACTAAATATTTGGAAGTAGTTTGTCTCTCCTTCTTCCTAGTCTGTCTTTGTCTGGAAATTCATCTGAAACCTGTCTACCATGGATGACCCTTCTGGTATTTAAAATACTGGTGGCATAGCTTCCAGAATCACAGCAACTCACAAGCCACCAAAGTACAACAAACTGACAGACGAGTGGTGGGATGAAAGACTTAGAACAGTTGGATGTATAGTTGTTGTTACTAAGTGCCTTCGAATTGGTTCTGACCCATAGCAACCCTGTCTAGGGTTGCCAAGGAACGGCTGGTTAACCTGAACCACCAACCTTGTGGTTCAAACCAACTTTGCAGTCCAGCTCATTAACCCACAGCGCCACACCAGGACTCTACGTGTATAGCAGTCAGAGTTGATCAGTGGGTACCAGGGTGGGAGGAGAGAGGGAAAGCTGTTGCTAGGTAGCACTGAGCTGTTGTTTACGAGGCTACAGAAGTGCAGTGGATGTTGCAATGGCTGCACAGTATGATAGGTGCAAACTGCTCATTCATAGTAAAAGTGGAAAACATTGAGTTCGCAAATTTTGTATTACCTATAGTTTGAAGCTGTTGAAAGCAAAGATATTTACTGTTGGAGATCAAAGAGTACAGCCTTGGGTGTGGGTTACACCTGAAAGTAAAGAAAACAAAAATCCTCTCCACTGGGCCAATAAACAACATCCATATAAATGGAGAATAGATAGACATTGCCAAGGACTTCATTTTGCTCAGATCAACCATCAACACTCATGGAAGCAGCAGTCAATAAATCAAATGATGTATTGCATTAGGCAAATTCGGTATACAAAACCTCTGTAAAGTGTTGAGGAGCAAAGATGTCAGTTTGAGGACTAAGGTGTGCCTGACCCAAGCCATGGTATTTTCAATAGCCTCATATGAATGTGAAAGCTGGACAGTGAATAAGGAAGATTGTAGAAGAATTGATGCTTTTGCGTTATGGTGTTGTAGGAGAATATTGAAAATGCCACGGGCTGCCAAAAGAACCAACAGATCTGTGTTGGAAGAAGTGCAGCCAGAGTGCTCCTTGGAAGTCAGGATGGTCAGACTTTGTCTCTTATACTTTGGATATATTATCAGGAAGAATCAGTCCCTGGAGAAGGACATCATGCTTGGTAAAGTGGAGGGTCAGTGAAATAGAGGAAGAACCAATGGACTCAAGTGTATCAATGATTGTGAGGTTGGCCCAGGACCATGCAGTGCTTTTTTCTGTTGTGCCTAAGGTCACTCTGAATTGGTTGTGACTTGATGGCACCTAACAACAACAACATATTTTGTAGCAATAGAAAAAGAAAAAACCCTGCCCAGGAAGTGACAAAGGTCCAGGGCAGAGAGATGCCCAGATGGCAGCTGAGACCAGACAGAGAGGACGAGCCATTCATGTTAGAGCAAACCAGCAGCTCTGCAATAGACTTCTCCAGAAAGATGAAATTGATGGAAAGCCAGATGTCTCTGAAAGTCTTGAGGAAAGATTTAGACATTTTGTGAAGAATTTGAGGCTGAATTAGCAAAAGGTCATAGAAAAACAGATAGAAACGCAAAGCTTTGTGCAAAAAAGGAAATGTAACCATATCATATATTAAATGGCTCAGCTGTGAAAAGCATTTACATAGTCATTATAATGCAAATGCTGAGGTAATTATTTTGCAACATACCCTATTTGGGGGATTGAAACAATTGGAACAGCAGTCCACATGAACGTTAAGGGCAGTGAGGGGAAAGCACAGCTAAATTGATAGTTTTGTATAGCGAGAAGATAACCGAGAACTTGGAAAGTAGAAAAACAAACAAGCCATACTTGGAGAAAGAAAACATGATTACCTCAAAGAAGTACAAGTGACTGTGAGAAGTTGTAGGGAATGAGGAAGACAATGGAATGAGGAAGACAATGGAATGAGGAAGACAATGGAATGAGGAAGACAATGGAATGAGGAAGACAATGGAATG
>NW_006408523.1:7703454-7713374 GCF_000296735.1 Chrysochloris asiatica | reverse complement strand
GGAATGAGGAAGACAATGGAATGAGGAAGACAATGGAATGAGGAAGACAATGGAATGAGGAAGACAATGGAATGAGGAAGACAATGGAATGGACTTTGTTTTTGTTTTGTTTTTCACAATCAGTTTGCTGACTTTGATTCAGTTGTCGCTAAGTGTTGTCGAGTAGGTTCCTACTCATATCAACCCTGGATGGAGTTTCTGAAGGATGGTGTAACACTGGGCAATGTTTCCTTCTGATGTGCGTAGGGGTTGTTCGTTCTGAATCACAACCGACTTGACAGCACCTGAAAACAACAACAACAAATCTGTGAGAGCAGAAAGTCCCATCTTTCTTCCGTGGAGCAGCTGGTGGGCTCTAACCCAGTACTCATTGGGGCAAAATTGCTGAAGGTGAAACAAAAGAAGCAGAAAATCAGGATTTGGCGATCCCCTCTCCAGGAATGTCTGGCCACAGGCAAGACCATGACTCAGTGGACCATGATGAACTTTAAGAGATATTCAATGATTTCAGCAGCAGCAGTGATGATGAAGATGAGACACAGCATCAAGATGAAGAAGATACAAACATCATTGACACTGAGGAAGATCTGGAGAGACAGATACAGGACAAGCTAAATGAATCAGATGAGCAACACCAAGAAAAGGTAGGAAACAATCCACTGGTTATGGGAATTCAGAAAAAAATTCATAACATGAAAGGCAAACTCCAGAAGACTGAAGATAGCAAAACGGCAGGCGGATCTCATCATGAAAGTGGAGAACCTGTCTCTCAGGAACAGATTTCAGGCTGTGCAGGATGCGCTCAAACAGAAGGAAGAAGGAGACAAGTAGCAACTCAGCTCTTTGCAGGAAGAGCTAGAATCACTCCTTGAGAAGTAAGAAAGTTACTTACTTTCAACCTTTAAACAAGCCAGTGAAAGAAAGAAAAATTGTGGATTGGCTATTAGGAGTTTGCTATAGTTCTGGATCCCTCCATGGTCTTCTATGGAATCTATCTCATTGAACCTGCCTGACTAGGTGTTTATCATGTAGGAAATAGGCTTGTATAATCAGAAAATTGTAGGAGAGTTTTAGGTTTAGTGGAATGAACAATTCAACCATAGTCATCACAGCTTCACTACAGGACTTTGCTATTGTTTCTCTGTTTGCCAGAAGCTATCACTGCAATATTGTGGTGTCATCTGAGATTAGTAAGAGCCTAGCCTAGGGACAGTGAAGTTAGTTGGACATTTTTTTCTATATGCACTAGTTCTTTATCCATCTATTCAAAGCAGCTTTTTCTACACATAGAATTGCAAATCATTTTATAAAGTTTCTAACAATAAAAGAAAGTTAATGTTCACTAAGAAAATAAAAATAAAAAACCTTGGAATTTTCAGTCTAGTGCTTTTTCTACATAGCCCACACATGACTATGAGCATGTATCATTTTGATAAAAATCCAGCAAATGAAACATGAAAGAAAACAACCATTAAACTAAGAGGTTCTGAGTGGGAGGAACTGCTCCTGATGTCATCAAGCTGGGCTTGTAAGCAATCACTTGGGATACAGAAATGGGGCAGTTAGGACTACTCACTCTTCTGGAAACTGAAATCCAAACTATTGTTACTGTGAAGTGCCGTCGAGTTGGTTCCGACTCATACTGACTCTGTATAGAGTTTCTGGGAAGCAGCTGCTGGATTTGAACTGCTGACCTTGTTCACCATCCAGTGCTGACCCTAAAGTACCACACCAGAAGTTCAAACTGGAAGATCTGAAATGAGCTGCAGAAGCAAGGCACAAATGATGCCAACAAATATCTGGTCCGCCAGTGACTGGCAGGCCAAATGGATAAACCCATTTGGACAAATGGATAAAACCATTTCAATTCATCTCAGGCTAGCAGGGTCATCAGAAGGGAAAATAATAAACCAATTGTGGAAATGATGGGAGTGTATCTGGTAAAGATCAAAGCCACAACATCTGAACCCAAATGAACAGGAATAACAATTCCCAAGACTATAGCTCTCCCTTTGTTTATTCAGAAGCTCTCCAACTCAAAAAACCCCATGAAAGGGTAATGACTTGGGCTAATTTCCTACTCCCATGAATTCTGTAACAGGGTTAGAAATGCTAGACTAGATATTGGCTTGATATTGATTCTAGTCTGATGCCAAGTCAACTTCAACTACAAATTGGCCAATAAATCCTAATTCTACCCCAGTCTTCAAAGATAGGAAAAAGTATTCCATAGTGAAGAGTGAGTTTTTCACAAAGCATTATCCCTGGGCCCCTTATTTGAAGCAGAGAACTCTCTCTTTGACCTCACAAGTTGCATAGGCCTTCACCAAGAGAAGACGTAAGCCCATCTTCTCTTTGTGCCGTTCAGAGTCCGGCAGGGGAAAAAAGTTCACACAGTAGATCCACTTAACAAGATTTGTGTGAAGGCACTCTACAGAGGTGTGAGCAGCATGAAGAGACCCACCATACATGATGAGACACTCCCTCTCAACAAGAGATTTAACAACCCTGGGAAACCACCCTGGCCCCTAGGCTTCAAAACACAAAGACAGGAAATAATCTTACCAGAACGCATCTATATTACCTGAATCATGGTGCTGAGGCAGGGAGAACAGGAAAAAGAGACACGTTGGCCATACTGCTTCTCCAGTCATCAGTACGAGTTGCACCTCAATGTAAAGGAAATGAAAATCCTCACTACCAACAAAAGACCAATGAATAACATCATGATAAATGAGAAAAAGATTGAAGTTGCCCAAGACTTCATTTTGCTTGGATCCACCATCAGCACTCATGGAAGCAGCAGTCAAGAAATCAAATGATTTATTGCATTAGGCAAATCTGCTGCACAAGACCTCTTTAAAGTGTTGAAGAGCAAAGATATCAGTTTGAGGATTAAGGTGCGCCTGACCCAAGCCATAGTATTTTCAATATGTATGTGAAAGTTGGACAGTGAATAAAGAAGATTGTAAAAGATTCAGTGCATTTGAAATATAGTGTTGGCAAAGAATACAGAAAGTATTATGCACTGACAGAGAAGCAAACAAATCTGTGTTGGAAGAAATACAATCAGCATGCTCTTTAGAAGCCAGGATGGCCAGACTTCATCTCTCGTACTTTGTACATGTTATCAAGAAGGACCAGTCCCTGGAGAAGGCATCATGCTTGGTAAAGTGAAGGCTCATGAAACAGAGGAAGACCCCCAATTATGAGGCTGGCACAGGACCAGAAAGTGTTTATTCTGTTGTGCAGAGGGGTCACTGATTTGGAATCAACTCAACATCCTACTCCTCAACCTCTTGCCTTGCCTCAAAGCTGCTGACAAGAAACTAAAAAAGGAAGCTCCCAGGGTCTGTCTCCCCCATTTCCAACAGAGGTAGAGAAGAGTGGGTAATGCAAATACTGAAGCACCAACGATCCCTCTCATGGCACTCTCTGTTGGGTTCAATAATCCAGTACAGTGGCCACACAGAACTCAGTCATTATACTCAGAGTTCTGAGGGTTATTAAGACAGGTAACAGATAGAAATGCTCAGGGCATTGTTGTTCCAGTCAGCTGCTGATCAATGCCCACAGGGCACACCACTCCACCATAAGCCCCAGCCTGAAGGCACTTGGCTCTAACTCCATGGGTCAGCACACCTACCTCCCCTACGTAAGTGTCTGGAGGCACCCCACTCTACAAGCAAGTCTCCAGATCAAAGGTACTCAGCTTTACTTGCTCCGTGGACTGGGAATCCACTGATCTGTCTCCTGCTCTGGCTCTTGGTTCTGCTGCTTCTACTCCTGTGCCACTCCTCAAGGGTTCCAGCTTCCTGTCCCTGGGTCCAGGAGGTCCAATAAACAGGAACCTAGGGGACCAGAGGATGTGCTCCACTCCAGGTTCTTTCTTTTTAATGATAGTGAGATCCACCTCCTATTTTTGATATGGTTCATTTCATACTCACGTTAGAGGTTGGAGTTTTCACATTCACAATGAACTCTACTATAATCCACAGCTAAACCAAGCCATCCTGTCAGTATCTTCTCCCAACTTCTCTTACCCAGACACAGCAGTGCAGAAACATTGGAGGGAGTTACAGACTATGGCTAGAAGAGACATTAGATAATTCACTACAACACAAGCCTGGAATGAAGGGCCCAGGCATTGTCAACAGCTCTACCACTGGTCCAATGAGCATGAAATTCTAAGAACCATTTCATTTGACTCCTATCAGTCACTTGTCTATAAAAAGACATGTTTGAATAGATTGTTTTCCTCCTAGTGGCTGTATCCGAGTCTGGCCAACTAAAAAGAGAAAGGGAGGTAAGAAGGGGCAGGGATCGAAAAGGAGAGACAAAAAGGGCAGATCAAGAGAAGGAAGACAAGTTTTGAAGGAAACAGAGGGAAGAAGGAGGTAGAGGTAAGGGTTGTTGTTGTTAGGTGCCATTGAGTCAGTACCGACTTATAGTGACCCTATGCACAACAGAATGAAACACTGCCAGGTAGGGGTAGAGATGACAAAAAGTACCTAGGATTCAGCAATGTGTGTGTTTGTGGCTGACACTGTATTCAATATGGTACTAGAAAGTTTATGTTTTTGTTAAGTGTCATTGAGTTGGTTCTGACTCATAGTGACCCTGTATAGGGTTTCCAAGGAGCAATTGGTGGGTTTGAACCACTGCCCTGGTGGTTAGCAGTCCAGTGCTTATCTTACAGTGCCACATCAGTACTCCCAAAGTCTTATGCAGTGTCACCTTAAACCCTCTAAAAATCCTAAGCACTCAAATGATTATGGTTCTATGCTGCGGTCTAGATACAGTGTCACCCCATGGCAACAAGTACACCCAGGGCCCAGATGTGGTTTCTAATCAACACACTTGAGTAAAAGGCTCCAGAGTTCCTGGGAGAAATGGCTGATTCCAAGACTGAGGCAGATAATACACAAAACATGTCCAGAGCGTCCTGTTCAAAGGTTCAAAGAATATGTTCAAAAATAAAAGGATGGACACATAGCAATGGGACAGATATGCCAACCTGAAAGACCCCCCAGTACCCAACACTGGGACAACTGGAGCAACACAACCAATAACACAGCATCGTATTGTCGTCCAAAGTATGAAATCAATACTCATGAGTCCATTGTGATATAAATCAATGGGTAAATAGCTTAAAATGAAGGAGAAGCAACACATCTTTCTTAAAGAAGAATTCTGGATAAGAAATGTAGATGCTCCCCATTCCAGAGACTGATCCTACTACTCCTCATCCCTTGAATGTGGGTGGCATGAAGTGACCGACTTCCAGAAAAATAGAGAGTGGGAAGAGAAAAGTAAGAATTGCCACTAGGTTCCTGGCATACATTACTTGAGTCAAGTGGTCAACTTCGCATCACGAGTGATCTCAAATGGAGACCATGGACCCTGACATGATGCAATGAGAAGGACACTTCTCTGTACTCTGTCCAGAAACTCACAACCCCAGGCTAATTGGAGAAAAACATCAGACAAACCCACATTTAAGGGACATTCTGCAAAGTGCTTAACTAATACTCAAAACTGCCAAGGTGAAAAAGAAGGAAAGACTGAGAAACTCTCATAGACAAGGGAGTCTCTGGAGACAAGACAGTAAAGTGCAACAGACTGATCCTGGAACAAGATATGAATGGAGCCTGGGGTTTAGTGAAAACAGTAATATAGTGATGTGGCTTTCTTATTTTTGGCAATTATACTACGGTGAGGGAAGGTAACAATTTTCGGGGAAAGGAAGCGAGAGACATACGCTACACTGTCTTTTTGCAACTTTTCTGTTCATCTAAAATCATGCCTAAATCAAAAATGTACTTAAGAAGAAAAGACTGTGATAATCTCCCCATATGGTCCAAAATTCAATCAAGTATAAAATTGATGCTCTCAAAACATAAATGCATGTGGAAATGAAAAGTACTTCTTTGTAGTTATTGAGAAAGAAAGAGTTCAGAGGATAGTCTTTCTGGAACATGGCACATGGACTTGCCCCATCTAATGCTCCTTCTGGCCAGGCCATCACCAATACCACTTCAGAAACCATACACAATGTTAATCTTGAGGAATCTCAAAATTATATCACTTACAAGAAGAGAGGGCATATGCATAAGAACACCCACACTTGGAGATAATATCCACTTGACCTGGCTTCAATGACTGGATGATCAGAGCTCAACTAGAAGAAGAAAGAAGAGGAAAAAAGCGTAAGCTGATAGAATTTGATGAACTTGACCTACACCTATGGATGCAGTAGCTCAAAAGAGGGAACATATCTTTACAGCGAGGATCATTCCCACCCCCTCAGTACACAGGGTAGACAGGAATGGGCAACTTGGACACTGGCTACCCAAAATGGGGGGACTACAAAGGCAAGAACTGACTGACTTACAAACTTTCAAGAGAAAACCTAGATCCAGAGGTTGTGGAGGAAGGTAGACTCTCCACTGAGTAGTATCCAATCTGTCTAGGTGGGGCTGATGAAAGGAGATGCGGATAGGTCTCTTGTGATACAATAGTGAATAATTGTTATCAGGACTGAGTGTGAGGGTTGGAAATGTAAAGGTAGACATTTTGTAGCAAGGAAGGGAGTGATTAACTTTGCAGTCTAGGAGCAGAGGTCCCTGGGACCATCAAGGGAGAAGAGTGGAGAGCAGGACCCTACCCAGAGAAGCAGTGATACCTGAGATGGAGGCAGAGATGATGACGTGAAGAGATGGAGTGGCTGGGGACTCTAGACCCAGAGAGGAAGAGGGGCTGTGTGCTGACAACCGGGGAGCAGGCTTGTGGGGTATACCCTTTGGTTGGTTGATGATGCATGGAGGGGATTGTAACCATGGCAATGAAACGATATACGATAGGATGAATGTAAAGCTAATGTTCTCCCATGTAAACTATCACATAAGTCACAATAAAACATTAAAAAAAATTATATCACTTAAAATAAAGACCACGTCTCTATTATCACTCCTGACGCTTTCTATGATATCAAACCATGCCTGTAGATCAGTTCATTTAGGGACTTCAGGTTTGGGTATCCCCGGGCAATATATGATTCCACACTTTTCAGAGTGTTCACTGAAGCCTTGGTGAGCTTACAAAGAGGCCACTGAAGATTTGGCCAAAGACAAGAAGTTATACCCACCACCTTGGGAAACTTTGGGCTCATGCATTCATATATTTGATGCTGATAACAAATGCCACTTGGATTCACCAGGTACACAGACATTGCCTTGATCTTCCTAGCCATCTGAAACTCAGTTCTGTACATCTGCCTACATTCCCTGTGATGCTGTTGTTGTTGTTAAGTGCCATTGAGTTGGTTCCGACCCATAATGACTCTGTATAGGGTTCCCGAGGGGCAGCTGGTGAGTTTGAACCACTGGCCGGCCTTGCGATTGAAACCGACCTTGCAGTCCAGTTCATTAACCCACAGCACCACACCAGGACTCCCTATTCCCTGTGCTAGGGCTTAACTTCTTCACTATTATGCTTCCACGTTGCCTTTGGAAACATCTCTGGAGCAAACTTCTTCCGGCTCTGGATCTTTAGTTCTGTGAAGTTACTTCTCTTCTTCTGAGGAGTTTCTAACACAGCATGAAACTTCTTCTTTTTCTCTTCAACACCCTCCATGGTTCCAGCTTGGGGGGTGGGGTGGGGTGGGGAGAAGCTTTTTAAGGTCTAAAGCAAAGCTTTTAAGAGACTGACTTGCTGCCTAATGTAATTGGATTACAAACCATTTCTGGACAATTACTATTACAAGAAACCATGTAAGTGTTTCTGCTTCATTTTATAACCAGTGAACATCTGGAGGCATATTTCCATTTAATTTACTGAATTAAAATCAGCTCATCCTTCAGGAAGGAATCATCTGAGTTCACTGGCAGTGAGTTACATAAATAAAAGCTCATGGAGAAATTATGAAATTTTCTTTGAACTAAAAATAAGCAAAAGAGTCATTGATGGTTAGATCATTGATAAATTCAGCCTGGGAGACCTTCCAGATCTTGGCCAATGGCCATCTATGTCCACAATAAATTTCATACTAGTACCCCATGAGAAATTTTACCCTCTGAAGTGATCAAAAGGTTTGGACTAATGTAAAGAGTTTCCTTTAAGATTTCAACAAGAAGGAATGATTTGGGTAATTGGATAATGGAAATTTAGGTGTTAAAATGAGGAATCATTTCTAACTTTGGCAAATGACAACCATGTGCTGAAATGTACGGCTTTTCTCCTTGATGAATCTCAAAGTCATTAACACATAATGGTGACAAGTTGTATACTTTTTACCCACCTCCCTCTGCAGATCATTGGCTGATTCAGAATAGTGTTAGTTGGGGATAGTTTGACCAAGAGTAAATAAGCAATGATAGGTCACTTGCTTCACTGAACAATGAATTCTAGTGATTCTCCAATGATGTGATTTGATTTTGAAGGAAATCTGCTAAGCAACATATTTTCTGAATGTTTTCTTGTCTAGATCTCAAATCCCATATCCACTGCCATTGAGTACTAATAGGGATCTGGTAGGACAAAGACGAGTCCTGGTGTGGCGCTGTGGGTTAATGCGCAGGAGTGGGTTTAAACAGCAAGGTTTGCAATTCAAACTCACTCACCAGCTGCCCCTCGGAAACCCCATACAGGGTCGCTATGGTTTGGAACCAACTCTACAACACTTAACATCCAACAACAACATAGAATAAACTAAAATTGCTTCTTACGGTTTCCAAGAGTCCTGGTGTGGCTCTGTGGGATGATGCACTGGACCACAAGGTTGGTTTGAATTGCAAAGTCAGTGGTTCAAACTCATCAGCCACTCCTTGGAAACCCTATACAGAGTCGCTATGAGTTGTCACTGACTGGATGGCATTTAACAACAACAACAATAAGTGTTTACGGAAGTGGAGAACTTCATCTTTCTCCCAAGAAGTAGTTGGCAGGTTTGAACCATTGACCTTGCAGTTAGCAACCCAACATTTAACCAACAGCTTCACCGGGAAGCCTTAAATCCCATAAGTTATTATGATCGTGTGCCATCATGTGGGTTCTAACTCACAGTGACCCTGTATCGGGTACTATAGTAGCTTGAAAGTTGCTGTGATGTTGGAAGCTATGCCACCATATTTTAAATACCAACAGGGTCACCCATGGTAGACAGGTTTCAACTGAGCTTCCAGACAAAGACAAACTAGGAAGAAGAAGAGGTAGCCCACTTCTGAATATTTACCCACTGAAAGAAAACCTTATGAATAGCATTGAAACATGGTCAGTTAGCAACCGAATATTGAATTCTCTTGAAATTTCATTCTAATTCATTCTAACATGATGAAACATGATGAAGAGCACCAGAGTACTGCTGGATATAGTACCAGAAGAGAAGCCACTCAGGTTGGAAGGTGCTCAAAATATAACTGGGGAAGAGCTGCCTCCTCCAAGTAGAGTTGACACAAATGGAGTCAAGCTTTCCGGACCTTCATTTGATGATTGGGCACAACTCAAAGTTGTAAGCATCCATGAATAATCAGAACATGGAGTCAGATTCATGAAGTATGAATGTAGGAAAATTAGAAGTTGTCAAAATGAAATGGGATGCAGAAACATTGATATCCTAGGCATTAGTTGCTGGGGACAGCATACGCAAACCCTGGGTTGATCAATGGCAGCCCCATTAAACCAGCTCTAAATATAATCAATTTAACCCAGATGCTCTCCTTCCTCCTGAGAGTATATAGGAATAAGATAATTAAGAACAATGTAGCATTTTAGGTATAGATAAATGAAGCCTGGTGCCTGAGATCTTGCTCACAAACAAAAGTTTGCAAAGTATACAGAGACAGCTTGGCTCCTTTCAGGAACCTTGCTTTATGTTATGTATCCTTAAGAAACTGCACGTTGCTACTCTAGATCATTTAAGC
>NW_006408523.1:7700105-7701539 GCF_000296735.1 Chrysochloris asiatica | reverse complement strand
TTCAAGAGATAGCATATGATCAAGAGCCAATGGTACTGGAGGAAGGAGTCCAACATGCACTGAAGGTAAAGAACAAGGCTCTGGGAATTGATGGAATATAAATTGAAATCTTTCAGCAAATGGATGCAGCACCAGAGCCACTCACTCATCTATGCAAAGAAATTTAGAAAGCAGCTACCTGATCAACTAACTGATTGGAAGAGGAGATCTTTATTTGTGCCACATTTGATCTGTATTCAACAGAATTTGGAAATCATCAGGCAATTTCATTAATATCACATGCAAATACGATTTTGCTAAAGATAATTTAAAAATCGCTGCAACAGTACATTGACAGGGAACTGCCAATGGTTCAAGCTGACTTCAGACGAGGACGTAGAATGAGAGACATCATTGATTGACATCAGATGGATCTTGGCTGAAGCAGAGAATACCAGAAAGATGATTACCTGTGTTTTATTAGCTATTCAAAGACTTTTGGTTCATGACAAGCTATGGACAACATGGCAGGGACTGAATATTGTGGAACACTTAATTGTGCTCATGAGGAACCTGTACATAGACCAAGAGGCAGTTGTTCAAACAGAACAAGGGGACATTGAAAGGTAGAGCCAGGGTTGTATTCTTTCACTACACTTAATCTGTATGTTGTTGTTGTTGTTGTTATGTGCCGTGGAGTCGGTTCCAACTCACAGCAACCCTGTACTGAGCAAATAATCTGAGAAGCTGGATTAAATGAAGAAGAACATAGCATCAGGATTGGAGGAATACTCATTAGCAACTTGTGATATGCAGATGATACAACTTTGCTTGTTGAAAGTGAAGAGGACTTAAAATACTTCTAATAAAGATCAAAGACCACAGCCTTCAGTATGGGTTGCACCTAAAGGTAAAGAAAACAAAAGTCCTCACCATTGGACTAATAAACATCATGATAAATGAAAAAAAGATTGAAGTTGTCAAAAATTTCATTTTGCTTGGATCCACCATCAACATTCATGGAAGCATCAGTTAGAAATCAAATGACGTGTGGCCTTAGGTAAATCTGTTGCACAAGACCTCTTTAAAACATTCAAGAGCAAAGATGTAATTTTGAGGACTAAAGTATGCTTGTCCCAAGCCACGGTATTTTCAATAGCTTCATATGTCTTTGAAAGTTGGGCAGAAAATAAGAAAGACCATAGAAGAATGCTGCATTTGAGCTGTGGTGTTGGAGAAGAATATTAAAAGTGCCATGAACTGCTAGAAGAACAAACACATATGTGTTGGAAGAAGTACAGCCAGGATGCTCCTTAGAAGCCAAGATGGTGAAACTTCACCTCTCACACTTTGGACATACAGAAGGGACTAGTCCCTGGAGATGAATATCATTCTAGGTAGTTGGAGAGTCAGAGAAAAAGTGGAAGACCCCAAGATGTGTTGGCACAGTGGCAG
>NW_006408523.1:7696277-7699734 GCF_000296735.1 Chrysochloris asiatica | reverse complement strand
GCCACACCACACAGTGACCCAACAAACTCTAGTCACGGCAGTTGTTTCTCTATCCAAGCCTTCTAAGTGTTGGAGCAGAGAGAGAATTTGCAAGAAAGAGGTTGAGAGAGAGAGAGAGTGAACAAGAGAGAGACTTAGTGCATTGTCTAAAGTCCCTAAAAATACTAATTCACCTTCTTCATCAAGAAACCAAAATGTCGCCCATGGACTGAGAAAGGCTGTGTGCCTGTGGGCAGGAGTCTGGCTTACAAAATGTGCCTTTTGGACATTTAAATGAATATATATTTTTTGTTTTGTAGGTGTACATCCAATATTTTTGCTTTGTTCATTTGTGAAAAAACGAGATGTAAAAGGGAAGCCACAGGGAGGAAGCAGGATCACTGTTGTACCAGGGAGGGGAGAGTAATCATTGAGAGGAAACAAAATGTGTGATTGGGGAAAGTAAAAAATAAATTAATTAAGTGAATAGAGGTAGTAAATAGCTGTTCACTATGGTGCCTGGAGGGGGTTGCAGCTATGTGGTGAAACAAGGTATGTGATTTGTTGAAAGTGAAACTGATGATCTGCTATGTAAACCTTCATTCAACTCCCAATAAAAAGTAAAAATAATTTTTAAAAAAACAATAAAAAAGAAAGGAAACAGTTTCAATAACTGTAAAAGAGCTTCAAGTATAGGAGGAGAATGAAGAAGCATCTTAGTTCTGACCCAAACACAGATTTTCTTGAAATTTCACTCTAATCAAAATATCAACTTTGCTGTGTTCTAGTTGGAAGATCTTCCTCCAACGTTGTTGAGGTGCCATCGAGTCGGCACCGACTCCAACATGAACTGTTAACTCCTAAGACCACAGATATTCTGAAGGACCATTTTCCTTTCTCTCATCACTCACATAATTTCATACAGAAAGGGTCACAACATCCTATCAAACAGCCTTGGAGTCCAGAACCAGATGCCCTACTCCCCTCAACCCACTGGATGCATAGTACATTTTCATCTACACAAATGACTGATGTCATGGCAACGGGCTTAGGTTATCTTAGCTGTGGCCACCTCATCTGTGTCAGAGTAGAGCTGTACTTCTTAGGGTTCTCAATGTTTCTTCTGAAGCACCTCAGGCTAGAATCCAACCTCCACCTTTGGTTAGAGACTGAGCACGTTACCTATTGACACCATCCAGGCATGGCATAAGTCCGCCTGGTCCTCCTCCTTTGTTTTTGTTTGTTTGCTTGCTTTTATCGTTGCTCGAGAAATTCACTGTTTACATTCTCTTGCTTGCATCCCTTGCATCTGTAGGCATACACAGTGAGTAACTGGGTGGGACCAGAGCTTTGATCTGTTGCCAGGGTTCATGTACAGATCAAACCCACAACCTTGGTTAGACTAGAGCCGTACTCTCAGCACCTGGGGAGATATCTATTGACATTACACATCTCACTTCAATCAGATTATAAGACAAGGGTGGTGAATCTTAGCCTCCTACACAGTTATCGCTTCTCAGATCAGGGTTGTGTTTTGGCAAGATCTCCTATGTTCTCACAATGGAGTCTTTGAAGAGCAACATGCAAGGCAGACACAGTACAAAGAGGAGGAGAGATGAATTATTTTAGTAATTCATATTTAGTCATTGGATCTTGGGTCACTATGAATCGGAACCGACTCAATGGCAATGGATGACTTTAGCCAACAGAGCCAATCTGAATACATTAAATCTCCATGGTATTGCTTATCATCTGCTTGGTTTGTGCCGATGAGCACGTAATAGATTTATACTTTGTCTTGAGCTTTTTAGATTCTGGAAGATATATTTATTTTGAAGTCCTATAGAAAATGGAGGTTTGTGACTTTCCTGAAAGTTATTTTATTTCATTTTATTTGAAATACGGAGGCCATTATAGAAATATATTGACTAAACATCAGCTTTTTTACCGACTTTTTTTTTTTTTCCCTTATGCAAATCCATTTTTGTAAAGTTGTATTTCTGGTTTGAGTTATTTAAGACCAGGAGAAAGAAAGCAAAATCTTCCTTTGAGTCAACCCCTGTAACACCAACTTTCATTAGGTTGCTTGAAGATTGTACACACAAAAATATTATATAGTTTAAGAACCCTGGCTTCCACAACTCTGATACCAGAAGAATTAGGTAGGGCCTGACTTCAATGAAAAGGATCACAATAAAATGTTCTAGATAGAGTGGGAGGAAAATGTGGGACCAAACTCTAAATGATAAAAGAAATTACACTCACTGGTTGGATAAAGACGGTTGAATCTCTGAGCTATTGACCCTTAGTCACCCTTCAAGTCCAGAACTGAACTCATCCTATGCTTCATTTTCAGCCAGACCACAGACAGGTCCCTAAGGAAAGAACTAACATTTGGGAGGTACTCACTCTTGGAAGTAATTAACCATTTGAGATGAAATGGACAGCATTTACCCGAAGGACAAAGTTCAGAAGGATTAGGGAAAAAGGAGGCATGGAAACAGGAAGCACAGAGAGAAAGTGGGATAAATAACGTTCCATTTTAGGAATTGCCATCATCAGTGAGATGAAATAAAATGTGTCCAAATTGTTGAATGGTAAACTGTTCTACTCTTTAAACCTTCACCCAATTCATAATAAAAAGTTTC
Source organism: Chrysochloris asiatica (assembly GCF_000296735.1). Taxonomy (NCBI): domain Eukaryota; kingdom Metazoa; phylum Chordata; class Mammalia; order Afrosoricida; family Chrysochloridae; genus Chrysochloris; species Chrysochloris asiatica. The sequence continues at coordinate 7,697,107 of NW_006408523.1, read as the reverse complement.
CCCCCAAAATTATACAGGTTCCTTTATGAACCAAGCAGTCATAAGTTTAAATAATTACAGATGACTATTACGGTTTTTTTCCTAATAAAAATTTATACAGTGACTATGTTACAGGGGCCACATGCTGCATGTTTTGGGGACTAGTCTTTTGTAGTTTAAATTACAAAGACCAAAGCCAAATGCTTAAAAGCAAATACCAAAGAGCACATACCTTTATAACTGAATGTTATGGCAAGAGTTACCGGGCAGGGCTTAAGGCAGTTGCTTCAACTGGTTAAGACTCGTACTGAGAGGAGCCACACTTCCATGCAAGTTAGGCACCCTCGGGTGATCCTTTGCTACCCAGCAACTGTGCCTAACTCAGAGCAGAGGGCTACCTGGGTAAACAGAGCATGAGAGAGGTCATGTTTCATAGAAGAAGCACTTGCTCTAAATTTTATCCTCATGTAATGAAATGATTAGTGAAATCGGGCAATGGGCCTGTCTGGGCTCTACTCGTGTGCCCAGCTTTGCTAATTTTCCTTTGCAAATAAGAAGCTCATAGCTGGCTGTGTTTCTGGAAGCCAATAGTCCAAACCCAAACCTCTCCAGGGAAGAGGTGAGTGTCAACTTGTTGTTAGGTGCCTTCGAGGAGATTCCAACTCAGAGCAACCCTACGTACAACAGAATGAAGCACTGCCTGGTCCTGCGCCCTCCTCACAATTATGTCTGAGCCGATTGTTGCAGCCATTGTCTTAATTCATCTCATTGAGGATCTTCCTCATTTTCACTGACTCTCTACTTTACCAAGGGCTATGTCTTGCTGTGACGCTGTGGGCTAGTGCCCTGGA
>NW_006408523.1:7684526-7695035 GCF_000296735.1 Chrysochloris asiatica | reverse complement strand
GTGATTAAAAATACAGTTGACCCTTGAACAGCATGGAATTTAGGGGTATCAATCCCTATACAGTCAAAGACCCATGTATAACTTTTGACTTCCCCCAAAACTTCATTACGAATGACTTGCTGTTGACTAGAAGCCTTACTAATAACATACACAGTCAATTAAAACATATTTTGTATGTTATATGTATTATATAGGAACTCTGGTAGTGTAGTGGTTACGAATCGGGTTGTGAACCTTAAGGTCAGCAGTTTGAAACTACCAGCCACTCCATGGGAGAAAGATGAGGCTTTCCGCTCCCATAAAGATTTACAGCCTCGGAAACCCTGTACAGGGTTGCTATGGGTCAGAACCTACTCGACAGCACTTAACAACAACAAAAACAATGTATTATATGAGAGTTCTGGTGTGGCACTGTAGGTCAAGCACTGGACTGCCAACTACAAGGTCAGCAGTTCAAACCCACCAACTGCTCCTTGGAAACCTTACACAGGGTCACTATGAGTTAGAACCAACTCGATGGCACTTAACAAAAACAATGTATTGTAATAGGGGCTTCAGAAAGTTCTTGGAAAAATTTCGTAAACATTTAATCCCACTTTTCTACAAATCTTCTGAAGCCTCATCATATACATAATTTTCAAATTAAGAAACTGCACCCACGTAAAATCAATACAAGACCAAAAGGTATTTGGCCAAATGTGCAAGGTTTTCAAGCCTGCTGGCATAGCTGCAGCCAAGGAATACTGCATTTCCTTTTCTGTTTTAGCAAAGGTTCTTACCCTGAACTCATTTCTATTGAAATGACAGGCAATCACAGCTGCAGACCTCAATGTATGGTACATATCAAACAATTGAGCTTCTTTGTGTCATGTCTTTACTTTTCTCTGCTTCTCCAGAGCACTTCCAGCATCACTAGTGGCACTTTGAATGGGTCACCTGGTGGTTCTCAGGTTGACAGTATTGCACTAACCACGACGAAAAATATGTGAGAACCTCAAAAGATCACTTTTTACTACCATATGAAATTTACTGGAGAGACAAACTGCTTGTGCAGAGATGATTAATGTCACACAGCGTATTTTTTTTTAGAAGTCTTGGGTTAAGTGGGCCTGTGTAGTTCAAACCCAGTGTTATACAAGGGTCAACTGTACCATAGCTTGGGTCAAGCTCACCTTTGTCTTCAAAGTGACATCTTTGCTTTTTATCACTTTAAAGAGTTCGTTTGCAGCAGATCTGTCCAATGCAATGCAATTCATTCTTTGATTTCCTGACAGCTGCATTCATGGGCCTTGATTGTAGACCTGAATATAATGAAATCCTTGACAATTTCAATCTTTTCTTCATTCATCATGATGTTGCTCATTGGTTCAAGTGTGAGGATTTTTGTTTTCTTTACAATGACGTGTAATCCATACTGAAGACTGTACTCTTTGACCTTCACTAGCAAGTGTTTCAAGTCCTCTTTGCTTTCAGCAAGCAAAGTTGGGATATCCAAGTATCCTAGGTAGTTAATGAGTCTTCCTCCAATCCTGATGCTGCATTCTTCTTCATATAGTCCAACTTTCGGGATGATTTACTCAGTGTACAGATTGAGTAAGCAGGGTGAAAGGCTAGAACCCTGACACATACCTTTCCTGATTTTAAACCATATGATATCTTTTTGTTCTGTTTGAATGACTGCCTCATGTCTGAGTGCAGGTTCCACATGAGTACAATGCAGAGTTCTGGAATTCCCATTCTTCACAATGTGATGCATGAATTGTTAGGGTCTACACAGTCCAATGTCTTTGAGTAGCTGACAGAACACAGAAAACATTTTCAGGAGCCCCGTGGCACAGTGGTGAAGTGTTCAGCTGCCAACTTAAGGGTCAGTGGTTCAAACCTACCAGCTACATTTCAGGAGAAAGAGGTGGTCATTTGCTTCCATAGAAACAACAGCTTCAGAAACCCTATGGGGCAGTAAGTTGTATTTGACTTGGCAGTCATGGGCTTGGTTTTAGACACATCTAGAAAGGAAAAACAGAAAAAGCCTGGTTGGATATGTGTTTTTCCTAAATCAAACTATACCCCACAATGCAACTTTTGGACAAGGGTATTAGCTTTCTTTAAGCATTTATAGCAGCCCATCTAATATCACTATCTCATGTCTTATGCTAACTAACCTTTATTAATTAGCTGTGTATTTAGTAAGAGCTATTCTGGATGGTTCAAACCCACCAGCTGCTCCTTGGAAACCCTATATATACAAGGTACTTAACAACAGCGTTCTAGACATAACTCTGAAAGTGAATTCTAAATACAACCAGAATGCATCTTGGAAGCAAGTGTGGGGAGACTTCGGCTGCTGACTTTAGATCTTTCATCAGGAAAGATGAGTCCCTAGAAAAAGACATCATGTTTAGTAAAGTAGAGGGACCCTACATGTGAGGAAAAAGCCCAACGGAAAGGACTGGCTGGATAACGTTGACCTCACACATACCCGCCATCATGAACACGTCACAGGATTGAACAGCCCTTGGATCCACACGTTCACCATGAGCCAGGTCCCACTCGATGGCAACAAGCAACAGCAGCATTTCACCTGTAAATATTGTGGAAAAGAGTATTAATTATTCCAAAAGGTTCACTAAAATTTGCGCAAACGCCTTCCCTCATTTGTTTGTCATTTATGGATGAATATTTACCCGTTTGAGTCCTAGTGTGGCACTGGAGAGTAAACACTTGACCACAAGGTCAGTTTGAACCACAAGGTTGGCGGTTCAAACTCACCAGCCACTCCTCGGAAAAGTGATACAGGTTCGCTATGAGTCGGGACCAATTCATCAGCACTTTAAAGACAACACCAACATTTACCATCTCATTTGATTAAAATAATTTCTGATTTTTCTGAGTATCAAAAACTTCATATTTGAAAGAAAATGTCTTCCTGGTAATTATTTGACTCGTCTATCAAGAAATTGTTGAGATTTTCAGAAATCTTTCATAGTTTAGATGAGTATAAGCGATTTCAAGATAGCTTACCTTCATTCCAAAGGCTACTGAATGTGCTATGGAGTCTCTGGGATATTCAGCTACCCACCCAAGGCCCCGTTGTTAACGGAAGTCATTTACGCTTACAACATGGCCAGCTCATGGCCAGTTGGCACGTCTCTACAGTGTCCTCTAGCCACATCTGTTTCATGGATTTATTTGGAAAATGAAAGGGAGGCTGGCGGCAGTCTAGAAGACGTTGATGCTGCCACCAAACACGAATTCCATCCCTCTGACTTTGAAAATGCCTTCCAAGTCATATTCTGTGCATTTGGTTTCTTGTGAAACCACTTAGGCAGTTCAAGAACACTTCAATATTAGATCAAAGTCTTTTTCCAGATGCCACATTAAAACAACAAACTGTGGATTATAGTTCGAAACAATGCTTATCATGAACAGCTCCAGCTTTTGTGGATGCAAAACATCAGCCTGCCCTTTCCAAAAGGCTACCAAAACGGTCTGTACCTGTCGAAAGAGGGGTTGAGGAGACTCTATGTCCCTCTATTACGGCAGAGTATCTATACTTCAGAAGAAGGAAATGAGTCATGTGAACAGATAAGAAACTGAGTCTGGAGAAAATCATTTCTTGAAGAAAAAAATAAGTGTATAAAGCAGACTGTTTCAAACAGGAAAAGAACGTGGAGTTCCTGGTTGGTGCAAACAGTTAAATATTCACTACTAGTTGAAAGACTGGCAGTTCAAACCCACCAAGAGGTACCTTGATACACAGACCTGGCTGTCTGCTTTTGGAAGGCCTTAGTAACCCACTGGAGCACAGCTGTGTTCAGCCCCCATGGGGGCACCAGCAGTCGAAGTCTACTTGAGGGCAACAAACAACAGCAATTACATGATTGTCAGGTCACCTGAGTTGTGCATATGGTTAAGCACTGAGCTGCTAAACAAAAAGTTGGAGGCTTGAGTCCTTAGGGGAAAGGTCTAATGATCGATCTACTTTCAAAATGTCAGCCACTGAAAGCTGCGAGGAGTGCACCTCGACTCTGACGCACGCAGGGCGCCATGCTTTGAAATTGACAATGCGACTGCTAACAACAAAGAAGGCATGAGGATTGAAGGTATGTGTTTGAATGTTCTTTGCAACATTCTCCAGTGTCTCCAGTTCACTCAGCAAAGCTAATCAGTTGCTCCTCAGGCTTGTCATGACACTTCATTTAAGCCTTGTTCCAGGAGAATGATACCACTGTACTGGAGAGATTGTACGCTCCCCTTTGTTCTCAAACCAAGCTCAAAGTTCTCTCAGGGTGTAAAGCCATCTTCATCTTTGGTCTCCCCTCTCGTCTTCCAGAAGACGTCCTAGTGGCACAGCAGGTTAAGCACCAGGCTGCTAACTGTAAGATTGGCTTTTCAGACCCACTAACTGCTGCAGAGAGTCCTGGCGAGGTGCTGATAAACACTGGACTGCTAACCACAAGGTCAGCGGTTCCAGGCCATTGCCCACTCCTCAGAAACACTATCCAGGTTCTCTATGAGTTGGAACTGTCTTGAGGGCTCTTAACAACAACAGCTGTTTGCACAGGAGAAAGATGACGCTGTCTTCTCCTGTAAAGACTGATGGTCTCAGAAACGCCATGCCTAGTTCTCCTCTGTTTTACAGGGTTGCTAGGAGCTGAAATTAACTTGATGGCAGTGGGATTTTGTGTTGTCTTCCAAGTGCAGACTTTTTTTACATGGGAAGTATTGAATAAATGCCCATTAAGATGGAGTGGAGTGGAGTGGGGTGGGATGGAATAAAGCAGGACAGAATAGGTGAAAGAGAGACTTATAAATTAACATGGGAAAGAAGTTGGGAACATTTATTCAAAACCAAAAAATAAATCACAAAAATGTAGAGCAGATGGTGCATTCATTCTAAGTATGCAGCGCGACGAAACAGAGAAGGCTGTGGTCCCTTCATAAATGGGTTCCATCGCATTAACTCATCAGCCCATTTCCCTTCATATAAAACCAGGTCTGTGCGTAGAGAAGGGAGCAAGGGAGGGTTCCTGTTCTGAATCTGCACCTGCTAACTTACAGCTCGTGCCACCCAGGTTTCCAGCTAGAGGCAAACAAACAAAACTAATGTCATTGTCCCTGAGTCAATTACAGCTCACAGTGGCCCTGAAGGACAGAGTAGAACAGCTCCATAGAGTGTCCAGGACTATAATCTTTATGAAAGCAGCGTGCCACGTCTTTCTCCCACAGGATGCTGGTGGGTTCGAACCACTGATCTTTTGGTTAACAGCCAGGGCTTGCTTGCAGAATAGTCCCCAGACTGTCCTGAAATTAAGGGAGAAGTGGTGAAAACAATCACATCTGAAATAGTTAGGGATGAAGTCTTGAGCTCGGAAGTTAGCTCAGACTCATTCCTACTAGAAAAAAAAAACCAAAAAACCAAAGAAAGAAAGAAAAGCCAACTTCTTTCCAGGTGGCAAAGTGAACACAGTGAAAATATCCCCATATGTTCTCCAAAATCCCACCCAGAAGAGCCACTTCAAAGACACTAGGTAGAACATAATCCTCTTGGACGGTTCCAGAAGAGTTGCTTCATCACAAAAGTCTAAACGGTTTCTTAGCAATAAACAAACAGACACACACATAATGGTGCTTCAGCATTTTTGAAGAAGAGAAGCAGGAAATGCTTTCCATAAAAAAAAAAAAAAAAAAAAAAAAAAAAAGATTAGTCTATATTTTGGTTAGGTGTTCTACAGAGACTGTCTGTCTTAATTGTGGAAAATAATAATCCCTTTGCCACTAACGTAATCCAGAATCACATTTTCATATTAAGACATTTTCAGAAAGACATCACGGGCACAGATTGCCTGGCACCATTAAAAGCTTGTTAACAAGGAATTAGCAGTGGTAACTACAATTTTTCCAGTGAACGAAATTGATTTGAATCTCCCCTGGCCTTATTCACCAGCACTTTAAGTACATGCAACAGGTTTTCCTCAGTGGGAGGTAGGATCACGGGTATTTGCCAGCAGGTGGTGCAAAAACTATGTTGTTTAATACTGTTCACCAAAGAACAACCGGAGATCTCAAGTGGAGTGTACGTGCTTTACGTGAACTGGGCTTTTCTAAGACATGATGGCTTGGTTCTTAGTTAGTGTCAATTTATGCCACTTTCAGATGGATGGGTCCTTCCCTAACTCATCCACCTTGTCAAGTCAACAGATTTGGTTGGACGTCGTTGGTTTCTGTGACAGACTGTAGGTTTTGGATTTTGACAAACGTCATTCAAGCAAAGACTCAGTGGCAGCATCAGGATTCAAACACAAATCTTCAGTCTCCCAGTATGTTCCCGTTTATATGCTGGTTCCACCCTGAATCACAGTTTCTGGTGTTCACATCTGAATGAGCCCATCAGTTGGAGGCATCGTTGAAGGTTTATGGGCTTCCTTGCCTGCTGGGTATGGTCAGAGCTGCTGGTCCAGAGGGGAAAGCTTCACCCATACCCCCCACCTCTCACCCTACAATACACACTCTCCCACCTGCACTCCAACTTAACAAATGAGAGAATGATCTTGAAGACTGGGCATACTGTAAGTCAATGATATGTCCCCTTTCAACGTATATCAGCACCAGGACCACACACTCAGACTCCAGTAGAAGAGCGGATAAATTAAGCTAGCCTGGGCCAACTTAGATAGAACTTCAGTGATGTCACTACAACCAGGACGACTTCCAAGGTCCACCCCCTCAGCCTCAGAGCTGGACACTTGCAGTCCCCTCTGGAGCTGACTTCTCTTATCTACCCTGCCTTCCAGTCCAGCCCAGCTGGCTCCCAGCAAGCTCACTCTGCCTTCCTGCTTCCCATCATTTTCTTGCTTCAGACTAGTCATAGTTTGCACATTTCTTTGTGGTGGTATGCACTCACTTTCTACAAAGGATTGGAAGCAGCTCAGATTCGCCCCCAGAAAGTTACTTCCTCCAATCGGATTCTGAACCCAGAACTTCATACATTCCATAAATGCAGTTTTGCTTTTATGGTGTGGCTACAAGTGTTATATGTTGTTATTGTTGTGAAGTGCCATTAAGTCGGCTCCAATTCATAGCGATGCTGTATAGGGTTTCCAAGGAGCAGCTGGTGGGTTTGAACTGATGACCTTGTGGTTCGCAGTCCAGTGTGGATCCTACAGTGTCACACCAGGCATCCACCGTCCTATAAGAATGTACATAAAGATCTCTTTTATAATGATTCACAGTTTCCTACTGATTTCTGCAGATGACTTCTTTTAAGACATTTTGGTCCTGGTGTGGCATTGTGGGCTAAAGCACTGGACTGTAAGGTCGGTTTGAACCAAAAAGTTAGCAGTTCAAACTCACCAGCTGCTCCTTGGAAACCGTATGAATGGTCACTCTGAGTCAGAACTGACTCGAGGGTACTTCACAACAACAACAACAACAACAACAAATACATTCTTATTAATCTGACATTGAGTCAATTCCGACTCACAGTGTTCTGACAGGACAGAATAGAGGTGACCCCATAAGATTTCCCAGGAGCAGACTGGCTCAATGTTCTTGTGGAGTGTCTGCTGGGTTCAAATGACTGCCTCTTCAGTTAGCAATCCAATGCTTACCATGCACCAGCAGGGTTCCTGTGTTCTAATGTTGTGTTGCTAAGTGCCGTAGAGTTGGTGTCAATTCAGATCAACCCTGTATAAGGTTTCCAAGGAGCACTTGGTAGGTTTGAACTACTGATCTTGCAGTTCAAACTGACCTTTCAGTCCAGCACATTATGTTGTAGCACCATACCAGGACTTCAAAGTTTAAATTGTAGATGTTTGATATGCTATATATTTATTCCTTTTCATTGTGGAGTCTACCTGTGCCTAATTTTCTCTAGTTTAATTTTGAATTAATTTTGTCAAATAAACAGTCCATGTGATACTAAACTAGACCAGTTCCTGTCAAGTCGATGCTGCTTCATGAAGGTCTCCTGAACGTCCAAGTAGCACTGTGTCCACAGGGTTTTCAGTGGCTGGGTTTCCAGAAGTAGACAGCTCGGTCTTTCCTTCAATGTGCCTCTGGGTCGATTCAAACTGACAGCCTTTCAGTTAGTAATTCATCCCTTGCCTGTTTGTGCCACCATGGGAACGCCTACATTTACTACCATAGTTTGTACATCATGTCTCACAGCATCCGTATTCCTCATTCAGCGTTTATCAACTGTAGCTTGGACAGAAGTCACTGAGTTAGGCTTGGACGAGGGAAAATCATGAAAAAGTGATATTCTCTGCCCTCAAGGAGCTTACCTAGTTAAAGTCAAAAGGAGGCCAAGTCACAGTGGTCAAGCACTTGGCTACTAACTGAAAGACTGGAGGAGGCAAAAATTAGGAGTTCGCCAAGAGTTAAGGCAAAATTCAGAATGAGGTAAGACTATAAACATAAACACAAAGAAGGGAGAGTTTACTTCTGATAACGTTCAAGGCTGCTGTTAGTGGCCTGACCCATGGCAGTTCATTATACAGGGAAACAGGACGCCTAGTGTTGGACCACACTGCACCCTCCCGTGAGGGCTTGTGGGTAAAACAGTGGTACTCCATGGGCCTTCCATTAGTTGACTTCCACAAGCTGACTGTCAGTCCTTTCGTCCTAGTCCATCTTACTCTGGAAGAGCTTCTGAAACCTCGTCAGCATCAGAGCAGCACACAAGCGTCCAATGACGGAGAGGTGGTGGCTGCATGGAAGGTGCTTTGTACCTTCCCAGGTCTCCCACATAGGAGGTGAGAAATCTACCACTGAGCCACTAAAGTGCAGGGCCAGAGACCAGAGACAAGACAATGGATCAGTAAACACACCATGTTGCTGTTGTTAAGTTCCATCTAGATGGTTCCAACTCGTAGTGCAACAGAATCTAGGTACAACAGAAGAAAACACTGCTGGGCCCTACGGCATCTTTGCAATGATGCTATGTTTGAAGCCATAGTAGCAGTCACTAAAGATATCATGTTGTTGTTGTTAAGTGCCATCGAATCAGTTCTGACTCATAGCAACTCTGTATAGGGTTTCCGAGGAGCAGCTGGTGCGTTTGAACTGCCAACCTTGTGGTTTGCAGTCCCGTGCTAATCCACAGCGCCACACCAGAAGTCCATTATAGCAGTCACTAAAGATTTACACCCTCGGAAACCCTGTACAGGGTCGCTATGAGTCGGAACCGACTCGAAGGCACTTAACAACAACAATAACAAAAGAGACCATGTTGTTGTTGTTAAGTGCCAGTGAATCAGTTCTGACTCATAGCAGCTCTGTCTAGAGGTTCCAAGGAGTGACTGGTGAGTTTGAACCACTTATCTTGTGGTTGAAACCGACCTTGCGGTCCTGCACTTATCCTACAGCATCATACCAAGGCGCCAAAGAGACCAGGTTGTTGTTGTTATGTTCCGTGGAGTCAGTTCCAACTCATAGCGACTGCGTACAGGGTTTCCAAGGCTGTAAATCTTTATGGGAGCAGAAAGCCTCATCTTTCTCCTGTGGAACAGCTGGTAGTTTCGAACTGCTGACCTTGAGATTAGCAGCCCGATTCGTAAGCAGTACGCTACCAGAGCTCCTTTAAAGAGACCATGGAGGGGTAGAATTTGTGCAGTTTGAGGAGGTAGAATTTGCAGAAGTCCAAACAGATGGAGGGGACATTTGAGAAGATGGATAAAGTCGTAGAAGGGGACATGCAATGACTGTGTTACTGAAGCATCAGGTTTGTGAGAGAGAACAGAGATCAAGAAAACCAATAGCCCCTGAATTGAAAAGGAGAGTGTGGGCTCCTGAGGCATTTATAGGATGGCTGGCTCCTCAGCATTTGACAGCTGATTTGGCAAGAGGTATTGGGTACTTCCTTTAATGTGTGACAGATGTTAACTCTTCATCTCCTGGACAAACTCTACAAGAAAAGCGGGCAGCAGAGAGGCCAAACAAAGAACTGGCTGAGGCCAAGTTGCCAATGCTCTGTGGAGTGGAAAGAGTATTCCGTAGGCAAAGGGAGTTATTGGTGGGTTTTGAGCAAGAATGTGCAAAGGCAATGCAGGATGCTGTTAGTGGGTGAGACTGCATCAGACCATCTGGGTTGGGGTCTTGTTTCTAGATGTGTACACTTGGGAAATGGTTGTTCTTGTTAGGTTCCATCAAGTCAGTTCTGACTCATAACAACCCTCTGTACAACAGAAGAAAACACTGCCTGGTCCTGCACCATCCTCACCATCATTGTTAAGCTTGAGCCCATTGACGCTGCCATGGGGCCAATTCATCCCGTGGGAGGTCTTCCTCTTCCTCACTGACCCTCCGCTTTACCAAGCATGATGTCCTCCTAAGGAGACTGGTACCTCCTGATAATACGTCCAAAGTATGAGAGACAAAGTCTGGCCATCCTGATTTCTAAGGAGCATTCTGGCTGTACTTCTCCCAACACACATGTTTGTTCCTCTGGTATTCTATGGTACTTTCAATATTCTTCTCCAACATCATAACTCAAATGCATCAATTCTC
>NW_006408523.1:7675924-7683946 GCF_000296735.1 Chrysochloris asiatica | reverse complement strand
GGGACAAAAATATAAAAACTTCTTAGACATTAGCAAAGGCCTTGAGGAAATGAGTTTCTGGGTCTGGAAGCTCAGGACCATAGTCTTGGGGAACACCACAGTCAACTGGCATCACACGGTCCACAAAGACAATGTCTACACCCTACTTTGATGAGTAGTGACTGAGAACTTAAAACTCATGAGTGGTCATCAAAGGTGCAACTAGTAGTCTCTCCCTGTCTGTAGGTAAGAAGAGTGATGGAAACTGAAGACACTTGGAAACAATAAACAATTAGTCCAATGGGCTAATGGATCAAGTGAACTTCAGTCATCATGACCTTGAGACGAGAAGAACTATATAGTGCCCTGCCACCATGACCAACTACTCTGAAAGGAATCACATTTGAAGATCCTGAAAGTGTGGAAGAAAATGTGGAGCAAAACTCAAAATCATGGAAAAAAAAAAAAGAGAGAGACCAGGCTTACTGGTCAGAAAGAGACTGGTGGAACCCTGAGGCAATGACCCTTGGTCACCCTTCAGGTCTGGGACTGTACTCACTTCTATGTCTCACTTTTCAGCCAAGCAATAGAAAGGAATATCAGGGAGACAATAACTCTAGTGAGGTATGCACACCTTAGAATGGTGAATCCTTTGAGATCAAAAGGGTAGCGTTTACCTAAGGACAAAATTCAGGAGGCTTGGGAAACAAGGAGGAATAGAATCAGGACATAGGATACATGATTCAATCATTGAGATGGAATGAAGTGTAGGAATTAGTCAACGTAAAACTGATGATCTGCTCTGTAAACCTGCCCTCAATTTACAATAAAGAATTGTAAGACATTTTTTATATTAAAAAGACTTAGAGCCATGCTGAGCTCCTAACAGCAGGACAGCAGGAAAGGAAGACCCCGGGAAGGGGTGGAGTACTTAGGAGGGCTACTGGAGGTGACCAGTTGAGACAATGTCCTGCTGACCTAAACTTAGGTCTAGCCACTGGAATGAGAAAGGGAGTGTGCATTCAAGAGACATATGAGGGATGACCTGTCAGAACTGGACAAGTGGCTGGGTAGGATAGAGGAGGCTCAAGGAAGATGCATATCTCTAAGGTTACAGGAATGTCTAAAGAGTGCATCAATGTGTGTGTGTTTGTGTATGTGTGTGTTTGTGACAAGTGGCAAAGAAGATAAGAGGTCACGGTAGGATGTGTTTAATTTGATCACTAGTGGGTGATCACTATTGGCCTTGGGCAACTCAAGAAGACAAAGTTGAGCACTATAAAGAAATGTACAAAGAAGACCTGGAGTTAGAAAACCAAAGGGAAGAAAACACTTAGCATTTTTCAAACGGAAAGAACTGAAGAAAAGTTCTAGCCTAGACTGGAAATATTGAAAGTTGGTGCTGTAGGATAAACACCGGACCTCAAAGCTGATTTGAGCCACAAGGCTAGCAGTTCAAGCCCACCAGCTCCTTGGAAACATTACGCAGGAACACTATGATTCAAAACCAACTCGATGGCACTTAATAACAACAATAACAATGGACAAAATATTGAATGATGCAGAAAGCATAAAAATAAGATGGAAGGTATACACAGTCACTGTACCAAAAAGAAATGGTCTATGTTCAACCATTTCAGGAGGTAATATATGACCAAGAACCGATGGTACTGAAGTAAGAAATTGATGGAATATCGATTGAAATCTTTCAACAAACTCATGCAGCAGCTACTTGCCCATTCCAAAAAGAGGTGACCCAACAGAATGCAGAAATCATCTAACATTATAATTAATGTCATACACAAGTAAAATTTTGCTGAAGATAATTAAAAATGACTACAACACTACATCAACAGAGAACTGCCAGAAATTCAAACCAGATTCAGAAGAGGACATGGAACAAGGAATATAATTGCTGATGTCAGATGGATCTTGTCTGAAAGCAGGGAATACCAGAAAGATGTTTACTTGTGCTTTATTAACTATGTAAAGTCTTCAACCGTGTGGATCATGTCACGCTAAGGATAACATTGCAAAGAATGGGCATTCCAGAACACTTAATTGTGCTCATGAGGTGCATAGACCAAGAGGCAGTCATTCAAACAGTCCAAGGGGATAATGAATGGTTTAAAATCAGGAAAGGTGTGTGCCAGGATTGTATCTTTTTTCTCCATAGTTACCCAATTTGTATGCAGAGCAAATAATCTGAGAAACTGGATTATATGAAGAACGTGGCATCTGGATTGGAAGAGGATTCATTAACAACCTGTGATGTGCAGATGATACTACCTTATTTACTGAAAGCAAAGATTTTAGATATTTACTGATGAAGATCAAAGATCTCAGCGTTCAGTATGGATTGTGCCTCAATGTAAAGAAACAAAAATCCTCACAAATGGACCAATAAATAACATCATGATAAATGGAGAAAAATTTGAAGTCTTCAAAGACTTATTCTGTACAATCAACACTCATGCAAGCAGCAACCAAGAAATCAAATGATGTATTACAGGAGGTAAATCTGCTGTACAAGACCTCTTTAAAGTGTTCAAGAGCAGAGATGTTAGTTTGAAGATTAAAGTGTGCCTGACCCAAGCCATGGTGCTTTCAGTAGCTTCTTGTGTATGTGAAATTTAGACAATGCATAATGACAACCACAGAAAAGTTGATGCATTTGAGTTGTGGTATTGGAGAATACTGATTGTATTGTGACCTACCAGAAGAACAGACAGGTCTGTGTTGGATAAAGCACAGTTGGAGTGCTCCTTAGTAGCTAGAATGGTGAGACTTTGTGTCTCATTCGTCGGACATTTTATCAGGAGGGACTAGTCTCTGGAGAAGGACATCATGCTTGGTGAGGTGCAGGGTCAGTAACAAAGAAGATAGATTGGCACAGTGGCAGCAGCAAGGGATTCAAGTGTAACAAATTGTGAGGATGGTGTAGGACTGAGTAGCATTTTTTTCTGTTGTGAGTAGGGTCACTATTAGTCAGCACGACTTGATGGCATCTCACAACAACAACAATGAGGATCCAAGGCAGAGTGGGGAAAGCGATGACAGTTCTCTCCTTAGGGGACAGCTACCTCAAGTAGCAGAAGGAAGAGGAAAGACAGAAACAGAGGTGGTTGGAGAGCAGACAGCGTTATAGCAGATAACAGAATAGTTTCAAAAAGCAGAGATTAACGGTACCAGGTGCTGATCAAAGGGCAGTGGAGAAAAATCCAGCTGCCTCTGTGTACCAAGTTGAAGTTGGTAGGAGAGATACAGTAGGAGGAATGGCTACATCTTCAAGGATGCAGCCATTGTCTCTGTATATGCAAATCTTTTGATTTTTAAAAATCCAAATTTACATGGAAATATTAAATCTTGGGCACTAATTCAAGGTAAAATATAAAAACGAAAATCCTGATGATCAACTCTTTCGTTGGTGGAGCAAATTTAAGAGCTCCAGTCAAGAAGGATGAGGATTTAGGAGCGGGCCGTTATAAATGGTGTAGTGCGGTTAGCTCCCTTCAAGACAGGGAATGGAATTCATGAACAGGGCCCAGGTGTGAGCTGGGTATTGAGGAACGGGAGTCATGGTGGTGCATCACATTCCCGCTCCTGTCTCCTGGACTTGCCTGAAGAACGCCGTGTCTGTGCCGTGTTGAACAGCCCTGCCTCAAAGGCACAGAATAGACCTCACTCTCTTAGAACAACACAGGTAGTTCTATCTACTCACCTATTTTAAAAAAACTCAGTCACAGAAGGAATAAAGAATCATTGTGTCTCTAAAGGGCTGAATATAATACTGCAGGGGCCACATAGCTGTGATTGAATCAGTTAAGGTCAACCCATTAGCATCCATTAAGGTAGTTGCTATCTATTGTGCCTTTTGAAGTTTCTTTCAAATCCAGAAGTGATTTTATTTACACTTTGGTTTCTGGGAAGCCAAGATGAGAATCCCATGAGACAGAACACAGCACGAAAGCGAGCTACCGCCACCATTAAATGAAGCTCACAGTGGGAAAAGGGCTTTCGGTTGATAGCTGATTCTGTGGTTGTTAAGATTTTGTGGTAGAATCAGTCCCTGATCCAGACAGAACTGCCTGACCCTGTGTTATCCCCGTGATGGGTATAGATCTGATAGTTATGATCCATGGGCTTTTCATTGACTGATTTTCAGAAGCCGATCTTTAGACCTTTCTTCCTACTCTGTTTTAAATCTGGAAGCCCTGCTGAAATCTGTTCATCATCATAGCAACATATAAGCCTCCAATGCAGATGGGTGGTAGCCTGGACTTGAACCTGAGTCTCCCACATGTTGATGTTGTTAACTGCTGCCAAGTTGGTTCCATCTCACAGAGACCCTATATACGGTTTCCATGGAGTGGCTGATGGGTTTGAACAGCAGACCTTGGGGTTCACAGTCCAGTGCATATCCTACAGCACCACACCAGGACCACTACATGTAAGCTGTTATTGTTGTTGTTATGTGCCGTGGAGTCAGTTCCAACTCATAGCGACCCTGTACAGGGTTTCCGAGGCTGGAAATCTTTACAGGAGCAGAAAGCCTCCTCTTTCTCCCGTGGAACAGCTGGTAGTTTCGAACTGCTGACCTTGGGTCTCACAGCCCGATTTGTAACCACTACGCTACCAGCTAGGGCTTTTAAAACACTGTCTTAATGCATGGCAAGACTCTTGGTGTAGTACTGGACTGTGAACCACAAGGTCAGTAGTTCAAACCCACCAGCTACTCCTTGGGAACTCTATATAAGGTTGCTATGAGTCAGAACTGACCTGACGGCACTTAACAACAACAATGTATGGCTAGTTCATTTAATGTGTAATCGTTATCATTGCTCTGACGTATTGATTTTTGTATTTTGAAATCATTTTGTTTAAAGACATTTTAATTTTTTTGACTATTGTGCCCATTTGTAAAATCCATGGGATTTTTTAAACAACCGGTCACACAGGTAATCAGTAAAACTGTTATACCTAAAGGGATTAAAGTATCACCCACAAGCAAGGAATGCATACCAATAGAACTGAGTAGATGTAAATAGCTACTAAATAGAGGATCCACCACCCATCTTTCAGTTTGTCCTAATACTGTGGTTTGTAGGTTTGTATGTTGTTAGGATGCTGGAAGCCTTCAGGATTTAAAATCCCAGGAGGGTCACTCATGATAGACAGATTCCAGCAGAGCTCTCAGACTCAGACAGCGTGGAAAGGGTGGGCAATCTCCTTCCAAAATTAGCCAATGAAAACCGTGTGGATCCCAAAAGAATACTGTCCGATATAATCCTGGAATGAGTGCCTAGGTTGGAAGGCATTCAAAATATACAGAGATCACAACAATACACCCGGTCACACCAATAACACTGAAGATGTCACAGGACTAGGTAATATGAGGGGACTTCAAAAAGCTCGTGGAAAAATGGAATTCAAAGATAATGGAATTTTCCCAGGAACTTTCAAATCCCCCTCATACTTAGCTGAGTTAAGCATGGAGTCTGCATGAGTCAGAACTGACTCCACGGCAATTAACAAGAGCAAACAGGAGATCATTGCATCTGATATGACACAGATACTGGTTCATCCAAAACTCTGGTGTAACACAGCGAAAACTCACGTCCCTGTTAAAGCGAACGTTCTGAAGGAAGAGCTGTACAGCTGAAACTGGGGGAAACACAAAAGTAAAACAAATTCACCCAGTGCCTCCTGAGCTATTCAATTACAGAGCTTATAAAGACAAAAACCACAAACATGAATGACGGATTGAAGAGCGTTATGATTGGCTGGTAATTACATGAAGCTGTTTACAAAGAATTCCTATTAGTAATTGGAAATTTAAAATGGCAAGGAAAATTGCAGGAGATAGATTTTGGCTACCCACAAGTTTCCTGGAACATTTAATAATAATCTTTATAGTACATCTTGACACCTGCAGGCAAGTCTTAATCTATGTGGAATATCTAAACATCTAGTGAGCAACTCTTGACTTAGTCAATGTTCTGACAATTGCAAAGCAGGAGTCATTTTCTGAGAAATGATTATACTTCAGTCATACCAATTGCCTTGTTTGTACAAATTGAAAAGTTTTTCTTATCATCCCTCCTTTTTTTTTTTATCTGGAATTAATAAATGGAGTGCTAGTGTGGAACTTTAGGGTTAACACTGGACAGCTAACCACAAGGCTGGCAGTTCAAACCCTCCAACCCCTCTTGGAAACCATATCCAGGGTCACAACAAACAACAGGCTAAACTAAAAAGAACAGTTTGGCAAAGCAAGAGGACTCCGGGACAAAAGGGTGAACGCAAACTCTCCTGAACATGATTGTTTGTTTTCAAAGTGCATTATATCTCTTGTGTAGCAAGTTGTGCTGCGTTTTTTGGTACAAGCTTTTGATATGCATTTCATAAGGCATTTAATTAGCTCATGGACAGTTATAACAGCAATTAGAACAAGCAGAGCAGTTAGTAGACTAGAATGTAGTCTGCAATGGTGCCATTTGGCAGTCAGCTAAGAATATCTAAAAACAAGGAGTTGTGTTCAAGAGGAAGATGTAGCCATTGAGTTTTGTGTCGGACTTTTCTGATCCCCTCTTTCACTTTTGTTGAGATATTTATGTCAATATGACAGGATTGTGGCCTCACACTCCACCTTGTTGGGCTAGAGTAAAGCCAAGGGCAATTCTGTGGTCTAATACAACTTTAGTGAGATAACTTAATGAATTTTGTGGCACGGTAGGATAAGCACTGTTGTTGTTAGGTGTCATCGAGTTGACACTAATTCTTAGCAACCCTATACACAACAGAATGAAACGCTGTTTGGTCCTACACCAACCTCACAATCATTGCTACACCTGAACCCATTGCTGCTGCATCTCACTGGGGTCTTCCTCTTTTTCTCTGACCCTCCACTTTACCAAGCATGATGTCCTTCTCCAGGGAATGGTCCCTCCTAATAATATGCCTGAAGTATTAGAGACGAAGTCTGGCTATCTTGGCTTTCAAGGAGCACTCTGACAGTCCAGGGTACTTTTAATATTCTCCCCAACACCATAACTCAAATGCATCAATTCTTCTACAGTCTTCCTTAGTCACACTGTCCAACTTTCACATGCAATGAGGTTACTGAAAATACCCTGGCTTGGGTCAGGTGCATCTTAGTCCTCAAACTGACAGCTTTGCTTTTCAACACTTTAAAAAGGACTTGTGCAGCAGATTTGCCTGATGCAATACATCATTTGATTTATTGACAGTTGCTTCCATGAGTGCTGATGATTGATGTGAGCGAAATGAAGGCTTTGACAACTTCAATCTTTCCTCCGTTTATATGGATGTTGTTAATTGGTTCAGTGGTGAGGATTTTTGTTTTCATTACTTTGAGATGCAACCCATAGTGAAGGCTATGGTCTTTGATCTTCATCAGTAAATATTTGCACAGTGTATCTTCATCAGTAAATGTATAACACAGGGCAATATCCAAGTATAAGGTTCATCTTCCAAGTTCCATTTACTTATAAGGGTTATCTGATTCTCATATAAAAATACATACTTTTCTGGTGCACAAATCATATTGATTCTGGAATAGTTAGGTGGGCAAGGAATGGTTTGCTTAATCTATTTAAGCCATTTTCTGTTAAAGAATTATTGCAAATAGATAATCATCCCAAATTTACTGGGTTCCAAAGTTGGTTGTTTTTTATTTAAAAAAATATATAATAAGACAGGGCCCAAGCGTTGCAGACCGTCCAAACCATAGGCTCTGAAGATCAGACTTTGGTCACCTAGCAGACATAGCAAACTGGCCCTCATCTGATTATTCAGTATGCTTGCTAGTAATCTCGTACATGAGCCCTAGATATCCACAGATAAATGTAAAAACCTTCCCTAGAAGCCGAGACGGTAAAGTCCAAAAAGACAAAGTTTTTCGTCCCCCACCCCCACCCCCCCAAAAAAAAGCTAAAGAGGATAGAGAGAAACACTGTTAACTGGTGGTATATGGAGGGGATTATAATCAATGTAATGAAACAAGTTATATGAATGGTTGAA
>NW_006408523.1:7668024-7675169 GCF_000296735.1 Chrysochloris asiatica | reverse complement strand
GGAAACCCTGTACAGGGTCACTATGAGTCGGAACTGACTCCACGGCACACAACAACAACTAAAGAAGAGCTCTGGTAACATAGTGGTTATGAATCGGGTTGTTAACCGCAAGGTCAGCAGTTTGAAACTACCAGCTGAGTAGGAGCATCACAATTCCTAATTTCAAAACCTATTACACAGCCAGGGTCAAAACTGACTAGTACTGCAAGGGAATTAAGAACCCAGCAGTTAATCCACTCACCTAGAGGCAGCTGAGTTTTGACAAAGAGCAGAAGCTTATTAACCGATGGAACTGGCAAAGCTGGGTATCTAGTTGCAGAAAAATGAAGCAGGACCTGTATCTCACATCACATACAAAAATGAATTCAAGAGGAATCAAAGACTTAAATGTAGAACCTGTTGTTGTTGTTAAAACTATAAAAGTCATCGATGAAAAAACCAGGGACAAACTTAGGAGTTCTAACGGATGGCACAAATGCGCCATCAAACATTAACTAAAAACACACAACCAGCAGAAGACACTGAGATGATTGGTACCTCCCCAAATTAGACACTTATGTGTATCAAAATATTTCACCAAAAAAGTAACAAGAGACCCCAAAGACTAGGGGAAAAAATGCTGGCAATAATATCTGATACAAGACTAATCTCTGAACTTTACAGAAAACTTCAACACCTCAACAAGAAAGCGACAACTAATCCAATTTTAAAATGAGCAGAGGACATGAACAAACACTTACCAAAGAATACATGCAGGTAGCCAATAAACATATGAATCATTAGGCATTTGTTGGTGGTGGTAAGTGCTGACTCATAGCAATCTTGTACAGTTTCCAGGGTTAAAGACATGCAAATCACAACAATGAGATCATGTCACCCAGCATTAATAACAAAGTTAAAAACAAAACAAAACAAAAACATGGAAAACAAGAAATGCTGATGAGGGTGTGGAGATACTAGAACCTTCATATGCAGCTGGCGGGACTGTACAATAATGCAGCCACTGTGGAAAACAGTATGAAACTTCCTTAAAAAGTTGGAAATAAATATACCGTAAAATCCCTCAATCCCTCTACTTGGTATATATCCCAGAGAAATAAGAGCTATGACACGAATAGATCTATGCACACCCGTGTTCATCGCAGCACTTTCACAATAGTGAAAAGATGAAAACAATTGAAGCATCCATCAGCCAAAGAATGGATACACAGACTATAGTACATGCACACAGAGAATAACAATGAATTGATGATACCGTGCCAGGGATGAACCTGGAGGACATTATGGAAATGAAATTAGTCAATCACATAAAGACAAATATTGCATGAGACCACTATTGTAAAAAGGCAAGAAAAGGTTTTCATACACTAAAAGAAACATTCTTTGATGGTTATCAGGGGTGGGAGGTGAAGAGAATAAATTATTGGCTAGAGGGTAGACATGCGTTAATTTGGGTGAGGGGAAAGTAATATACAATAAGAAGCAGGTTGACAACAATGATGGAAGTAAGGGAAGATACTGGGAGGAGTGCAAAAGTTAAAGGCAATAAGATAAATACTGTGATATTCACAACCCTACAACAATGGTAATCGACAAGTAGGTGCATGGATAGACATTAAGGCTGAATGGGTGTAGGAGGCCAAGTAGAACTCTACCCAGGAACATATAAAGATTTGACAGAGGATATTTGCATGTATGTGTGTGTGCATTTACCAATGTATCGACAGATGCAGTCGAGCATACAGAAGATAAAGTCATGAAAACTTCCTGAACAAAACCAAACACCTTAAAGGAATGTGCCACTGGGTCTAGGGTCTCAAGACCATAGTCTCAGGGAGACAGAAAGATCAGTTGACCTAGTGAACTTCAGTCTCCGTGACCCTGAGATCAGAAGAACTTGATGGACCAGCTACCACCGCCAACTGCCGCCAACTGCGCTGAAAGGTTTCATGTTAGAAAGCCCTGGATAAACTGAGAGAAAAATATGAAACAAAACTGAAAATAAATCAAGACCAGACTCCCTGGTTGGGTAGAGATTGGTGAATCCCTGTGGTCCTTAGTCACTCTTCAGGCTGTAACTAAACCCACACCCCGATGGCTTAATTTTCAACCTAACAGTAGACAGGGCTATAAAGGGAGCAATGGGAACCTGGTGTGGTGCTGTAGGATAAAGTACTGGACCGAAAGGTCCCTTTGAAACAGAAGGTTGGCTGCTCAAACTCACCAGCTGCTCCTTGGAAACCCTATACAGGATCACTGTAAGTCAGAACCTACTGGACAGTAGTGAACAACAACAAAAAACAACATAAAGGGAATGATAACCCTAGTAAGGTATGCATATCTTAGTACAATCAATCATCTGAAAGATCAAGAGGGCAGCATTTACCCAAGGACAAAATTCAGATACAACCTTGCTTGCTGAAAGTGAAGAGGACTTGAAACATTTACTTATGAAGATCAAAGAGCACAGCCTTCTATATGGATTACATCTCAATGTCAAGAAAACAAAAATCCTCACCACTGGACCAATAAACAACACTCTTATCAATGGAGAAAAGATTGAAGTTGTCAAGGACTTCGTTCTTCTTGGATCAACTATCAACACTCGCGGAAGTAGCAGTCAAGAGATCAGACGACGTATTGCACTGGGCAAATCTGCTGCACAGGAACTTTTTAAAGTATTGAAGAGCAGAGATGTCAGCTTGAGGACTAGGGTGCGCCTGACCCAGGCCATGGTATTTTCAATAGCCTCATATGGATGCGAAAGCTGGACAGTGAATAAGGAAGATCGTAGAAAAATTGATGACTTTGAGTTGTGGTGTTGGAGGAGAATACTGAAGGTGCCATGGACTGCCAAAAGAACCAATAGATCTGTTTTGGACGAAGTGCAGCCAGAGTGCTCCTTGGAGGCCAAGATGGCTAAGCTTCGTCTCTCATACTTTGGACATATTGTCCGGAGGGAATAGTCGCTGGAGAAGGATGTCATGCTGGGTAAGGTGGAGGGTCAGAGAAAAAGAGGAAGACCCCTAACGAGATGGATTGGCCAGGTGGCATCATTGATGGACTCAAGTGTGACAGTGGTAGTGAGGTTGGTCCAGGATCGGACATTATTTCGTTCTGCTGTGCATGGGGTCGCTATGAGTCGGTTCCGACTCGATGGCACCTGACAACAACAAGGAGAAAAGGAGGAATAGAAATAGGAAACTTTGGGAGGAAGTAGGATGAAATAGAATGAGTGATGTTACCTTGTGGGGACTGCAATCAGTGACATGAAAGAAAAAAGAATTGTTGAATGGGAAACTCATGATTTCCTCTGTAAACCTTCACTCAATTCACAATAAAAGCTTCTAAAAAAGAAAACTTTATAATGGAGGTCCTTTACTTATTTGCATTAAAAAATATCAGATTCCAAATGGTACAATATTACAGTAATGCAATATAGCAATTTTAAAAAGAATTGCTGTAACTATAAAGCAAATCACCAAAACATCAATTATCTGCCAAAAAAAGAAAAATTTCTTATCAGTTAATAAATCTGAGTTGGTAAATAAGGCCACTTCAAAAGCAGTGAGCATTAAGTAAAGTCCAATTTCAAGAACACACATGAAGTCTTGATCCATGGTCTTAGAAGGAGGTGTTAACCAGGGCACTTGAATTTTAGTTCAGTTCCTTGATAAGCTGGACAGGCAGGTAGGTGCTTTAACATTCTTTAACTGAGCTAGATGGATCTAAGTGTGGACTTCGTGCAATGGGCCAGAACTGGGGTTAGTCTGAAGGACTAAATACAGTCTTTTGCAGCATAACTCCAATGAATCTCTCATTAGGCGTCCTTTTAATGTACATAATCACCTGGTTCAATAGTAAGTAGTCTAGGTAACTCTTAAGTTTTGTTTAGTAAAGTGTCCTTTAACTTGTGGCAGGAACTCTTTAAAGTACTGCTGCAAAAAATATGTGTGGCACCAACCATTCCTCACATGACCTTTCTATTCAGTTGGATTTGATGCTCCATTGTAATGACCACACAGATCTCACATTAATGGAATTTACTGGAGGGAACGAACAGGTCACAATGCAGTGTTAGAAATGGTCAGGGCACAGTTGTTCCAGTCGGTAATCCTCTCCTCAGCTGTGCTCACAGACATGCCTTTCTCTGGTGGTAGTGCTTATGTGCCGTGGAGTTGGTTCCAACTCATAGCGACCCTATTCAGGGTTTCCAAGGCTACAAATCTTTTATAGGAGCAGAAAGCTTCATCTTTCTCCCACAGAACAGCTGGTTGTTTCTAACTGCTGATGTTGAGATTCGCAACCCGATTCGTAAGCACTACGCTACCAGAGCTTCCTGGTCAATATTACAAAGCTCTTGTAGGGCTCCATAGGACACACTCTACCATAAGCCTCAGCTACCATTGGTTCCATTGGTTAACAAGTCCAGCTCTCCACTTTCATGCCCGGAGGCACCCAATCTACAAGCTCGTCTCCTGCCCAGAGCCATTCAGCTTTACTTGCTCTGTGGGCTGGGAAGGAGTAGACACATGTCTAACGGCTCTGCTACTGCTGTTCTTTATCCTTCTCTGATGTCGCAGCTTTCTGTCCCTGGATTGAGGAAGTTTAACATGCAGGAATCTCAGGGTCCAAGAGAGGTGCTTCATTCCTGGCTCTTCTACTTTGATGGTGGTAAGATCTCCCCTCTTGCTCCTGAGATGGTTCGTTTTATATCCATGTGAGAATTTCACGTTTTTACTGTTGGCAGTTCCCTCTGAATTAACATAGCTGAATTATGTTATCCTATCAGTAACTTCTCCCATCTTCTCTAACCCAGACCTAGCGTGGCAGAAACATTGCTTGGTGAGAGTTAGAGACATTAGATAATTCACTACGCCGTAACTGCCTTAGAATTGGCAATATTTTACCCATTCAATCAAATTAGAAACAGAGTAAGTTGGAAAATAGAGTCACAGAGCTTCCAGTAACAATTTTCTACAAAGTTAATTTACTCCAAATGCAGTAGTTGTTAAATTTAGAAGGACCAAAGAAATACTTTAGCCCAAGATAAATTCTAAGATTCATAATTTGGCCAATTGAATGTGTGTCATGGCATTTGGTCAATCTATTTGACCAGAGGATTAAAGAGGGTAAAGGCAATGTTTGTTTTTGTTTTTGTTAGGTACCATCAAGTCGGTTCCTACTCATAACAACGCTATGTACAGCAGAACAAAGCACTGCGCTATTCTGTTATGTTTGTGTCTGTTTTTGTAACCACTGTGTCTGTCTGTGTCCTGTTTGTTACTTACCTTCAACTTTACCAAATGTGATGCTGTCTTTCTCCAGAAGTTAGTTCCTCCTAAAGATGGAGTTCAGGTATGGCACTGAGGGTTAATGAGCCAGACTGCAAAGTCGGCAGTTCATGCTATCTGTGGGTTGGAACCAACTGGACGGCACTTCACAACAACAACAACAATGACATGTCTAAAGTATGTGAGATGAAGTCTCATAATCCTTGCTTGTAAAGCACATTCTGACAGTGCTTTTTCCAACACAGATTTACTCTTTCTTCTGGCAGTCCATGATGTATTTTATATTCTTCGCCAACACCACAACTGAAAGGCATGAAGTCTAACATCTTCCTTATTTATTGTGAAGCTTTCACATTCATATGAGGCAATTGATCATGGCTGGGTCAAGCACACCTGGGTCTTCAAAGTTACATCTTTTCTTTTTGACACTTTCAAGAGATCTTTTGCAACAAATTTACCCAAGACGATACTTCATTTGATCTCTTGACTACTGCTTCCATGGACATTGATTACGGATCCAAGTAAAATGAAATTCTGGACAATTTCCATCTTTTCTCCATTAGTCATGATGTGGCTTATTGGTCTAGTTGTGAGGGTAATGAAAACTCTGGTAAGTAGGAAACGATTTCTTCACAATGTGACCCGTGAAATGAGTTTCTCTGTCATTGCAAAGTGTATGAGTACTCCCCAAGTGGAAATTACGTTTTCAAGAAACTTTTTAGTAACAAAGGTCGCTGCAACACAATGGCTTAGAAAAGTCTCTACCCAGTGTGACAATTTACAAACCCTGACTCACGTATATTTATAGCTATCTGAAGATGAGAGTTGTATGACATCAAATTGTCAGATTCTGAAGGCAAAGGGTATTTTCTAGATGGGGTTTTAAGAGGTCTCCTGGGTTATGTTGTTGTTGTTAGATGCCATCTCGTCAGTACCAACTCAGAGCGACCCTATGCACAACAGAATGAAACACTGCTCAGTCCTGCGTCAACCTCACAATCGTTGCTATGCTTAAGGCCATTGTTGGGGCCACTATGCCGATCCATCTTCTTCTTTCTCGCTGATCCTCCACTTTACCAAGTATGATGAGAGTGGTCCCCCCTGATAATATCTCTAAAGTATGAGAGACCAGGTCTCACCATCCTGGGGTTACAGCAAGTACAAACAGCACAATGTGATATAATATGGTTTGTAGCCTCCAAAAATTGTCCCCAATATTTCCTTTGAATTTCAATCATTTTATCTCCTCCTAAAGGGAAGCCTTCATAAACAACAATTAGCCCAGGAACCAGCTTGACAGCCCCTAACAATAATCTCTACAGAAGAAACACCTTATAATGTGGGTGAACTCGGTGATCATTATGCTAAGTGAAATAAATCAGTTGCAAAAGGACAAATATTGTGCAAGACCACTACTGTAGAAAGTTTAAAGGGGATGGGGGGATGGGTAGTTCACACTGAAAGAGATACTCTTTGATACTTATTAAGGGTAGAAGGGGAGGGGAAGATGGGTCACTGGCTGGAGGGTAGACACATATTAACTTGGGTGAAGGGGGAAGTAATTTAATAAATTACATTAACCTTCAAAAAAAAAAAAACTTAAAAAGTGATGAGGCAAGAAATGCAAGCCATAACACGAGTAGATATATGCACACCAATGTTCATAGCAGCACTATTTACAATAGCAAAAGATGGAGACAGCCTAAGTGCCCATCAATGGAAGAATGGATAAACAAACTTTGTTACATACACACAATGAAAATGTCAAGTGACCTTGAAGAATAACAAGGAAGCTGCAAGCCACTGCATAACATGGATGAACCTTGAGGACATTATTCTGAGTGAAATTAA
>NW_006408523.1:7660995-7667688 GCF_000296735.1 Chrysochloris asiatica | reverse complement strand
GGTGGAGGGTGGGGGTGGAGAGCTAGGAAGAATGTCTACATGTCTACCCAGTAAGAAATGTTACTCCAGCATAGAAGACAGAATGTTTCCAAAATCACCCTGATGTTTCACTTGTGAGAGACTCATTGGAGCAGGAGAATAAGGAGGAAGAATATAACGGCTGTAGTTGTTATTAGGTGCTGTTCAGTTGGTTCCGACTCACAGTGACCCTATACAGGGTTTCTGAGGCTGCAAATCTTTCTTTGAAGGAGCAGAAAGTCTCATTTTTCTCCTATGAAGTGGCTGGTGGGCTCCAACTGCCAACCTTGTGGTTGGAAGTCCAGTGCTTATCCTACAGAGCCACTGTGTTCCATATTTTATGGAATGTCCTTCAAAATCTAAATACTTATCAATTAGAATTAACATCCAATCATTAGCTTTATTTTAAAAAGAAAAGAAAGCTCTCTGGGAGCAAAATTTTACAGGGTCGGCATGAGTCCGAGTAGACTCTATAACAATTGATTTGGTTTAGGTTTAAGAACCTGCCTTGTGGGGGAAGGTTTCCAAAACATTTGAGTTAACTTAATATAGATTCTGGAGTCCTGATTTGGTGCTGTGGATTAATGCTCCAGACTGCAAATCCATTTGAACTTCAAGCTCACCAGCTGCTCCTAGGAAACCCTATCCAGGGTCTCTAAGGGTCGGGAACAACTCAACAACAATATAGACTTTGGAGTCCTGGTGTGGCTCAGTGGGCTAATGCGGCAGGCTGCAAAGTTGTTTCAACTGCAAAGTTGGTGAATCAAGCTCACCAGCTGCTCCTTGGAAACCCTATATAGGGTTGCTATGCGTCGTAATCAACTCGATGGCACTTAACAACAACAACAACAACAATATAGACTCTGGACTGCTAACCACAAGGTTGGCAGTTCAAACCCACCAGCTGTTCCTCAGAAATCCTATACCAAGTCGCTTAGAGCTGGAGGTGACTCAATGGCACTTAACAGCAATAATAAAGAAGCAATCTGAGACCTTAAAGTTGGGGAAGGGTGGTCACACTTATACCTGTGGAATGCTGATAGATTAAAATCAAGTGCTTCCCTAGATTTTTCTGGAATGAAATGTGGAGCGTTGGCCTTATCTGCTTGGCCAGCAACATAGAAAGTTTACAGCTAAAACATTTAGTACTACTCAAGGATCGTGTAAGAATCAGCTGTTTTGCAAATGTCAAAGTAAAATATGTTTCTGCTTTCAATGCCTCTAAGAATTGTTTAAAGCAAAACCCCTGTCTTAGAATGGAATCCCTGCTTCGGCCAGTCTGAAATGTGACTATCTGCTCAAGACAGAATCTCTCTGTGGAAGTCAACTGGAAGCTATGCACATAGGTTGCAGAGGCTAAAATCTAACTGTCTCAGGACAATCCTATAAATTGCCAAGGTCAAAACACCTTGCTCACAACAGAAAAAGAAAGAAAAAAAAAAAGGAATTCTTTGCAGAAGTCAACTTTCTCCCATGTGGCAACTGGTAGGTTCGAACCACTTACCTTGAGGTTAACACTCAAGCTCTGAATCATTGTGCCAGAGGGACTCTTGGCAAATGGAGCTATTGGATTTCTATAAACTTAGTAAAACTGAATGTTTCAAAATTAAGAAAGGTGTGCGACAAGGTTATATTCTTTCACCATACTTATTCAACCTGTATGCTGAGCAAATAATACGAGAAGCTGGGTTCTATGAAGAAAACATGGATCAGGATTGGAGGAAGACTCATTAACAACCTGCGATATGCAGATGATACAACCTTGCTTGCTGAAAGTGAAAAGGACTTAAAACATTTACTGATGAAGATCAAAGAGCACAGCCTTCAGTATGAATTACATCTCAATGTAAAGAAAACAAAAATCCTCACCACTGGACCAATAAACAACATTCTTATCAATGGAGAAAAGATTGAAATTGTCAAGGACTTCATTCTTCTTGGACCAACTATCAACACTCACGGAAGCTGCAGTCAAGAGACCAGACGACGTATTGCATTGGGCAAATCTGCTGCACAGGAACTTTTCAAAGTATTGAAGAGCAGAGATGTCAGCTTGAGGACTAAGGTGCGCCTGACCCAAGACATGGTATTTTCAATAACCTCATATGGATGCGAAATCTGGACAGTGAATAAGGAAGACTGTAGAAGAATTGATGCCTTTGAATTGTGATGTTGGAGGAGAATATCAAAAGTGCTATGGGCTGCTAAAAGAACCAATAGATCTGTTTTGGAAGAAGTGCAGCCAGAGTGCTCCTTAGAGGCCAACATGGCCAAACTTCTTCTCTCATACTTTGGACATATTGTCAGGAGGAAACAGTCGCTGGAGAAAGATGTCATGCTAGGTAAGATGGAGGGTCAGAGAAAAAGAGGAGAACTCCCAACGAGATGAATCAGCCAGGTGGCATCATTGATGGCGTCAAGTGTGGCAGTGGTAGTGAGGTTGGCCCAGGATCCGACATTGTTTCGTTCTGTTGTGCATAGGATCACTATGAGTCAGTGCCCGACTCGATGGCACCTAACAACAACAATAACAAACCTATCAAATGCTCATGCCTTCAAAGGCTTTTCTCATTAGTCCTATTGACAACAGCCTTCAAACACTCCTGGACCATCCTTCGTATCAACTTTCTTGTTGAACTGGGTCAAATATGTTATTTTATGAGCCAATTCTGAAATCTGAGTTCAGAGTACAGCCTCTCAATCCTAACTCTGAAGGTTGAGGCTACCAGGCATGTGGCATGTTGTTGTTGTTGTTGTTGTTGTTGTTGTTAAGAGCCATCGAGTCAATTCTGACCCATAGCGACCCTGTATAGAATTTCCAAGGAGCAGGTAGGTGGTGAGCTTGAACCGCTGACTTGCCATTGAAATGGCTTTGCAGTCTGGTGTATTAGCCCACACAGCACCTATTATAATCCTAAATTGTTTCATCTGGGGAAAAAAAAATCAAAGGAATTATATAATAACTATTTCAAAATCTCTTTAGCATGGGCTTGTCACTAAGTGGCAATGATTTACAAGAGAGTGAGAGAGAGAGAGAAGTTTGATCTCAGTCAATGATTTTTCAACTTCAAATGTGGGGAGATTTTGCCCCTAGGGGACATTTGTACTAATGGCTGGAGATATTTTTCATAAACACAACTCTGGGCTTGGGTATCAGATACTGCTAATATCTAGTGGGTACAGGCCAGGGATTCTGCTGAAGAGCTCTCCAAACAAAGAATCATCCTGTCCAAAATGTCAGTAGTGCTGAGATGGAGAAACCCGGCCTAAATCGTTCCTTTGTTGTTCATGTTAGTTGCAGTCTAGTAATTATGACTCGGACTCCTGGTATGGCCCTGTCGGATCAGCACTGGACTGCAAACCAAATGGTTGCCAGTTCAAACCCACCAGCTGTTCCTTGGAAACCCTATACGGGGTTGCTATGAGTCAGAACCGACTCGACGGCACTTAACAATGACATCAGGACAACCTCCTGTCCATCCAACAGAACAAACCATTGTCTGGAAGTGGACCTCCTCTTGATCTCTGTTAGGCTCCTGTTCATTGCAGTGGTTACTGTAAGCCTCTTGCCCTTGATTCCAACCCATAGGGACCTTACAGAACAGTGTCAAACTGCCACCAGCAGGCATTCAATCTGAGATGTATTCCATCTGTCCATAATGCCATAAATAATATACTCCATAATCACTCAATTCAACTTTAAAATCATTTCTCTGGCGTTTTTATAACACCTGTTTTGGCCTGTTCAGCCCAGCAGAACATTAAACTGTAGCTAGATTTTAAAAACTTTTCAACACAGTGCAAGCAGTAATCCACATTCCGGGTTAAACCTTGAAATTCCAGAAAGATTTGAAGGTTTTTATAAGGTTTACCCATCCATTATGCTAACTTCTACAGCCTTGTAGTATCTTACTAAATTGCTTTGTGAGGTAATCATTGTAGTAACTTTTCTTTTAACTAAGATTATGCCAACATCGATAGTTTATTTCACTTCTCAAATACAAGCTGTCTTGCGGGGATCCTATCTTTAGCATATATTTAATGGCAGTACGTGTGTCTAGGCGGATGAGATTTCACTGGTGGAACTAATTATAGACCATGCTGTGTGCTGTAGCATTCGGAATTCAAGCTCAGCGTCAGCCGGGCTGGATTCAAATCCAGCTTTACCACTTCCTTAGTGGTAAACAGAGAGGGTGTATTTGGTCCATTACACAATCTGTCAGTTTCCTCACTTGTAAAAAAGAGAAAATAATGCAACCTCCCTCAGAGGTTATTGTCAGAATTTATTAAACCAGCAACAAGTGTCACCTGGGCACTTGTTAGAAATGCACATTTTCTGGTCCCACCCAGTCCCATCAAACCAGAAGCCCAGACAGTAGTTTTTATAAACAACAAAGGTCAAGAACCAATGAGATAAACTAGGGAAGCGTGGAAACCAGCACCTAAGACGTAACACGTGCTCAATAAATTTCAGCAATTATTATCATCAAATCTCTGAATTGCATGTTATATTTCTGCCTACTCTTTTATTTTAAAAATAGACCTACTTTTAAAATGGCTTTGACTTTTACATACCCCTGGATTTCAGTCAAGGACAAAGTGGCCCATTTAGAATTCCCCATCTTCCTGCCTCACTCCTCCTTCACGCTGGAATTTCCCATAACTCTCTGCCTACCCTCCAAGTCCCTCCTCCTTTGTTGACTGTACAGACTCCCGCTGTCTCTGGATCCTGCTCCCTTTGCTTTCCACAATGCTTATGATTACTAGAGAATGTTCTATGCTACCACATGAACACACTGGCTTTTAGATTCTTTTCAAGCCTTGCATTCATTTTAAGGACCAGTGGCACTGATGATTGCCTATGTGGTCACGTGTATTGGTCTTGTGCTCCAATTTATGGTAGAGTGGAGCCCTGGCACTGCAGATGGTTAAGCATTGGAATGCTAACCAAAAGGTCAGAGGTTCAAACCCATCTGCTGCTCAGTAGGAGGACAATGTGAATTGAAATTGACTAGCTGCAGTAGGTTTGGTTAGGGGTTTTGTGGTAGAACAGCATTCCATTGTATGAATGGACCATGTCCTCCTGTCCATCTCCTGCTAAGACATTTTTCAGGTTGGGTTCTTAGGTAGCAAATGCACAAATGGAGGTTGGGAGGCAAGGAGTTTACTAGAGATGGAAAATAAAGGAGATGTAGCAGGATTGGACAGAGGGAAAGGTCAAACAGTGATACAAGTCTAACAAAATCCTGGCCAACATGGCACAGAGCTTACGAGCAGATATTGGTCATTAGAAAAGTCCAGAGGTGAGCTAAAACGTTCAGGTCTTTCTACTCCCACGTCGCTCAGCTATGTGATATGGGTAGTGGCCGGGAGAGTAGGAGGCGAATTCTAACACGACTGCTGTTGACCGTCAAGTAGCACGTTCTTGTTTGAATGGAGTCTGGGCAGCTCATTTCCTACAAACCTCAGAAAAGCTACCACATAAACAGGGTGGCTGTAAGTCGGAACCGACTCAACAGCACTTAATACCAACAAAATGGACAGAGAGCTGACATTCCATTAAGATTAGAAAACTAAATGTCTGAGCATTTTTATTCCTATTTTTGCAATGAATGTTTAATACATGTTGGTATGCAAAGCAGAATTTAATCTCATATTTGCTTTAATTAGACCTGGTTAGAACATTGAAGATTAGTAGCTCTTTTCTACTTCAAACTTTTTAAAGATTACTGCTATTCCCCAAAATATATGGTTATTCATACATCACCAAATTTACTTGGATCAGTTTGCAGTCATCCAAACTGAATTTATCTAAAAAACATCAGGGGGGAAAAATCATTTAATGTGATATATTTACTAAAAGAGAGAAAAGAAAAAAAAAAGAATCTTGTGATTATATTTGAAGTTGTATCATGTTGATTTAAAATTTTTAATGTGATAAAATACATAAACCAAAAAACTCACCATGTTGACCATTTTTAAGTTTTCGATTCCGTGACAATTGCATTCACCATCACTTCACTCTCAGGTGGTGGTTATGTACCGTGGAGTCAGTTCTGACTCACAGCAATCCTGTACCAGGTTTCCGAGGATGTAGATCTTTACCAGAGCAGCAAGCCTCATCTTTCTCCCACAGAACCGCTGGTAATTTTGAACTGCTGATCTTGAGATTAGCAGCCCAACTCATAATCAGAGCTCCTTACTCTCAGGTCTAGACCCAAACGAGACTCAAACAGTTGTTCATACATCAGTGTATGTTGAGCAGTATTCATAATAGCCCATAGGTGGAAACAGCCCAAGTGTCCATCCACAGATGAATGGATAAACAAAATGTATATCTGTACAATGAAATATTATTGAGCCATAAAGAGAAATGAAGTTCTGATATATGCTATGATATAGTTGAAACTTGCAAATGTTGTAAGTGGCAAATCAGGCACAAACTGGCAAATACTGTATGATCGTTGTTGTTGTTGTTGTTAGGTGCCATCAAGTCACTACCAACTCATAGCAACCTTATGCACAGCAGAATGAAACACTGCCCAATCCTTGGCCAACCTCATTACTGTTACCACACTTGAGTCCATTGATGCTGCCACTTGGCCAATCCATCTCGCTGGAGATCTTCCTCTTTTTCTCTGACCCTCACCTTACCAAATATGATATCCTTCTCCA
>NW_006408523.1:7649601-7660700 GCF_000296735.1 Chrysochloris asiatica | reverse complement strand
AAAAGGTCTTGTGCAGCAGATTTGCCTAATGCAATACGTCGTTTGATTTCTTGACTGCTGCTTCCGTGAGTGTTGATAGTGGATCCAAGAAGAATGAAGTCCTTGACAACTTCAATCTTTTCTCCCTTGATAAGAATGTTGTTTATTGGTCCAGTGGTGAGGATTTTTGTTTTTTTGACATTGAGATGTAATCCATACCGAAGGCTGTGCACTTTGATCTTCATCAGTAAATGTTTTAAGTCCTCTTCACTTTCAGCAAGCAAGGTTGTATCATCTGCCTATCACAGGTTGTTAATGAGTATGATCCTACTTATATAAAAAACTCTAGACTAGGAAAATGCACTGTTGTTGTTTAGTGCCTTAAGAATTGGTCCCAACTCATAGGGACCTTGTGGTTCAAGCCAACCTTATAGTGCAGTGAGCACTCATCCTACAGCGCCCCACCAGGACTCCGGGAAAACGCTTAGTTGGTTGTGTGCGGTGGAGTCGGTTCCAACTCATAGCAATCCTGTATAGGGTTTCCAAGGCTGTTAATCTTCACGGGAACAGAGAGCCTCACTTTTTCCCACGGAACATCTGGCTGGTAGTTTCAAACTATTGACCTTGAGGTTAGCAGCCCAATTCATAACCACTATGCTACCAGAGCTCTTAAGAAAAAGGCTTGGAGATCAAAATTTAATAGCCATCACCAGTGGGTTGGGGATGGGCGTGAGGGAAGCAACTGCTTAAAGCACACTGAATTTCCATTTGGGGTGATGAATGACTTGGAAATCGAGAGCCCCTACACAGGTAAGAACCAACACACAATAATTTGGGAATTATGTTTGCTCTGCTCCATGGGCAACATGGTGGCTCCATATGTTAAGCACTGGACTCTAAACCAGAAGACCCATGGTTCGAGACCTCCAGCTGCTCCTTGGGAAATAGATGAGGCTATGTCTCCCGCATAGATTTAAACAGCCTCAGAAATCCTATACAGGGCAAGATAATACACTGGACCTCAAGGTCTGCTGTTCAAACCCACCAGCCACCCCTCAGAAACCCTACACAGAGTTGCTGACTCAGCAGCCCTTACTGCTCCATTCAGAGCCTTGGCTCCCTGTCTCTACTGCATCAAGAGTCTAGTGTGGAGTGGGGGCTCCTGGTGGTGTAGTTGGTTAAGCGTTGGGCTGCTAACTAAAAGGTCAGTGGATCAAACCCACTAGCCGCTTCTTAGGAGAAAGATGAGGCTGTCAGCTCCCGTAAGGCCTATAGTCTTGGAAATCCTATGGAGCAGCGCTGCTCTGTCCTCCAAGGCCTCTGCGAGTTGGAACTGAGGTGATGGCAGTGGATTTGGGGTGTTGGTTTTTTAGGAAGGAGGTGGGACACAGTAAGTGGAAAACTAAAGCTTTCAATCACCTTCATGTCAGCTTTTTCTTGCTTTAGTGTGTGTTTAGGTGCTGTAACACTTTGGTGTCCAGAATTTTGATGAAGGTGGTTCTGCCCGTTGTGTTTGGTTTCTTTGATGGGGGTGAGGGATGGATGGAGAACGTGGTTGTTTAGTGTTCCTTTTTGAGGGGGCGACAAGTTGTAGAACTGCTCACACCCCTATCTTTTTCCAGATGCCTATGTCTCCCTTGTGATCTGTAATTTCAAACGAATTCCTGTTGTGCGCTTTTTTACGTAGAAAATTAGAAACAGAAGGGAATTTCCTTAACTTGAATTGAGCGGTGCCCAAAGCTATCATTAAATAAACCTGTGGGGAAAATGAAACCTGAGGAACAGCTTGTTTGATATTTCATGTTTATAAAATACTCTAGAGGAAAGGCGTCCTGGTGGTTCTGTGGGTAAACACTGGACTGAAAACCATAAGGTTGGCAGTTCAAGCCCACCAGCCACTCTACAGAAGAAAGATGAAGTTTTCTGCTTCTGTAAAGATTTCAGTCTGGGAAACCCTATACAAGGTGGCTGAAAGAAGGATTTCTAATAAGTTTTTTTCCCCCTCTCTGTTCATACCCTTTTGACTCAATGGCTGTTGGTGAGAGTTATTCATTAAGGAACCATGCTGGTGCTGTAGGATAAATACTGGACTTCTAACCACAAGTTTGGTAGTTCAAGCCCACCAGCCTCTCAGTGGGAGGAAAATGGGGCTTTCTGCTCCTGTAAAAATTTACAACCCCAGAAACCTTATACAGGGTCACTTAGAAAAGGCTTTTTAATAAGTTTCTTCTCCCTCTCTGTTCAAACCCTTTTAATCATTGTTTCCAATCATTAACTGCCCTGACTAACTTTTCCCCTATGATCCTGAAACAGGATTAGTGTCGCATTATTGATTTAACCTTTGGATAAGAAGACAAACTGGGAAGAATACCAGAGCAGAGGGCTATGGTCTCATCCCTTAAAGACTGTAACTTTAAGACATAGGTTTCTGAAAAGGCCATTAACATTGTTTGGGGCAATCACATCCCAGGATGTAAGGGGTCATGACTCAGTGGGATGTAAACTATATCCCGGATGAAAGAACCATACAACTCTGAGAAAAGAATGGAACAGTGCAGACAGATTGATACTAAAGGGGTGTAAGAGTTCAGACTAGCAGAAGACAAGGCAGTCTTCCAGAGAAGGCTCCTCACGGCCTTCCAGACCTGTCAATAAAACATGCTGATTCTCAGCGTGGTCTGGATACTGGTTGCAGTACCTGACGGTCAGACTTCTGTCTGGTAACATCATTACAAGTCAGCTTCTACGTGAGGGCTGTGGGTTAGGTTTGGTTCTAGTTTAGAGGTAGCAGCTCACAACAGAGGGGACGTTTGTACTGTCCAACCATCTGCTCATTTGGTACCTGGAAGGTATTTCACTTTTGACTTAAAGTCAGAATTGACTTGGTAATATTTTGTTGTTTTGTTTTCTTGGTAGTAACCTAAAAGTCCTAACAACCTTTGATAAAAAAAAACTCTGGAGTACTTTAATAGAAGTCCTGGTGTGTCGCTGTAAGATAAGCACTGGACTGCAAGGTCAATTTGAGCCTCAAGATTGATGGTTCAAACTCTCTTCAGAAACCCTGTGCAGGATAGCTGTGAGTCAGAACCAACTCAATAGCACTTCACAACAAAAACGAGCTAAATGTCTCACCACTAGCCAGTGTCAGATTACCCAATAAACAAGGTAAGCACAGGCTTACTGGTGCTTACTTACTGTAGGAACGTCTGTCGTTTCCTTCAAACAAATGTACTGTGCCTCCCTTCTATTCTGACACCACCCCCCCCCCCCCCCCCACCACACACACACACACACACACACACACCCGACACTTTAGAGTTAAACAATGTTACAATGTTTTAGCTACCATGGCTTCCTGAAACAAAGTAAGACTTTTCAACTTCCTTGTATTCCTTAGCAACACAAAGACTTTTCTGGCCATTACTGCTTCCTGGAGTAAAAGCAAGACTTTCACATTTCCTGGTAGTATAAATTAGCCAATCAGGAAAGGACAAGATTGTGGAGTCAAAACCCTAACCAATAGACCAGCCTTAGACCTGCGTTAGGGATAAAGAGCTGGTCGGTTCATCCGACCAGTGTGCTTGCTCGTTCATTCCTGTGCCGCTAGGCACCCTTCTGCAGAAGTACAATTTTGACGTGCTGAGAGATACTTTTTGTTTCACCAAGTGTCTGTTTCCAACATTACTGATCTGTGGAGAACAAGTTCATGTTTTTTCAGTACATCAAAGATTATGCTTCTAAATCTGACTGGTATCTGTCCTTCTCCCATCCATCCCCACAGTAATCTTCCTACAGAATCAAAGCCTCTTTTCAAATTTACAATCCCTGACAGGAACGGAAGGAGTCCTGGTAGCACAGTGCTCAAAGCGCTGGCTGCTAACTGAAAGGGCCAAGCTTAGAACCTACCACCCACATACGGTCTTGGAAACTGTATGGAAGAAGGTCTATACTTCCTTTAAGGTCAGTGAGTCAGAATTGATTCTCTGGCAGTGGGTTTTGGGTTAGTAAAGGGTATGGAGTACCCAGTAATCAATGCAAACTACTGCCTTCAATTCAGTTCCAACTCATAGTGACCCTGTGTAGGGTTTCTGAGGCTAGAAGTCTTTATAGGAGCAGATAGACTCATCTTTCTCCCAGGGAACAGCTGGTGGATGTGAACTGCCAACCTTGTGGTTAGCAGTCCAGTGCTTATCCTACAGCATCACCAGTACTTAAAAACCTATGCTTACCTTGCTTATTGAGATTTGTACCTTCCCATATCTAGTAATGGAGTCCTGGTGTGGTGCTGTGGGTTAATGTGTCAGGCTGCAAAGCCATCTGGACTGCAAGGTCAGCGGTTCAAGCTCACCAGCTGCTCCTTAGAAACCCTATACAAGGTCTCTATGGGTCAGAACCAACTCGATGGCACTTAATAACAACATACCTAATAGTAGAACTACTTCCATACAATTTCCAAGACCTTAATCTTTACAGAGCAGATGGTCACATCTTTCTCCCACCGAGTGGGTGGTGGGGTCTAAGCTTGGCCCTTTCAGTTAGCACCCAGCACTGTGCCACCTGGACTCCCTATTTGGCATAGGGAGGTTAATGCTGTGGTTTAATGCGCCAGACTTCAAAGCCAGTTCAAGCTCACCAGCTGCTCCTCGGAAACCCTATACAGGGTCACTATGGGTTGGAACTGACTTAACAACACTTCACAACAACAACATACCTAATAGAATGAACCCTGGTGGAACTGTAGGATAAGCACTGTACTGCTAGCTAGAATGTCCCTAGCTCAAACTCACCAGCCATTCCTTGGGAGAAATGTAAGAGTTTCTGCTCCCATAAAGATTTACAGCCTTAGAAACCCTATACATGGTCGCTGTGAGGCCAAATTGACTGGATGGCAGTGGATTGGTTGGGATTTCTAGTAAAATTTCAGATACTATCATATGATATGTAAATTGTTACACTGCAGACTTCTGGCAAGATGGCAGACAAGGCAGGCACACTACAGAGACCCTCTACAACAAAGATATGAGAGCTCTAATGAAGCATACAGAGGACAATCCTGAAACCCTGAGAGACGAAGTGAATACTGGGAGGAGAAGCTGAGTTGGGGCAGTGAAAGAAGGTGATCGAATGGTAAACAGACTGCCGATCAGATGAGATACAACCATCTTGAACTTTTAAAGCATTTCAATACAAATACAATGACGCCACAATGTTCCAGAGACAACAGACAATTTTAGCTCAAAAGAAGAAACAAGAGAGAATGGTTCAAACCAATGACCAAGATGCAGAGGCAGAAAATGTTTCTGAGGAAGAAAAAGTAATGGAACTAACTGAAAAAGTACTCAAATAATGGTGTCTAAGTACCCTTCAAAGGACTAGCAGAAAGATTGGGTAAAGCAAGAAGAACACAGGAAAAACTGTAGAAGAATTCAGCAAAAGAGTACAAGAACAAACAGACAAAAGAAAGGCAAAGTTTTAAACAAATCAAAGTCTGAAATTAGAAATCCAGAAGATTAATACTAAAATTTCAGAAATGAACAAAACATTGAAAGAGCAAAGGAGTATTCATGAAGCAATGGAAAGTTAAATTCGGGACCTTGAAGATAAATCTCAATATTAGTAAGCTAGAAGGACAATCAGAAAAAAATAATGAAAAATTGGAAGAAAATTTGAGATTTATGTGGGACATCATAAAGAAGAACAGTTTATGGGTGACTGGAATTTCTGAACAAGAAGAGGCAAAAAAAAAACACAAAAAACAAACAGAGAAACCACAGAGCAGATGGTGGGTTTGAACTGCCAACCTTTGGGTTCACGGTACAGTGCTGCTCATACAGCACCATGTCGAGCTGACTGCATGCTTTTGGGTATTT
This sequence comes from Chrysochloris asiatica, assembly GCF_000296735.1. NCBI lineage: Eukaryota > Metazoa > Chordata > Mammalia > Afrosoricida > Chrysochloridae > Chrysochloris > Chrysochloris asiatica. The sequence continues at coordinate 7,654,851 of NW_006408523.1, read as the reverse complement.
GAAATATTTCCTAATTGAAAACTTTTAATTAAAAAAGGTAAGAGATTAAAAAAAGAAAGACCATTTCTTTCCTCTCTCGGTTAGACAGAATATCTGGCTGATAATTCAGTGTCATCGAGTCAGTTCCCATTCACAGCAACACTATACAGGGTTTTCAAGGAACGGCTGACGAGTTTGACCCCTAAAACTTGCAGTTAGCAATCCAGTGCTTATTCTACAGCACCACGTGGTTGGTTGGAGAGACATTTTCTTTCATTTTTCTCTTCCTTTTCTATATTTCTCTCTCTCTCCTTCCCTCTCTCTTTTTTTTATTATATCCTTTGGGTTTGGGCTTTATTTATATTACCTTATACCTTCAAGATCATTTATAGTAAGTCATTTATATTAACTTCTACTCCAAGATCAATGTGGAAGAAGACTTGTTAACCAGCAGAGTCAGCTCTTCTAAGCTGTGTCGACTCTTTGGGGCTCGCATCCTCCTTCACTGGGACCTCCTGTTTTGTAAAAGCCTTCAGGCCCTCCCTGGGTGGTGATGGGGGCAGGGGTGAGGGGCTGTGGGAAGGAAGGAAGGAAGTCTCTTGCTCTGCACAGGTTGACGGGCAGGTGCTCTGATGGCAGATATCAAGGGCTTTTGAGGCCCCTGCTTATCAGAGCTCCTAAAAAAGTCCTCTGGTCAGCATCTGCCACACACACACACTTGGACTATAGAATAAATACTGCATCCTAGACTCAGCTTGCAGGGGAGAGCAGTTTCTTGGAGTCAGCAGGGCTGGCTTTGCTTGGTCAGCTTCAGGAAGAGCGGTAGATAATAGACTGGTCTTGTTTGCTCAGTGTGCTAAGAAGTAGCAGGGAGGAAATGAGCATTATGGCGGATGGACTTAATGGGCTTAACAATTCACAGGCCTTGCTGTTACCAGGGCAACAGGAAAAGGAGACCAAAAACAACCCACTGCCTGCCCTGGATTCCAACTCCCAGTGACCACATAGGACTGAGAAGAGCTGCCCTCAGGGGTTTCCAAGGTGGCAAACCTTTACAGATTTATAGAATCCTCATCCTTTCCCACAGGGTGGCTGGTGGGTTCAAACCGCCGACCTTTCCAGTAGCATCCAAGGGCTTTGACCACTGCACCACCAAGACTCCGAAGGAAGAGCAGTTGTTACTGTTGTTGCTGTGAAGTGCCATCCAGTCGCTTCTGACCCATAGCAACTCTGTATAGAGTGGCTGGTGAGCTTGAACCGGTGACCTTGCAGTTCAAACTGACTTTACAGTCCAGCGCATTAACCCAGAGTACCATACCAGAACTCCAAGGAAGAGGAGAGGAATGTTAAACTCCTTATTTCATCAAGAGAACATGAATTCTAAAAAGAAAATTATTTTCTACAACTACACACACACACACACACAAGCCAAACCTACTGCTTTCCAGTACATTCTGACTCACAATTACCCTATATGACAGAGTGGTGGTGGTTATGTGCCGTGGAGTCGGTTCTGACTCATAGCGGCCCTGTATTGGGTTTCTGAGGCTGTAGATCTTTACGGGAGCAGAAAGCCTCATCTTTCTCCCACGGAACAGCTGGTAGTTTCAAACTGCTGACCTTGAGGTTCGCAGCCTGACTCGTAACCACTACACTACCAGAGCTCCTTATATGACAGACCAGAATCACTTCATAGGCTTTCCAAGACTGTAAATCCCATACAGGGTCACTATAAGTCAGACCCGACTCAGTGGCACTTAACAACAATCTTTACAGAAAGGATCTCTGGTGGTCGAGAGGGTAACTCATCGGGCTACCAATCAAAAGGCCAGGAGTTCAAATCCACCAGCAGTTCTGCGGGGGGAAAAGATGAGGCTTTCTGCTCCTATATAAAAGGTTACAGCCTCAGAAACTAACCTTCTCAACGGCACACAACCACTACCAACACCAATCTTTAAGGAAGCAGACAGCGAATAGGTTTGAACCTCTGACGATCTTGTGAATAGCAGCCCAGTACTTAATTTACTGCATCACCAAGACTCCTTCAACAACACCAGTGGATGTTTAAATGTCAGCATTTCCCATTTGGAACGTTAAGCCTAATTTTCTCCACTTTGTGGCCTCATTTCCGAACTTCCTGCCAACTCCTATTCTGCTCGCCCCTGGGCATTATTTACATACACATCTGTGGGTACCCTTAGGAGACATACGCTTTGTTATCATCAAGAGTCTGGTTTATGCCCTCTGTTTATTATAGTACACAGGAGGAGAGCGCAAATATATCCACCCAAAGAAGCAACAGCAAAGTGATGAGATTGTACCCTGTCCACGGTGGAAAATTTGTGCAACCCAGGAAAACATGATAGTCCACAGGGCTGCAAGATCATCTTAGAACTGGCCATCGCAAGCATGATGGTTCAAACCCACCAGCCACTCTCAGGAACCCTAATCAGGGTCACTGTATTCGGAACTGACGCATCGGCACACAACAACACAACTTTCACTATATTTTGTTCATTCTGCTCAGTGAGTGTTTTTAATTAACACGTTCATCTAGGAGAGCAAGACAAATCTTTTCCTAAACTTTCTGTATGCAAAGAAAAATGGTTATCACTTTAAGAACAAGTACAAATCGACATCCTCACTTGAAAAAAAAAAAACATATGGACCAACCCAGAACTGCTGGGAGAACAGGAGAATCTTTTTGAAAGAAAAACCTGCAGAAAAAAGAGTGACTGTTTGGCTGTTAGAGTATCAAACAAGTTGTTTGCTTTGGAGGCATCAAGGCAAGAAAAAACCAATCCACCAGGGAAAACCCCCTCCTAGGGCTGAAACTCAAAGTATCTCAATCAAAGGCTTTCAATTGTGTGGATCATGACAAGCTATGGACAACATTGCAAAGTATGAGTATTCCAGAACACTTAATTGTGCTCATGAGAAATCTGTACCTGGACCAAGAAGCAGTTGTTCAAACAGAACGTGGGAACACTGAATGGTTTAAAATTAAGAAAGGTGTGCCACAAGGTTGCATTCTTTCACCATACTTATTCAACCTGTATGCTGAGCAAATAATACGAGAATCTGGGTTCTATGAAGAAAAATGTGGCATCAGGATTGGAGGAAGACTCATTAGCAACCTGAGATATGCAGATAATACAACCTTGTTTGCTGAAAGTGAAGAGGACTTAAAATATTTACTGATGAAGACCAAAGAGCACAGCGTTCGGTACAGATTACACCTCAATATTAAGAAAACAGAAATCCTCGCCAATGGACCAATAAACAACATTCTTATCAACGGAGAAAAGATTGAAGTTGTCAAGGACTTCATTCTTCTTGGATCAACTATCAACACTCATGGAAGCAGCAGTCAAGAGATCAGACAACGTATTGCATTAGGCAAATCTGCTGCACAAGACCTTTTTAAAGTGTTGAAGAGCAAAGATGTCAGTCAGTTTGAGGACTAAGGTGCGCCTGACCCAAGCCATGGTATTTTCAATAACCTCATATGCATGTGAAAGCTGAACAGTGAATAAGGAAGATCGTAGAAGAATTGATGCCTTTGAGTTGTGGCGTTGAAGGAGAATACTGAAAGTGCCATAGACTGCCAAAAGAACCAATAGATCTGTTTTGGATGAAGTGCAGCCAGAGTGCTCCTTGGAGGCCAGGATGGCCAAACTTCGTCTCTCATACTTTGGACATATTGTCAGGAAAGAACAGTTGCTGGAGAAGGATATCATGTTTGGTAAGATGGAGAGTCAGAGAGAAAGAGGAAGACCCCCAATGAGATGGATTGGCCAGGTGGCAACATCGATGGACTCAAGTGTGGCAACAGTATTGAGGTTGGCCCAGGATCGGACATTGTTTCGTTGTGCTGTGCATAAGATCACGATGAGTTGGTGCCGACTCGATGGCACCTGACAACAACAACAACAGGGCTAAAATTCAAAGGTAACCAACAAGCAGTCTAATATGTTTGCTGGTGATCACCTGGATCTACTTGTGGGTGGAAGTGGGGGACATGCAGCAATGAAGACATAGGCTGAGTTTGACTATGTTCCATAGACATCTGTTGACCTTGAGATGAAAAAGAGAAGAGGAAGGTCTGGTTGGTCTGAAGTTTAGGGAGATGTGTGAACTCCAGAGCCCATGGGCTGACATAACCACCTGGGGCTTGTGCTGAGAGTGAAGTGGCCAGCTGGACTGAAGTGCAGTGAGACATGTGTGAACTCCCAAACTTGCAGCTAGTACCCATTTGACCTTGCTTGGATGGCTAGCTGATCAGAACTCAACCAGATGAAGACAGAGATGATTAATACTGTGAATAAGTATAAATAGCTACAATTTGATGAACTGGAACTTTGTTTATAGATGAAGTTGCTCAAAATTTCAACAAGGATGGAAGGATTCTTCATAGTAAGAAATAAGTTTGTTTCTGCAGTGTACTAGGTAGATAGCGACAGGCAATCTAGACATTGGCTATCAAAAATGGGGAATATAAAGGGATGAAGTGGCTGGCAGATAAGCTTTCATGAGTGCGCTTAGTTTCAGAATGAGGGGAGTAAGGTAGAATCCCCATTGAGTAGTTTTCCTCTCTTCAGGTTGTTGTTGTTGTTGTTAAGTGCCGTCGAGTCAGTTCCGACCCATAGCGACTCTGTACAGGGTTTCTGAGGCTGTAAATCTTTACGGGAGCAGAAAGCCTCATCTTTCTCCTGCGGAGCGGCTGGTAGTTTCGAACTGCTGACCTTAAGGTTCGCAGCCCAAATCATAACCACTACGCTATCAGAGCTGGTAAAAGGGAGTGAGGGGGTGATCGTGATAGGATTTTATGATTCAATTGTGAGTAATTGTTAGCAGGATTAATTGTGATTATCACAACGGTAATTGTAAAAGATGTATAACTATAGGCAGGGAGTAGTTAATCTTTCATTTCAGGAACAGATGTAGCCAGGACCATCAAGATGGGAGAGGACTAATGGAGCATGAGGTCCCACATAGAAAAGAAGCTACAGCAGAGATGGTGGCAGAGGCGATGGCAAGGAGAGTTACAGACTTTAGGCCCATGAACTGATATAGGCTGTGTGCCTGTGGACAGGAGGCTGGCTTGCAGAATGTGACCTTGTTGTTGTTGTTAAGTGCCATTGAGTCGGCACCGACTCATAGCGACCCTATGCACAAAAGAACGAAACACTGTCCGGTCCTGGGCCAACCTCACAGTTGTCACGCTTGAGCCCATTGATGCTGCCACTTGGCCAATCCATCTCGTTGGGG
>NW_006408523.1:7647045-7648881 GCF_000296735.1 Chrysochloris asiatica | reverse complement strand
TGGGAGTCTTCCTCTTTTTCTCTGACCCTCCACCTTACCAAACATGATATCCTTCTCTAGTGACTGGTCCCTCCTGACAATTTTAAGCCCTCTTAAATACTTGGCACAGTACATGTCAGTAAATATTTTGTTAAGTAAGTCAATTTAATACTTTCAGTTAGGAAAATACTAATAAAAATGTTTTTTAATTAAAATTTTTAATTTAATCTGTTTCCATAAAGATATACAGCTTCAGGAACCCTCTGGGACATTTTTTGCTTTGTCTTATAGGGTCTTAGCAGTCAGCAATTGAAACCAACCAACCACTCCTCAGAAACCCTATACAGAAGGGATAGGGAAACTTTTTTCTGCCAAAATTTGCATCATTTGCAGGCCATACAAATTTATCAACTTAAAAATCAGCCTGCTATATTTTGTTAAGTATTTAATTAACTCACCCCTCATGTGATGGCTAGGACTCCTGGTGTGGCGCTGTGGGTTAATGCTCTGGACTGCAAGGTCGGTGGTTCAAGCTCACCATCTGTTTCTCGGAAACCCTGTGGAAACCCAATACTGGATTGCTATGGGCTGGAACTGACTTGACGGCACTTAACATCAACAACAACAGTGTGATGGCTGGAACCATGGTTGCCTTGGGAGGGTCAGACCAATTGATTCTGTGGGCCTTGTATGGTCGGATGTTCCCCACCCCTGCTATACAGGGTCACTATGGATCGGAACTGCTTCAACGGCACTTAACAACAACAACAAATGAGTCCACAGCACTTAACAGCAACATAGAGTTGCAATGGACAACAACAACATAGGGTTTCTATAGACAGCAGTGGACAGTGGGTAGTTCATTCTATAACACAGGCACCAGAATTAAGAACTTATGCGAAGAAATAGATGTGTAATTGTTGTAGTCTGTAGTGTCTGAGTAGGACCTTAAGTTGATGTATCCTTTCCCAATATGATTCATATTGAAATATTCAGATGGCTCCTGTATGTTATTGTTATTAAGTGCCATCAAGTCAGTTCCAACTGATAGCAATCCTGTATAGGGTTCCCAAGGAGCAGTTGGCGGGCTTGAACCGCCAACCTTGTGGTTGGAAGTCCAGTGCTGATCCTACAAGGCCACACCAGGAGTCTTCTGCATAGAGAACCAGAAAGAGGGGAGTCAAAGTTGTCAGTAGAAGGATAAAAAGAAAGAGTTCTTTCTGTTGCCCTGAGATCACACATTGGGTATAGCTATCCTTTGTTTTATTGTTATAAGGGACTTGAAGGAGCAGCTTCTTTCACTGCGTGGCACTGTGGTTAATGCGCTAGACTACAAAGTTGGTTTGACTCACCACCTGCTCCTCAGAAACCCTATACAGGGTCGCTATGGAACCACCTCAACAGCGCTTAACAACAACAATAATATAGTCCAAAAAGAATGTTTCAAGTTGGGTCAAATTCTCTAGGGATTGGTATCACGGAATGGTAAGGGGAAATTTTTTTTTAAATCCAATCTGCTCTCCCAAAGGTACAGATGGAATCATCAGAATAATATTTGTTAATAGGAGTAAATTGATATAGTTGAGGGTCCAAAGCGTGGCACCAAATGTTCAAAGAAGGAGCTTGTGCATTAAGATCAAAAGATCTGGCAAAGCAGAGACTGGTCAAGTCATGGTGGACAGGGGGAACCAGGCACATGATAAGAGTCTACAAATATTTAAAATGTGTTAAGAACCATGAAAGCAAGTCCTTAGTTTACCTGCTTTGAGGTAACATACTGTGCAAGTGTAGTGGTTACGAATCGGGCTGTGAACCTTAAGGTCAGCGGTTCGAAACTACCAGCTGCTCCGCGGGAGA
>NW_006408523.1:7643976-7645800 GCF_000296735.1 Chrysochloris asiatica | reverse complement strand
TGGTATTTTTCAGTTGCTTCATGTACAATGGAAATCTGAACAATGTATAAGGAAGGTTGAAGGAGAGAATCAATGCGTTTCAATAATGGTGTTAGTGAAGAATGCTGAGTGTAGCATGGACTTCCAAAACAACACCACCACCAACATTCACAGTTGACAGCGTGCCTTCTGTGTGAGGGAAATGGAGTTGAAGTGAAGCAGGAACGAGCTGATGTTCACCGTACACATTTCATTATTTGAGTTTTTATTGTAGGCTCCTTTCCTGATATTCTGATCTTTGAGTCATGATTCTATTTTTCCACTAGACCTTTAAAGAGGAAATGGTGTCATTTCCATTCTAATTCCCACATAAGAGAGCTTTCTTTCTTAGGAGCTTCATTGGCGGGCAGCTTCTGATGTTGCAATCTTTCCACCAGTGCCCAGAGATGGTCCAGATAAAGGAGCTGATTGTAGCGTGAAGCTTTGTGCATTGATGCAACTGTGAGATAAAACAGCAGCGAGGCATTTCATGTATTAAATATCACACTGAAGTAGCACTTAAGATACCGCCAGAAGGTTAAATCAACAGGAGAAAGGCACCCTGGGCAGTTTCTTCCTGATAGTGTTTGTCAGGAATGAATAAGGTACTCCACAATAATATTTCCCTGGATGTAGGCTCAACGCACTTTCCTGGAGGGTGAGAGGACGAAGCTGGTGCTTTTTACTGTAGTGATTTCAAAGTATAGTGCTGTAGGATAAGCGCTAGACTGCTATATCAAGGTCGCCGGTTCAAACCCATCAATCGCTCTCTGAAACCCTATATAGGGTCGCTAAGAGTCAGAACTGGCTTGACGCCACTTAACAACCATTTTTCAAAAGAATAAATTACAACGATGAGTGATTTCTCATTTTCCTTTCTGTTCAGTAGCTCTCTGGTTTTCTAGAACAAATATGTGCTTTTTAAATTGCAGTAAATATAGCTATAACAAATCATTGGCTGTTGCCACATTCTCCACATGGAAAATCCAGTTCTTCTCTTTCAAATCTCTCCATCACCTTTAATATAAGCTCAGACTCCCCTAAACAGTGGCTCCTTCTGCCCTTCCCCCATCTGACCCCAGTAGCCATGAGTACATTTTGGACTCTACCCTAGACTGATTTTATTTCCCACAGAAGTGAAAGGGGGTTTATTGGAAAGGCCCAGGGAGTCCTCAAGTAGAAAGTGGATTCTGAGCTCACAGGACTTGGGATTTCCATCACCCTTTTCTCTGGGTGCCCTATCGTCAATTGCCACTTCTGCCCTCCTCTCTGTCTTTGTAGATAGGATTAATACTTTGCTTGATGAACACTCCCCCCAAACACAGCAACCCTCATCTCAGTTTTACATAATTCAATCTCAACAGAACCCAATGGACATCAGATTCCTCTATTTCAAATTCCCAAGAGAGAGAAAGAAATAGGATTGGCTCAGCTTGGGAAATGTGGTCATATAGTAGAGACATGGCTGGCTTTCTGGGACTGTTGAAGGGATTATGTCTTACTTATACTGGTTTGATAATCAGAAAAGGACACAGAACTTGAAAATGGACAGTTTAAAAGCAGCCTTCCTACCTACTGGTAATTCCTGAGACCCAAGAGGGTAAGATTAATTTATAGAGTTTACTACCACCACCATAGGCACATCTGCTGCACGAGACCTTTGCAAAGTATTGAAGAGCAGAGATGTCAGCTTGAGGACTAAGGTGTGCCTGACCCAAGCCATGGTATTTTCAATAACCTCATATGCTTGTGAAATCTGGACCATGAATAAGGAAAACCAGAGAAGAATTGATGCTTTTGAGTTAC
>NW_006408523.1:7641591-7643576 GCF_000296735.1 Chrysochloris asiatica | reverse complement strand
GACTGGACAGCACTTAACAACAACATTACCACTTACAGAGCCCTGGTGGTGCTATGGGCTAAGCATTGGGCTGCTAATAACAAAGGTGTCAGTTCAAACCACCAGCCACTCTGTGTGAGAAAGGTAAGCCAGTCTGCTCCTGGAAAGACTGACAGTTTCAAAACCCCTACAGGGCAGTTCTACTCAGTCGTACAGGATTGTTATCAGTCAGAATCGACTTGACGGCTATGGGTTTTGGTGGTGATTACCACTTGCAAAAAGGGCGTGGAATAGCGTCTGACCACCAGTGATTTCACAAGGAGGATGGAGCATCAAATTCATCAGCCCACGGTCAATTCCTAGGAGGTGGAGGTCAGACATCTCTCCACCCGATTTCCTCCTTTACCAATTCTGACACCAACCATCCCTCCCACATCACTTACTACTTTTTTGCTGGGCTTGATCAGCCTTTGCAATGGCCACACATAACACACATGATTATGGAGTTTGTTAGGGAAGTTAACAATTTGGAATCAGAAATGCTCAACGTACAGTTCCTTCGGTCAGAGACCTTCTCCCTGGTGCCTGGCCTCTCAGCTACAGGCCCCTTGTTCTCTGCTCAGCATTGTTACCAAGCTCTTTAAGCACCTCCGATAAATGCCCAAAGGGCACACCACTCCACCTTAAGTCTCAACCTGAAGGCACTCTTCTCCAGCTCTGTGAGTCTGGAAACCTAGCTCCCAGATTAAGTGCCTGGAACCAATCCACTCTGGAAATGAACCTCCTTCCCAAAGGAGGTAGTGCCACAACTGTGGTGTCAGAACTCCATCTCCTGGATTGAGGAGGTCCAAAGGATGCTTTCTACTCATGGTTCTTCTTCCCTGATGCTCATAAACTCCTCCTTCCTGCTCCTGAGATGGATCATTTTAACCCAGCAGGATGGCAACACTAACCTGCCCCCATGTTCAAGTTTCAGGCACCTTATTTGCACGATTCCACCCCCCACCCCCAGACATATGATGGGAATTATAAAGACTCTGCCTAGAAGAACCATTCAAGTGGCACTAAGTTGACAAAGCTCCCTACATGTAAAAACAAAAATAGTATTTTAGAAAGGTATTTCAGGAGCATGTTGACTTGGATAAAGAATACCCGCCTTCAAGCCATTTGCTCCTGAGAGGGAGTTTAGCTGTCTGACATTGGAAAGTTACTTAGTCCTTGTGACCATCCTGCTGGGTTAAAATGATCCTCTTCTGTTTCACTGGAACCGACAGGGAAGATGTCAGCAGAGTGTAACTTAGCAGACACAACTGTTACCAAGAAACATTTTCAGCTTTGTGGATGCATGTGCGAGCCACCACACAAACGCAGGCACCCAGCTGACGACTGGAAGCATTCTCGCCTCTGCCCACTGTTTTTTTCTTGGCAATGGGTTTCCTCCATCTTTCTCAGAGTGCTGGCATGCCTTTGCTGTTTACCCTTCCAGCTGTTCAGCCCTTCAGTTCACATCCTCACTCTTAGCGCAGAAAGTCCCATTCCACCCTCACACCAAGATTCCTGCCCTCTGTCTCTCTGTCTCTGTAGTACAAAGAGTTAGCATTCTCAACCTCTGACCAAAAATTGGACGTGGTTCAAGCCTACCTACAGGTACCTCAGAAGAAAGGTCTGGTGATAGATTTCTTGAAAAAATCAACCATTGAAAATCCCAGTTCTACTCTGACATACAAAGGGGTTTCAAAATGTCTGAGGAAAAATGGAATGAAAAGACAATGGAATTTTTCCACAAACTTTTTGAAGCCTTCCTGTATATGGAGCTGCCAGGATTTGGAGTTGACTGGTGACAGCTGGCATCTGGTATCTCTAGGAAGCCCACACCACCACACAATGGGATAGAAAACTCATTAACACATTGCTCTTCAAACCCTTGCACACATTTCACGTCTTAATTTGTGATCATTTTATTTATAATCTTAAAGGTTCATTTAAAGACTAGTACATACTTTGGG
>NW_006408523.1:7633175-7635129 GCF_000296735.1 Chrysochloris asiatica | reverse complement strand
AGATAATGGAATTCTTCCATGAAATAGAACCTAAACTTGGGCTTGAACAAGCCTAGGGTTGCCAGCTTTTTCCTAAAATAAGGAATGTTTATAATGTACCAGTTTCTACTCATTAGAAATAGTAATGGGGCCCTTGGCATATACTTTATAAAAAGGTCATTGGATATTTGTTGTTGTGGTGTGCCGTCGAGTCAGTTCTGACTCATAGCGACCCTATATAGGGTTTCCAAGGAGCAGCTAGTGTGTTTGAACTGACAACCTTGTGGTTCGCAGTCCAGTGCTGATCCACAGCACCACACCAGAAGTCCAGAAAGTTGTTTATCTGTGTATAATTGACTATGCAAAGCCATTTAACTGTGTTGATCATTAAAAAAATTATGGATAACATTGTGAACAATGGGAATTCCAGAATTTGATATTTAGGGGGAACAAAATATTAATTGTACACAAACACTCCCAGGCAATGGATGAAGAGATACACTACTTCTCAACTCATCCTATGAGGTCAGGACTAACTTACACCAAAATCAGAGACGTGGTAAGAGGAGGAAAGCAGTTCACCATCTGTGATCAATCCACTGATCATGAAATCGCTCAGAATAATTGGAACAGAGAGGCCTTTTGTCAACTTGTACAGAGTGTCTACCAAAGGCCTCCAGCTCCCATCTTACCTTAATGGTGGAAGACCAAACAATGCAAGGAATTCTGGTCTCATCACTTTAATTCTTCATTCTAATGGAAGTCTTTGCCATTACAATCAGGTAAGGAAAAGATGGATGGTGCTGGTCAGGTCAACTATACCCTTACTGATCCAGGGTCTGTTGGATCTGTCAATTACTGACAGAAGGATGTTAATTGCAGTCATGGATTTGTCTATTTCTCCTTGCAGTTCTATTTTCATTTAATGTATTTTGACTCTCTGTTAAGGATTGTTATCTTCTTAAAGGATCGACCCCTTTATTGTTGTTAAGTGCCGTTGAATTGGTTCCCACCCTGTATGGGGTTTTTCTAGGAGCGGCTGATAAGCTTGAACCACCAATGTTGTGGTTCAAACCAACTTTGCAGTCCAGCACATTAACCCTCAGCGCCACACTTAATACCCTTCTTTAACCCTGATAAGTGAGCCCTGCTGTGGCGCTGTCGAATAAACACTGCACTGCCAACCACAAGGTTGGCTGTTCAAATCCACCAGCCACCAGCTGCTCCTTGGAAACCCTATACAGGATCATCATGAGTCAGAATTGACTCGGTGGCACTTAACAACAACAATAACAGTGATGCTGTGGTTAAAGTGCTCAGCTGCTAACCAAAAGGTCGGCTGTTCAAGCCCACCAGTCACTCCGTGGGAGCAAGATGTGGCAGTCTGCTTCCATAAAGCTCTGTTAGGTGCTGTGGAATCAGTTCTGACTCAGCTGTCCTATGTCCAAGAAAACAAAGCCCTACCCAGTCCCATATCATCCTGACAATTGTTTCTCTGTGTGAGCTCATTGGTACAGCCATCCTGTCCATTCATACATAGCATTGAGGCTCTTCCTCTATTTCACTGACCCGCCACTTAACGAAGCATGATGTCCTTCTCCAAGGACTGGTCCCTCCCAATAATATGTCCAAAGTGTGACACACAAAATCTCACCATTGTCCCTTCTGGCTGGTTTCTCACAAGACAAGATTTGTCTATTCAATATCCAGCATGCAGGCCTTTTTTATTCAGCATTCATCATTAGCATCATAATTTAAGGGATCAATTCTTTTTTGTTGTTGTTGTTGTTAAGTGCCATAGGTTCCGACTCATGGCAATCCCGTATAGGGGTTCCAAGAAGCAGCTGGTGAGCTTGAACTACCATCCCTGCAGTTTAAACTGACCTTGAAGTCAGCACATTAACCTGCCATGCCACACCAGGACTCCAATTCTTCTGTTGTTGTTGTTGTCAGGTGCCATCGAGTCGGAACCGAC
>NW_006408523.1:7618951-7632155 GCF_000296735.1 Chrysochloris asiatica | reverse complement strand
TCTTGTTTATCATTGGTGTTATTGTTAGGTCCCCTCAAGTCAGTTCCGACTTATAGCACCCTATGTACAAGAAGTTCCATGATGTTTTCAATAGCCTCTCATGCATGTCAAAGCTGGACAATGAATAAGGAAAACTGAGGAAGAACCCATGCATTTGAGTTATAATGTTGGAGAAGAATATTAAAGATACTATGGACTACCAGAAAAGTAAACAAATCTGTGTTAGAAGAAGTAACAGCCAGAGTGCTCCTTAGAAGCCAGGATGGCCAGACTTCGTCTCTCATGCTGTGGACTTATTACCAGGAGGGATCAGACCCTGGAGAAGGACATCATGCTTGGTAAAGTGGAGGGACAGCAAAAAAGAGAGAGACCCCCAATGAGATGCCTTGGCACAGTGGCAGCCGCAGCAATAGGCTCGAATGTAGCAGCAATTATGAGGATGGTTAGGACCCGGTGGGGTTTCCTTCTGTGTACAGAGGGCCGCTATGGATTAGAACCGAGTCAATGACACCTAACAACAACAACAACACGTACAACACAAGGAAACACGACCACGTTCTTCAGCAGCCTCACAGCTGTTACAATGATGCCATTGTTACTGCCACTGTGTTAGTCCATCTCATTGGGAGTCTTCCTCTTCTTCCCTGACCTTCCGCTTTACCAAGCATGATGTCCTTCTCAAGGGACTGATCCCTCCTGAGAACATGTCCAAAGTGTGAGAGACGAAGTCTGTCTCATCATCTTCAGTTCTAAGGGGCAGTCCAGCCTTTCCAAACCCAGAGTGCTGCCTCTTGGTGCACTTTGTCAAGGATGAGCTTGAACCTGGCCATTTTAATTTTTATACTCAGGTGGAGGGCAGTACCAGATGATGCAAAGGTAGTTCCAGATACCAGAGGAATCCTGGCGTGGTGCTGTGGGTTAATGCGCCAGACTGCAGAGCCATTTGAACTGCAAGGCAGCGGTTCAAGCTCACCAGCTGCTCCTTGGAAACCCTATACAGGGTCGCTACTGGTCGGAATCAACTTGACAGCACTTAATAACAACAACAACATCTTCACTGCAGACTAACAGGACCCAGCCCTACCCTTGGGGAACACTGAGCCCAGATTTGAATTTGATCTCCCAATTAACGAGCCCTGGTATCACAGAGGGTTAAGCACAATGCTACTAACTAAAAAGTCGGTGGTTTAAATCCACCATCCATTCCAAGGGAGAAAGATAAAGCTGTCTGCTGCTGTAAAGATTTACAAACTCAGACATCCAATGAAACACATCTACCCTGGCCTATAGGGTCAATGAGTCGGAATCGATGAGATGACAGGGAGTGGTAATGCAGTGATTAAAGCGTCAGGTTGCTAACTGAGAAATCATCAGTTTGAACCCACAAACTGCTCCACATGAGAAAGATGAAGCTGTCTGCAACGAGAAAGATTTACAGCCTCAGAAATGCTATGGGGCAGTTTGACTCTTCCTATATATGGGTCAGAATCGACTCAATGGCACTTAACAACAACAACATAGGGTTATCTATGAGCTCAAATAGACTGAAGCACACTACACTGCCTGTTCCCGTGGCCAGCTAAGGGACTGAAATGCAATTTGGTGAAGAGCGTAAGATAAGCCATTTATACTGTGACAACACTTCTCTGTTGTTGTTGTTAAATGCCTTCAAGTCAATTCCAACTCATAGCGACCCTGTGTTGGGTTTCCTAGACTTTTTAATTTTTTACAGGAGCAGAAAGCCTCATCGTTCTCATGCAGAGCGGCTGGTGGGCTCCAACAGCGGACCTTGTGGTTTCCAGTCCGGTGCTCATTGTATGGAGCCATCAACATAACGCAACTTGGTATTCAAAGAGATCAGTGTAGGGTGCAGTTATACATTTCTTATCACCTTAGTATATGGGGTTTTATTTTACTGATCTGAGAGGAGCGAGAGAAACTGTTCAGTAGCTCCTCTCCAAGAGGCTATTCAGAACGTTGTTCCCTGAGTCTCCATCATGAATTTAACGAGTCCTGAGGCGTTCTGTCCTCAAGCTCCTGAGGACAGAAGGACTCTCACCTCAGACCCCTCTCATCTCACACAAGGGTCTTCTTACCCACGAGAGTCCCAGTTCACAATTGTCTTTAGCTACTTGATGAACAGTAGAGATGTTACTGCGTTACGAGACATAATTCTGAACTGCAAATCCTTCTTGGTGAGATATCATGAGAATCACATGAATCTCTACTTTCAAATGCCCCCTGTGGGCCTCCAGAGGGTTTTGTTACAAGTTGCTGTGGATTGGACCCTTATTGTTGCTCATCCCATGTAGCTCAGAGTAGAAGTGTGCTCGGTTTTCAGTAGCTGATGTTTATCAGGAGGAAGGCTTCAGGTCTTTCTCCAGAGGTACCAGGGAGGACTTTCACCTCCAGCCTTTCGGTTGGGCTATTTCTGTTGTTGGTATTGGAATCTACACATACATTAGAACCTTTGCTCAGCAGAAGAATCATGTAGATAGCATGTAGTTACCATACCTCAGTATCTCAACATGTTAGCACATCTTACTCCTCAGTGCAGGTTGATGGTGTAGGGTTGAACTAACTGAGAAGAGACGTGGGCTCATGACCTCCTGGAAACAGTTTGTCCTTTGAAGCATGAGTTTAAGGAGACTGTAAAGTGTTATATAGCACCCAGGTATCTCAAAATTTCCTGGTCTTCTCCGGTGAAGTCAGAAGCTTCACATCTGCCTCTTTAAATCCTCGCTGAGCTCCCTGTATCTCTGAGGAATGGTGCACAAGGGAGAAAATTTACAAAAGCTATATGAAAAAAACAAAGAAACAAACAATGTGCAACTATATGATATATTGGGGTCCTGGTGTGGTGCTGTAAGATAAGCACTGCACTGGTGGTGGTGGTGGTTATGTGCCGTGGAGTCGGTTCTGACTCATAGCGACCCTGTACAGGGTTTCCGAGGCTGTAAATCTTTATGGGAGCAGAAAGCCTCATCTTTCTCCCATGGAGCAGCTGGTAGTTTCGAACTGCTGATTTTGCGGTTCGCAGTGTAACCACTCACAAAGTCATTGGTTCAAGCCCTTCAGATGCTCCTTACAACCCTATACAGGGTCGTGAGTTGAAACCTGTGCAATAGCACTTACCAATATACTGAACTCCTAAATGGTTCAAACCAGGTGTTTTGCATTTAATTTTGCTTTTCAAATATCATGGGAGTCAGAAATCAACAAATCATAAACTACACACACGTTCAAATACATCAGGAAAAATTAGGCAAAACCAATTACATAAAGAAATGATGACCGTCTTAAGTTTTTAAAAAATATTTTGAACTGACCTCCTTAAAGTTGGTAAGTTTCCATTATATACTAGAACAAAATTCTTTCATTTCCCTGATGGAGCTGTCTGGAATTCAGAAACACACTAGATCCTAGATTTTTTTAATGAAGATAAAATTTCTTGGTATCTAGGAGTCCTGTGGTGCTGTAGGAAAAGTGCTCGACCTCAAAGTTGGTTTGAACTGCAAGGCTGGTAGTTCAAACTCACCAGCCATTCCTCAGAAACCCTACACAGGATAGCTGTGAGTCGGAACCTACTTGACATTGCACAACAACATTTATTAAATACTGAAAATAAAATAATCGTGTTTCATTGAAAAGACCATTGTTAAGAAAAAATAGTGAGATAACGCTAAAGAATGTATAACAGATTTAATTTTTAAATATGAGCTCTTGCTGCGGCACTTTGGGCTAAGCATTGGACTGTTCACCATAAGGTCGGTTGTTCAAATACACCAACTGCTCCTTGGAAACCCTGTACAAGGTTGTTATGGGTCTGAATTGACTCTGTGGCAGGTAACAACAACAATGTAACAATTTTTTAATAAGTTAAGAGTCCAAAACCATAGGATTGAAAAAAACACTTTTAAAAACAAACAGCACAGTTTAGGGGTTACCACAGGGCACTGGTTTTCCACTACATAGTTCTTCCTTTTGTGAATTCTGAATAGCTTCCAAAAACAAACAGCCAACCCCACTGCCTGTCAAGCTGATCTCCATTCATAAAGACCTTGTAGGACTCAGTTGATGTTGTTAATTGCTCTTAAATTGATTCCCACTCACAGCATCCTGTATAGGGTTTCCCAGGAGCCACTGGTAAAATTGAACTGCTGACCTTGTGGTTCAAACCAACCTTGCTGTTGAGTGCTTATCCTATAGCACCACACCAAAACTCCAATAGGACTGAGTAGAACTGTCCGTTACTTTCCATGACTGTATTCTTTACCCAAGCAGACTGCCACATCTTTGAAATATTTGTTAAATGCTGTCCAGTCAGTTTCAGTTCCGACTCATTGCCATCCTCCATAGGGTTTCCAAGGTGAGGCTCTTGGGTTTGAACCATAGACTTTGAGGTTAGCAGTTCAATGCATATCCTACATGGTCACACCAAAAGCACTTAGCAAGAATTAATGAACTGGATTCCTGATGTGGCACCATAGGATAAACATTAGACTGCTAACTGCAAGGTCAGCAGTTCAAATCCATCAGCTGCCCTTCAGAAATCCTATATAGGGTCCCTATGAGTCAGAACCGACTCGACAGCCCTTAACAACAACAACCTTAATGAACTATCCCTAAGAACTAGACATTGTTTTGCAACTTACATTTCATAATCTGACACAGAAATTGAACAGCTATCTGTACAGCATTTTAGTGAGATGACAGATAACAGATAAATGGGGAGTGATCTGTTGACTAACTATCTTCATTAAAATGCCACTGCTTGACTGGGAATCATGTTTTAACCATTTCAATTCCAAGGATAGAATAATCTACTCAAAAATCATAAAAGACTCATCCCATTTAAAACAACAGGGCATTTCTTAGATGCCCATCTGACAGTAACTCTGAGTTGTTCTTCCATGTTGGTGAGCGACATTTAACTATTCTGAATGTTGGACTACACCCCATCTCAGTGAGAATCGTGATTTTTATCAATGAGGAGGCCATTAAAATGCTGTTATTTGAGAACTATCTATCAGGGATCTTATCACACAAGAAGCAGTTGAGGTTCCTTCCAGCTGGGAAAGTCCTATGAAAGGCACAATAGGGGAACGTGATTAGAAACCGTGCAACCCCCTGGCTTCTGGCGAGCTGCACTCTCCCACAGGCTGAATTATAGCTCTCCTACCAGGTCCTACAGCGCGGAATGATGTCATAGGATCTGCAGCTCAGAGATGAAAGGGATAACACAGAGCCCGCTGGCCCTACGAACAGCTTCCAGCACACACACTCCACAGCACAGCTTGGGAACCGAAAACGCTGCGGATCCGGGCGCTCAGCCCAGCGTGGAGAGGCCACCGGAGGTCCCCGGGCGCAAGAAAGAGGAGGGAAACTCCGCGATCTGTGCTCAACAAAAGAATGTGCAGACTGGGAGGCAGGAGGGGACTACCTGGCCAAGAGAACTCTCCTGATATCCATGCATATAATATAAACTCAGCCTTGCCTTTGATGTTTGGCGACTGATCAGCGATCAGATTACAGACATTTCATCTCCCTGCTCGTCTGCCTTTGATCTGCATGGTTAATTTCATTTTCCTACATTGGAAGTTTAGTCTAGGCTTGTGCTGACATACATTTTTGGGAAGGCAGAAGCATTTGGCAGAGGAATGCTAAGGACAAAACTAAGTTGTTGAAGAGATTTCAGCACACTGCAGGTATGGTTTCTTCTATTTGTTGTCGCTTTCACTGTACTTTGTGTGTGTTCTAAGAAAGGGGACGGATTTGCTCCCATAAAAGCCACCATTTCTAGAGCTGAAGCCCAGTTAGGTTGCATGTATGTACCCGACTAAATATGCTGTTTCTAAGTAGCTGGTGTTTGCAATCTGTCAGACAAAATTTACTTGTAAAATGCACTTCCCTAACAGGACGAAAAGAGAAGAGGGCCAATTTTAGCCCTCAAGTAAAGCTTTCAGACTCTGAGATCTGGAAGCTATAATTGCTCTTAAGTATTTTCAGGTTACTTTATTTAGTAATCAGTCAGAGGAAGTATGCTTGATGCAAATATTTTTCCTTTTCTTTTTTTCTTATTTAAAAGAGTATTTTACATCTCTTGCAATGCTTTTTACTTAGTCATTCGCCTCCAGGCTGAAAACCTACCAGATCCTTTCTTCTGCAGTCCCTATACTATAGAGATTCACTAAAAGAGCCATTCAATTGTGATTTAACCCTTTGAAGTGTAAAAGCTGAAGACTTGATGGATAGTAAAGGTGAAGTTGCACCAAGTTTGGTTTAAAATACTGTAGTGGTTTTCTTTAAGGGTTAGAAATATTATCAGTCTGCTTACAGCGACATTCACAATGCTAATGTTCCTAAATTAACATTTACTTTCAATTTACGGTGACAGCTGTCATAAGTTAAAATGTGCCAACTGTTTATGAAAACTGCACAGCCAACAGTTTCTACATTACAGAAAGCTCTTAGTCATATTTTCACTCTAGAGCATGATGGCAAAGCTAAAGTTGGAAGTTAATTGCTGTTCTTTGTCAATTCACACACACACACACACACACACACACACACAGAGTCCTGATATTGAAAAACAAGAGCTCAATACAGTGGGAAAGGTCCATGTTCACACTGTTCATTTTAATGTTCCAGTCCTAAATTTACTCCAGCGAAATATTCATCTGTCACCACAAAAGTTTATTGTATGTTAGCTGAACCAAAAGAAAGTTATAAGATCAGTTACCCTTCAGTCTGAAATTCTGGTGAAACAAAGAAGGGTCTAATGAATTTCATTTCATGTGTAATTAATTTTTCAAAGCCAACTAATTAAAATTACTTTCTAAACTTTTCCTCTGATGATTATGGAGGGTAATTAGCATTGTTTACTTAATTTTAAAACTTTGATAACTGTTAAGACCATGCTAAACTGGCAGTAATTTTTAAAGTGTGTCAGTAAGAATTAAATCTGAAAGACTTTAATTGTTGCTGTTCTTCATGCCGAGATGAGATGCATTTATATTTTTATTCCACTAACAATGAGGCCAATCACATTTACAATATTTTGGAGTGCCCTGTTAGGTTTATTGTCTTTTATTTAGTTTATGTTGGTTTTTAATTTGTCTGCTTACAAAGCCCTCTTTAAATCACAAAAACAGCATTAATGCTCATATTTGGATAAAGACAACTTGTCTTTTAAAATAGTGACTGAAAAAGATGCCTAAAGAAATAGTGTGCTTAGGAACTTGGCCATTTGGTTCTGATTTGGGATTTTAAACGTTTTAACATGACTGCTGATTCTGTTACTAGGTTCATGTTAACACACACACACACACACACAGCCTCTCCCAGGCACAAAACAAAGGGGAGAATTAGCAATTATCTGATGAATTTCGGCTTTGTAGAAAACTAGCTTGGGCAAGTCAAGTCCTTGAAAATCCCCTTCAGTGTGTGAATTAATTCAGGTAATTGTTTACTTCTTGGTCCTGGGTTGAGAAATGAAAGATTGTATGCAATGTTGAAAAGAAAGATGATGAATACTAAATGTACAGGTACCCTTTCCAAGGGCAGGTCTTAATTAATTGCCATAGATGATCTTGATTGTGATTTTGGTAGATAAAAACTGTAATCATTCTACGGAAGGAAGCCCATACATTACAGTTTTCAAAGCTCCTTCCTATCTATTGCTTCAAAGGCAGCTTTGTTCAAGCAGAAAGCCGACATCATCAAAGGCTTTCATTCCAGTTCTGATTCTGTCACTGATTAGCTGTGCCTCCGGTCACTCCACTTGGTTTTCTCATGTGTAAAAGGAGAGGGTTGATCAGATCATCTTCATGAAAGAAACTGCCCTGGAATTATTATAGCCATTTTACAGATGAGGAAACTGAGATGATAGCAAAGTAATTTGCTTATCTTAATAAGATCTCCTGGTGTGGCACTATAGGATAAGCACTGGACTGCTAACCACAAAGTTGGTAGTTCAAACCCACTAGCCACTCTTGGGAAACCCTATACAGGTTTGCTATGAGTCGGAACAATTGTTAAGTGCTGTCGAATCGGTTCTGACCCATAAAGAACCTGTATAGGGTTTCTGAAGAGCAACTAGTGAGCTTGAACTGCTAGCCTTGCGGTTCAAACCAACCTTGCATTCCAGCAGATTAACCCACAGAGCCACAGCAGAACTCCAACAATAAAATGTTACTGCTGTCATTAAGTGCTGTGGAGTTGGTACCTACTCTTAGCTACCTTGTATAGGGTTTCCAAGGTGTGAGCTTGAACTGCCAACCTTGTGGTTCAAACTGACTTTATAGTCCAATGCATTAACCCACAATGACGCACCAGGACTCCAAACAATAATTGTTAAAAAAAAGATTCCCTAGTTAGGTTTCCAAGTCCTGGCCCATTGTTCTTTCCAACCTACTATGCAAGGCCTGTTTTCCAACAATTGTTAACACAAATGGGTAGCTGGGTAGATGATCAGAGAAAAATGTTAGTTGGAAGATAAAAGTTGTTGTTAAGTGCCATCAAGTCCGTTTGAATTTATAGTGACCTTTTATAGGATTTCCGAGGCTTTAAGTCTTTTGGGGAACAGAAAGTCTCATCTTTCTACCACGAAGCAGCTGATGGCCTCAAACTGCTGCACTAACCTTGAGGTTCACAGTCTAGTGCGTATTCTACAAAGCCATGGCACTCCCCAAAGATAAAGGTTGTTGTTGTTGTTGTTATGTGCCACGGAGTCAGTTCCGACCCATAGCGACCCTGTACAGGGTTTCCAAGGCTGTAAATCTTTACAGGAGCAGAAAGCCTCATCTCCCGCAGAACAGCTAGTAGTTTCGAACTGCTGACCGTGAGATTAGCAGCCCGATTTGTAATCACAGGACAATTTTTTGTTTCCATGACAAATATGTCAATCAACTGAATTAGTCTGATTATTCCCCAATGGTGCCTTTTGCTTCTGTATTTTGAGGCAGTCTAAACACAATTTCTACTACATATCATTTACCATAGCATTGATTGAAAACGATTTTCACAAAAACTTTAAAATACCAAAGCAATGTGGACTTATATTTATTTGTGTGTCTTTAAAATACAAACATCTTTGTGCTTTCAAGGAATTATTTATTTTCTTAGAGGTTGCCAATGGAATCCATGAAAAGTTTGTTAATTTAAAGGTCATTATTACTCAAGGGAAATTTCCCATGGGATTTTGGTTTGCAAATTCAATATGGGTTTCATACATATGGCGTGTGTTCCATGCTATTTTTGATTATGGAAATAGAATCCTGGAACATGATTTCAATAATTATTTGGTTTTTTGTTGTTATTTCTTCCTTGGAAAAACAGTCATATGTATCTCATACAAAAGAATTAAGTAATTACATTGTTGATATAAATTACACACAGATACACTGCCCTTGGGACTTCTGGTGTGGTACTGTGGATCAGCACTGGACTGTGAACCACAGGGCCAGCAGTTCAAACCCACTAGTTGCTCCTTGGAAACCCTATACAGGATCACTATGAGTTGGGACCAACTCAATGGCACTAAACAACAACACTGTCTTTGAGGCCAAGTAGCTTGATTTCTAATAAGTCTTACCATTTTCATAAGGGATCCTATCCTATAAAGCTTTACAAAGATTCCAGAGTATCAGTACATAGCATTCACTTATTTATTAAATACTTGTGTGCCAGGAACACTAACAGTAAGTTTTAAAACGTTGTTGTTAAGTTGGTTCTGACTCAGAGCAACTCTGTATAGAGTTTCCAAGGAGCACCTGGTGAATTTGAACCACCGACCTTGAGGTTCAAACCAACCTTGCAATCCCACAGTGCCACACCAAAACATTACCTTATTTAAATTCACAATAAATACGCTTTTCATTCCCCATTATATAGGTTTGGAAAGTGAATTTCAAAGTGTTATATAGTGTGTGCAAGATCAAACGACAAGTAGCATGGCTAGAACATCAGTCTGTTTCAAATTATGGCTTCATTTGTCCTACGTTAGGCAGTTAACCTGGTGTAGCACCAAAGGATAAGCACTTGACCTCAGAGTTTGAATCCAAAGTTGGCGGTTCAAACT
Source organism: Chrysochloris asiatica (assembly GCF_000296735.1). Lineage (NCBI taxonomy): Eukaryota > Metazoa > Chordata > Mammalia > Afrosoricida > Chrysochloridae > Chrysochloris > Chrysochloris asiatica. The sequence goes on along the minus strand of NW_006408523.1, from coordinate 7,622,074 downwards.
CACTAGCCACTCCTCGGAAATCCTATACAGGATTGCTATTAGTCGGAACCACTGAACGGCACTAATAACATTATAAAAATTATATTGAGTCAAACTAGATTACATATTTGCATGAATTACAGCCAAAATTTTGACCAAGAAGTAGGCTCCAAGTTTTTCCTTTTTTTTGATCTATGAGGTCTGTTTTAGCTGTTTAATAGGTTTTCCCATCAGTTGGTTGAGAAAATGAAGCCAAAAAGGACCTAGAGACATAACCTAGCCTGCCTCTGCCTAACGACTGAAAAGACCTCAAGGGTCCACCAAAGATCTGGCCAGACTCCTGTCATGGTTGGGCTAGCCCAGGGCACCCTGGGCAAACAAATTATTTGGGGTACCTCCAAAGAGTAAGGCTGTCAAATGTTGTCAGCCTTATTTAGGGGCTACTTGAGATCTATGAAAAGCTGGCTGATGACTAGAGCCAGGAGCCCTGGGGGGGTCCAGTGGTTAATTGCTCATTAGCAAACCGAATGGTCAGTATTTCCAACCCACCATCCCTCAGCAGGAAAAGACGTAGCAGCTGGCTTCCATAGAGATTACAGTCTTGGAAACCCCATAGAGTTACTTTGAGTGGGACCTGACTTGATGGAGGTAAGTTACATGATCGGACTGCAAAGCATGTGGCTCTTCATCCCATTTGTTCCCAAAGTTATCTGCCTAGCTTCACCAACTTGCTTTACTCTCCACTCAGAAGACACCAGGGCTCTTGTTGTTGGCATGTGGTTGAGTTTCGTCCAGTGGATTTAATTCAAAGCGACCCCATGTGACAAAGTAGAACTGTCCCACAAGGAGTCCTAGGCTGTCATCTGTAGGAGAACACCTCTCCAGGTCTTCCTCCTGCAGATCCACTGGGTAGGTTCAAATCTCTGACTCTTCAGTGAGCTAGCAAGCATTTCAACACTGCACCACCAGAGTTTCTTGCCCTTAAACATAACCCGCTACCAATGAGTCGAGCTTGCCTCGTAGCAACCCTATCTGTCAACGTAGAAATGCCTCCTTAGGGTTTTGGAGACTGTGACCTTTAGGGAGGAAGACTGCCTCACCTTTCTCCTGTGGAGTGACTGGTGGGTCTGAACCTCCGACCCTTCCTGCTAGCCCACCTGTATAGAGGTGTTGTTAGGTGCTATTGAGTCAGTTCCAACTCATAGCGACTATCCGAGGAACGGCTGGTGAGTTTGCACAGCCGACTTTGCAGTTCAAACCGACCTTTTGGTCTAGTGTTTATCCTGCAGCGCCACACCAGGACCCCTCCATAGACACAGGAAGTATGGAAAGTAGTTAAAATCATCCATTGTGACTTAAATTTGCTCTTTGGAGAGAAAAGGAGGAAGCAGAGTGAGGGTCCCAACCAACGTTGTCAAAGCATTCCTTCCAACCTAAACCACACTCTGTAAGGGAAGTTCTGAAAAGCACAGATTTCGCCAGCATGTAAAACTCCCCAAATTTGACAGTGTTGCTATGGGTTAATGCGCTGGCTAGACTGCAAGGTCACTTTGAACCACAAAGTAGGTGGTTAAAGCTCACCAGCCACTCCTCGGAAACCCTATACCGGGTTGCTATGAGTCCGTACTGACTCAATGACACTTAACAACAACAACAGCAACAACACAGTGCTATAGGATAAGCACTGGAATGCAAGGTTGGTTTGAACTGCAAGGTTGGTGGTTCAAACTCACCAGCCGCTCCTTGAAAACCTTATGAAGGGTCACTGTGTGTCAGAACAGACTTGCGCACACTTCACAACAACAACAAATGTTTGGTAAACTTTATTATTCGTTTTTGAGGTTCTCAATTCATTATTTAAGAATCTGACAAATTTTAATGAGTATCTACTATGTACCAGGCACTGTTGTATTATAGCAACAAAATAAATAGAATTCTCTATTACTCTGTCACTTGACTTCAATGTCATTTAAGAATAAATTGTGTTTTACACTAAAAATTAACAGAAGTCAAACACTTCTCAGTTGGTTTGGCTTCCAGTGACCTAGCTTATCACTGTTAACTATTTTTTTCTTCTTCTTTTTCAAGAAATATGTTACTTCACTAGCTCAACTTCTCTGGAAAAGTGTCCAAAGCAAATGCACCCTGTATCAGTTCAGATATTGCTAACACTAGCTTCAGAAAACTAACCTTCAATATAATCTTAAAACAAATACCTGAGCCAAGAGCCTCATAACAATTTGGCATTGCCAGTAAGAATTTCCACCATGAATGATAGCCAGTGTTGGAGCATGCTGGCTCTGCAGAATAAGCACTGGACTGCTAATCCAAAAGTCAGTGGTTCAAGCCCACCAGTTTCTCTGTGGGAGAAAGAGGAGGTTTTCTGCTTCTGCAGAAATGTACAGCCTTGGACATCCTATACAGGGTAGCTATGAGCAAGGACCAACTCGATGGTATATAATCATTTCCACTATTACCACCATGCATTAATTAATGACCTGGGTTTTCATTTGGATACTGTCTCCAAGTTTATAGACATTCAAAATGAGGTAATGTTGTAAGCCTGTTTATTGAACTGGCCCCTTCTATAAAGAATGAGGATGAGGTGCACAGACAGCTAGATTAGAGCAGTTGACTATTTCCATGATCATTTGATTTACTGACAGCAGGCATTGCATGGAGTCCCTGGAAGACACAGACAGCTGCACCTCGGAAGAATGGCCTGGTGATCAACCTCTGAAACGCTAGCCATTGAAAACCGACAGAGCACAGTTTAACTTTGACAACGTTGGGTCAACCTGACAATAGTTGGTTAGGCATTGCATACTCCACAAAAACAATATGTTGTTGTTAGTTGTCATTGAGTGGACTCTAACTCATGGCGTCCCCGTGTGTGTCAGAGTAGAACTGTGCTCACAGGGTTCTCAGTGGATGAGTTTTTCATAAGTAGATCCCACTCATGGTGCCCCGTGTGTGTCAGAGTAGAACTGTGCTCACAGGGTTCTCAGTGGATGATGTTTCATAAGTAGATTCCTCTCATGGCGCCCCCGTGTGTGTCAGAGGAGAACTGTGCTCACAGGGTTCTCAGTGGATGATGTTTCATAAGTAGATTCCACTCATGGTGCCCTGTGTGTGTCAGAGGAG
>NW_006408523.1:7576706-7618794 GCF_000296735.1 Chrysochloris asiatica | reverse complement strand
TTTCATAAGTAGATTCCTCTTATGGTGCCTTGTGTGTGTCAGAGTAGAGCTGTGCTCACAGGGTTCTCAGTGACTAATTTTTTTTCTGCAGTAGATTGCTGTTAACAGTGGTGTGGTGCTGTAGAATAAGCACTAGACCATAAGGTTAGCAGTTCAAACCCACCAGCTGCTCCTCGGGAGAAAGATGAGATTTTCTGCTTCTGTAAAGACTTACAGCCTCAGAAACCCTATACAGGGTAACTCTGAGTCTGAGTCAACTCAACAGCCATGAGTTGGGTTTGGTTTATTCGTTAGTAAGCACTTACCTTGGTCCAGGCATTGGGTTACCCATTGCTGTCAAGTTGATTTCTAACTCATAGTGACCCTATAGGATAGTGTAGAGCCGCCCCATAGGGTTTTCACGGCTGTAATATTTACAGAAGCAGATGGTCATATCTTTCTCCTGTGTAGTGACTGATGGATTTGAACCACTAACCTTTCAATTAGCAGCCAAGCACCTAACCACATAATCACTAGGTCTCCTTATGCATTGGGTTAAGGGCTTTAAATACATTATATTATTTATTTATCACCAAAGAATCAACTCATGTTTCCCATGAAGAAACTGAACCCTAGAATGGGTAAGCAACTTCTCCAAGGTCATGCAACCTGTGAATGGCAGAGTTGGCATACAAGACCAGGTTACCTGGTGCCCAAACCAATGGTGCTGATGATAGGCTCCCCTCTCCACAGTGAGCGAACAAGACCAATGTGGACGGCAATCGAATAAACACAGGGGAAATGATTCAAGAATCAAGCTCCTACTACTCCGTCCACTCATTCCTTTAACAAAAAAGGAAAGAAAGAAAAAGAACTAAAGGAACAAAAGAATGAGTTACTGTCTCTAAGCAAAGGAGCCCTGGTGGCACTATGGACTAAGCATTGGACTGCTAACCAAAAGGTTGGCAGTTCAAACTCACCAGGCTGCTCCTGTAAAAATGTAGTGTGGGAAATCCTAGGGGACAGTTCTCTTCTGACCTACAGGGTCACTGAGTCAGAATGGACTTAGGGGCAATGGATCTGGTTGTTTGTTTTTGTCTTTAAGTACAAAGGAGGTCAGAGAAACAGAAGAGCATGCTTTGCTGAAGTTAAAGAAGGGGAGTTCAGTGCTGGTAAATTACATTGTATTCAGAAGACATATATTCAATAATTGTTTGAGGGCATGATACTATCAGAGATACAAGTTTGAACAAAATGTATCCCTTCTCTGAGCAAGTTTTTAACTCCTTGAGGAAGAAAGTTAAGTATACAAATGGTAGGAGCTTCAGAAGCTTTGTGGGAAAACAGAATTTAAAGATAATAAAGATTTTCCACAAACGATTTGAAGTCCCCTGGTACTTAGAACACATCTAGGATATGCCAGGCATGTGCCTTGAGTTCCACTTGGTGGCAGAGGGGGTGCTAAGGAGCAGTTTTTATTCCCTCTCAGTGTTTCCATTCCCAACTGAACTGCAAACCCCAAGGGCGGCAGTTTAAACCCACCAGCTGCTCCTTGGAAACCGTATACAGTTGCTATGAGTCAGAACCCACTCAAGGGCACTTAACAATAACAACAACAAGTTTAAAATAAATTGTCATAGGTAGTATTTCCCATAGCTGCTCCCCTACACAGAGCTGAGTGTGGCAAATGTAGTCACACGTCCCTGGGGGGCTGCAAGTCTTGGAGATATAATTACAGCCCGGAAGTACACAAAACCGCATGAGAGAACAAAATGGCTCTGGAGCGGAGTCCTAAAATATGAGTACAGATCAAGAGCTACGGGAAATAGGTGAGCACAAAGAAGCTTAGAGAGTCTGGACAAGGACACTTCCAGTCCAGGCTGCAGGTAGGTCCACAGACCAGTTCGGCCAGAAAATGGTGTGTGGCCTGGCCTAGAGAAAGATAAGGCTGGACATGTGAGTGGAGCTGAAAACACATTAGTATCTAAATGTTAATCCCAGATGTGGAGAAGCCATTCATTCTTCACAATGAGAACCCCAAACGTCAAACATACCACCACGAGTCCACTCCCACTCATAGTGACCCTCTGTTGTTGTGTGCTACTGAGTGGGCTCTGGCTCAGAGCGACCTTGAGTAGGGTTTCTGAGGCTGTCAATCTTTGATGGTGCTGGTGGTTATGAGTGCTGACTCATAGCGACCCTGCATAGGGTTTCCAAGGTTGTAAATCTTTACAGGAGCAGAAAGTCTCATCTTTCTCCTGCAGAACTTCTGGTAGTTTCAAACTACTGACCTTCAGGTTAGCAGCCCGACTCATAATCACTACACTACCAGAGCACATTGTTGTTGTTGTTGTTAAGTACTGTGGAGTCAGTTCTGACTCATGGTGACCCTGCACAGGGTTTTTTACGGGAGCAGAAAGCTTCATCTTTCTCCTGAGGAACGGCTGGTGTTAGCAGCCTGATTCGTAAGCACTACGCTACCAGAGCTCCTTATAGGAGCAAAAACCCTTATCTTCCTCCCCCAGAGTGGCTGGTGGGTTCAAACCACCAACGTTGTGGTTATCATTCCTATGTTTGACTCACTGAACCACTATAGCTCCTTTACAGCCCTAGTGTGATGCTGTGGGATAAAGCGCTGGACTGCAAGGTTGGTTTGAACTACAAGGTCGGTGGTTCAAACTCAAAGCCGCTCCTTGGAACCCTTTACAGGATCACTATGAGTCAGAACCAACTTGGGGGCACTTAACAACAACATCCTTCAACTGTGCAGGGAGGGAAAGTGGGGAGGCAGGGAGTGCTTGGTGGATGGAGGCAGAGGGCTAGACAAGGAAAGAGTAAGGAAGGATGAATGCAGTTCAAAGGAAGGATTCAGTGCAACAGATTCCCTGAGTACCTATGGGCTAGGCTCCGACCTATTAAAGAAAATAGGACATAGCCTCAAGAAATTGAAGTCTGGTTGGAGAAAGAAACTCATATAAAGAGATAATTTCATTATATTATGTTAATGATTGGAGTCCTGGTGTGGCACTACAGGACAAGCACTGAACCACGAGGTCAGTTTGAACCACAAGATGGGTGGTTCAAACTCACCAGCCATTCCGCAGGAGAAAGATGAGGCTTTCTGCTCCCGTAAAGATTTGGAAGCCCTATACAGGGTCACTATGAGTGGGAACCAAGTCGATGGCACTTAACTATAACAACAGCAATGCTATGGGGTAGGCACTGAACTGATAATAGTAAGTTTAGAGGATCAAACCCACCAGCCACTCCTCTGGAGAAAGATGAAACTGTCTGCTCTGGTTAAGATCTACACCCTCGGAAACCCTAAAAAGAAACCTCATGAGTCTCAGTTGACTTGGTGGTAATAAGCATGTTCATTGTGATGTTCACGGTGCTGTAGGATTGCAGCTTGCAGGGTAATGGCTGATGGGTAGGATAGAGGGATACAGGAGAAAGAAGAATCAAAGTCGATTCCGGCATTTCTAGCTGAGAAGACCTGAGAACTTGGGTTCCCACAGAATAGAGAAGAGGGGCGGGGGGCAGCATGAAGGCAACATGGTGTGGCAGATTTGGAGTCAGAAGTCTGACGTTGAGTTCTTTGGCACTTAATTCACTAGCTGTATGATGCAGGACAAGTCAACTAAGCCTCTCTGAGCTTCAGTTTCCTTATCTGCCAAAATGGAAAAATATATACCTGCCCTGAGGTTCAGATAAGGTCATGTATATTATCTGTAAATCATTTATAAATAAGTATTATGATTTATATTCTTGTCATGTTAAACCTGAAGTATATACAATGCTAAAATGTGGCACATGGGAATGATTGTATTTTTAATGTAGGTTTCAATATACACTTAGCCCTTGAACAATGCATGGGGATTAGGGATGCAGCTGAAAATCTGAGCGTAACTTTTGATGCCCCCAAAAGTTAACTACAAATAGCCTATTGTTGATTGGAAGCCTTACCAATAACATGACATCAGTTAACATATTTTGTATGTTATATGCATTATATGGAGTCCTGGTGTGGTGTGCTGTGGATTAATGCGCTGGACTGCTAGTTTGATTTGAACCACAACATCAGCAGTTCAAGCTCACCAGCTACTCCTTGGACACCCTATATAGGGTCGCTATGAGTCGGAACCAACTCAACGGCATTTAAAAACAACAATAACAAATGTGTTTTATACTACACCCACATAAAAACATCATTTTCAATCCAATTATTTCAAAAAAAAATTCAAGGTTTTCTTGCCTGCTGGCATACCTCCAGCAATGCCTCACAAGTTTCCTTTGCCTTTTTAACCATGGCCCTTCCTCTGTATTCATTTACCATGAAATGGTGGGCCACCCTCGCAGCAAACCTCCATGTACTGAACATAGTCAGCAATTCAGCTTGCTCTTGTCATGTGATGACCTTTCTCTGCTTCTTGGGAACACTTCCAGCATTACTAGTGGCACTTCAGTATGATGATTTGTGTTCCATGGTAATGCACTGGACTTCAAGGTCTGTTTGAACCACAGAATTGGTGGTTCAAATCCACCAGGCACTCCTCGGAAGCCTTATACAGAATTGATATGAGTTGGAACCTACTAGACAGCACTTAACAACAGCAACAACAGTATTGTACTCTTAGACATGATGGGCAAAAAAAGTTTGAGAACTGGGAGAGAGTACTTTTTACTGTGAAAGTTGAAATGCTCATATGATGATGATTAGGATCACATGGCATTAAAAAAGTCTGCATGTAAGTGAATCTCTGCCACTCAAACCTGTATTGTTCAGGGATGAGCTATGTTATTGTACAGCACTTCATTGTTTGCAGTGAAATATACCAAGATGTGTTATGGACCAATTACATCTATTCATTCATTTGTGCAACATTTTAAGGATCTGTTATGAGGAAGGAGTCCTGGTGTAGCAGTGTGGCCTAATGTGCTGGACTGCAAAATTGTTTGAACCACAAGGTTGGTGGTTCAAGCTCCCCAGCTGCTCCTTAGAAACCCTTTACAGGGTCGCTATGGGTCGGCAACAACTCGACAGCACTTAACAACAACAACAACTATGAGGAAGGTAGTTAAGTGGTAGAATTCTCACCTTCTCTATGGGGTACCCATTTCCATTCGTGGCCAGTGCATCTCAGGTCTAGCCACCACCCCTCTGTCAGTGGAGGCTTGCATATCACTATGATGCTGAACAGGTTTCAGTGGGGCCTCCAGATTAAGTGAGACTAGGAAGAAAGTCCTGGCAATCTACTTTTTCAGGAATTACACTGGGCAGGTAGAACAACTACTGCTTCCATTTGTATAGCATTCTACTGTGGAAAAGGTGCTTTTTACGTACATTATTCTTTTAATCTAGGAGCCCTGATAGCATAGTTGGTTAAGCTTTGGACTGCTAACTACAGTGTCAGTGGTTCCAACTCAGCAGCCACTCTGCAAGGGAGAAAGGTGAGGCCATAAAGATCTATAGTCTCTGTAACTTTAAAGAGTTCTGCCGTGTCTTAATAGCTAGGGTGGCTAGGAATGGCAGTGCGTTTGGGTTGTATTCTTTTAATCTGTCCAACAAAACTGAGAACCGGAAACTGTTAGCTCCACTTCCTAAATGAGCAAAGGAAAGGTCAGACAAGTAAACACACTTGACGCAAGGTAAACAGTTTCGCTCTGGCGCAGACTCGCATCACCAACGGCTTCCCAGCTGGTTGAGTGACCCTAGAAGATGGACTTGGCTGGTCCTGGGGCAGAGGAGGTGACCACGGACACCCGGGCCCTCTAGAGGGAGCCGGGACTGAGCATCTGTTAGCACAATGAATCACTGTGAGCGGGGTGACCACGGTCTTGATCAAGCAGAGCAAAAGTACCACTGTTCGGCCATTCTTTCCGGGGTATCCTTTTCTTCCCTGAAGAATCCGGCTCTGGGTAGAATGCGACCAGGCAAGGAAAAGACGCAAAGATAGCGGGGAAACTCGCAAGGGTGGAAGAGAGCGTTGCCTGCCTTTTCCGAAGAAAGTTCCCCTAAATTCGGTCAGGCATTTGGGTCTTGGGATCCTTGGAGGTCGGTGAGAGGGATGGATTTGTCCCTCCAGCCGTCGCGGAGTAGGGGGCGCCAGAGTGCCCGCGACCACAGCTGGGAGAGTTGGCGGGAGACGATGCTAGAGGAGGGGGGAGCTCCACCGGAGCGGGCAAGGGGCGGAACCCCCGATAGGGGCGGGGCGCTTCGAAAGGGGCGGGGCTTATGGCGGGAGCTGGACAGAGGGCGGGGGCGGGATCTCTAGCGAGGGCGGGGCGACGAGCGACGGCGGTTGCTGGGCTACGGGGAGCGCGGCTCCGGCTGCGCTGGAGGTGTTCTTTCGCTGTTGGGGAAAAGGACCCGCACCCAGCTCCGCGCCATAGCGCATCTCCGGCCCCCGACTGTGTTGTGCATCACCTGCAGGCCCAGACAGGCCGCCCGTGGAGCCGCCCTGGTGTCAGAGAAGGTAGGTAAATGACCGGCTCCGACCGGGAGCTGCACTGCACTGCGCGGGGTCCCAGCCCTCGCTCTGGGATTATCCCCGCGCGAGGGGCACCCGGGGAAGAGCCGGCTGCCTGACGCTAGCGATTGAGGAGAGTGACGCAGGCCAGCGCTGCTTTGAAGCAGAGGAGGGGAGCGGACGGCTGCACTGGGATAAGGCGATCCGTCAAGGGGAGATCGCCGGGAAGAAGTGGGTGCGGAGATGCAGCCGCTTTAGCCAGGGAGAGTGTGAGCGCCTGGTCCCTGTTTCCCAAGGCTTTGTACACAGATAACTGCTTCTAAAGCAGAAATATGTGAACATACAAGTAATCCCATTGATGCTTAACTCCGGCGGGAGGCGACGGCCGCCTCTCCCTGCTGGGGGCGCAGCGGAGCCGCGCGCGGGTGCCGGACCGACAGGAGCCCGGAGCGAGCCCGCGCACAGAGCGAGATGTTCCGGGAGTCAGTTAAGGACGTGAAAAAGAGAGCGTTCCAGTTTTATCAGCGTTCCATAAACATAGTCTCTGTGGGAAACGACTGTTTCGTTCATGTCAGCAGTGTTTATGAGTGCAATGGTGGGCGTGTAGTAGATTTGTGGTATGTCTTTGTACATTTTCTGATATAATTTCATGGAATAGAAAGTTTACTAGTAGACTTTGGGAGGTGAAGTGTGACTGATCAAAATGCTATCTTCTGTTTTGCTAGAAGTGAACTCTTCATCTAGCCTACGTTTACTATAGTCAGAAACCCTCGTGCCACTCTGGTGTTCTTTTTGAATTTCTATAAAGGGCTCAATTTGCTAACAAAACCTTAAACATTGTTCCGTAGTTCTTTAGTTAAAACAGTTTAACTCAAAGTATTGGTGAAGCTGCAGTTTGTGCTCCACAGTTTTTCTCGACTAGGAAATGATTTCTTTCTATAAACGAAGCGGCTTTTGTTAAACACCATTTACGCAAACACAAAATTTGATGTGATTTCATGGTCAGATACTTTTGCGCAAAAGGGAGGGCTATATTACATTAGTTCAGGATTTACCCTGTACATTGGGCAGTTTCACCTTAGATGGTTTTTGCCAACACTACTTTCATGTAGTGTAAAAATATATGCTCACTTTCAAGCACTACTTACTCAGTACCCATTTTCAAGATATGTAACTGAAAGGGTAAATGTGCCAAGACTTGAATCCTACTGTAAAAGACAGTATTTGGAGTTTTTATTCATGGAATCCTGGTAAGCACTGGACTGCTAACTGCAAGCAAGATTGGAGGTTCAAAGCCACCAGTCACTCCTTGGAAACCTATACAGAGTCACTATGAGTGGGAACTGATTCGAGAGCTCTTAACCACAGCAACATTGAAATGTAACACTTACAATAATTTTTCTTTCGCATGCTGTTGTTCTTTTAATACCGGGGTGTCAGTTCCTATCCATAGCGGCCCCGTATAGGGTTTCTGAGGAATAGCTTGTGGGTTTGAACTACCAACTTTGCAGTTCGCATATATTACTTATGAAATGTTACAGAACATAGAAATGCAGTTCCATTTGAAAATACTGCTTTGACATCAGTATATGAAGTATTAGTATGCCTTTGGGAGGTCCTTTCTTTACTGTTTTAACCTCTGAAAATATAAAATATTTATGACCACATGGCTTTATGGACTTTAGAATTTTTTTTTTTTTTGGTCAATAGTAAATGCTAACCATGGGGCGTCTGTTAGTGTTTCCTGGGACAATCAGGGAAGTTATTTGCTCCTCTGACAGCCATCTCTGGGGACTCCAGAGCTTAGGCTGGGTCTTGAATTTAAAGTGAAGACTTTGTACACTTTGAAATTGCACTGTAAAGGGCCTTCCTTATTCAAGAAAACGTAAATACAGAACATTGCTAACATTTAGTCCTGGGCTTAGCATTTGGGCTGCTAGCCGATAGAGAGGTCAATAGTTCAAACCCACCAGTCGATCTGAGGAAGAAAGATTGGCCGTCTGCTCCCATACAGATGGCAGCTTTGGGAACCCTCGGGCAATTCTACTCTCTCCTATAGGATCTCCGTGAGTCAGAATCAGCTCAGTGGCAATGGCCTTGTTTCTGCTTTAGTTTGTTTGGGGATAGAGCTCTGTCTGGTTGTTGTTAAAGTGCCTTTGAGTAGATTCCGACTCATAAGGTTTCTGAGGAACAGCTGGTGGGTTTGAACTGTCGACCTTGTGGTTCGCAGTCCAGTGCTGATCCTACAGCGCCATACAAGGAGTCCTATAGGAGGCTTTTAAAAAGAACAGAAAAAAATAAATATATTACTACAGATTATGTGTGTGTGTATATATACATATATATACATACATATATATATATATAAAACAGATTATATGTATATATTACCACAGATTGTATGTATATATAATTTATATAGATTATATATACATATATATGTATATATGTATATTACTACAGACTATTGTTAAGTACCGTGGTGTCAGTTCTGACTCATAACGACCCTGTACAGGGTTTCCGAGGCTGTAAATTTTTACGGGAGCAGAAAGCCTCATCTTTCTCCCACAGAACACCTAGTAGTATCAAACTGCTGACCTTGAGGTTCGCAGCCCGATTCATAAACACTACGCTATCAGAACTCCTTGCTACAGACTGTATGGATGTATAATGTACATAGATTATATACATACATATATGTGTATATGTTACTACAGATTATGTATATATAATTTATATAGATTGTTTATCTATCTATCTATATATATGTGTATATTACTACAGATTATGTATGTATTTAGAATGGGAGTTGAATGACGACATTAACAGCCACAAGTGGTTGTTGTCAAGCTGACTGTCACTCATGGTGCCCCTGTGTGTGTCCGAGGAAACTCTACTCCACTGGGTTTTCAGTGGCTGATTTTTCAGAGATAGATTGCCAGGACTTTCTTCTGAGAATCCTCTGGGTAGATTAAAAAACCACAAACCTTCTGGTTAACAGTCAAATGTGTTAATGATTTGTACTACCCAGGCATCCCAAATAATCATACATATTGATTTTAATATATTAATTTAGTTGGTGACAGCACTGTTATCATGGATTTAGGGTCTTTGGGGGCCTTTTTTTTAAATCCAAGTGCAGAACTAGGCTAACACTTGGGAAGAGAATTTGATTCTCCCTCAGTGTGAACTCAATGGTAATCAGTTTAGGGCTTTCAGACTTAAGTCACAGAACAGTTTAACAGTTGAATACATTTGTCTCATTGTGACTTATTATTAAATTATAGGCATTTTAAAGTTAAACTGTAGCTAGAGAAAAAAGAAAGTTGAGCAGCATGAAGAAAAATTCTTTTCAGAATTTACTGGTCAAGCGGTGAGTTTACCGGATTTTATCTGTCTAAAATGTTTACCCTCCGAAAGTAGGATGTTTAAATAGTGTTGCGTTATCTTCTCGTCCACACATCACCTTTGAAACTGAAATTGTTAGACTCCTTAAATAAAAATATTTTTAAAAGCCACCCATTAGCAATGATAGAAAACAAATGTTCATTCAGTCACTTGTCAGTCTGCTAGGATGGGTCTATGTGAGGAAATTCCCAAAGAATAGACGCTACTGAAACTGGAGAAAGAATAGTACAAATGGGGTGAAGATTGATTTAGGAATCTATCCAGATTTCCTTCTAAATAAAAATCTAAACAGCTGTGTATTCGAGACCGTTCTGAATCAGTTTTCTTTAGACCAGTTGCCTTAGAGGTCTCCTGTGTTGATTTCTATTCTAGGATAGAGCTATCTTTTTGAATTGGGGGGAAGGAGTGTTAATTACCATATGCTTGTTTCTTTCTCTTTTAAAATTGGGGTGTATCTATAAGGGTGCTGCAAAGTTCCTGGAAAAATGGAATTAAAAGATACTGGAATTTTCCCATGAACTATTGAAGCCTCCTTGGACATGTAACTAGTTAGTTGCCTTTTCAGCATTCTTCACTCGTATGGTTCAGAGATATTAGTTATGTGGATCATGTTCCAGATGCTTGCTGAGTTAACATCTTGAGAATATTGAGAGCGAGTTTCTTACCTCAAACAGGAATGCATTATCTTAAGAGTATATTGTTGGTAAATGCCGTTGAGTCGGTTCAAATTCAAAAGCCTGCTCTAATTAAAGTATTCTTTTTTTTTTCTTTTTAATTAACTTTGGGAGCGGGACACTGGTCCTTCTAATGTTTTTGAACTTTGAGGGAAATGAATATTGCATTTCAGCAGCAGAACATTTTCAGTCTAGAGTCTTGAGTTTTCAGTAAAAATCTCTCATGATTTGAAAAAGGGAAATTATATTCTTAGTACAGCACACTGCCGCAAATGCTCTTGACTACAAGGGTTCACAACTCTACCAGGTCAGAATAATGTGTACACAGTATAGTGAAATGGGAGGTTTAGAACCTGCGTCGGTAGAACCATGCCTGGGGTCATGCACTATTGGGAAATAGCAGCCTCTTCCACTTTTAATTAATTTATATCCTCTTAGCATGCGAAAAGGAACCTCAGGGGTACAGTGGGTTACGCGTTGGGCTGCTAACTGCAAGACCAGTGGTTCAAACCCACCAGCCGCTCTACCTGAGCAAGATGAGGGTGTCAGCTCTTTTAAAGACAATAGCCTTGGTACCCTAAGAAACTTTTCTACTCGTCCTAGAGGGCTGCCGTGAGCTGGAATCGACTCGATGACAGTGGTTTGGTTTTAACATGTGGAACTGACATTATTTTTAAGCCGTTTATGATTATGTTCCAACATCAACATGTTAAATAAAGGCTGTGTTGATACCATTGGCTTTATTTCAAGGCTGGTTTTATATATTGTAATCCTGCCAATTGATGTTAATGTTTATCTTTTTGAAAAATCTTTCAGGTTGTTGCATATTGGAAAAATGTATGGGTTGAACATAACATCATTATATAGCATTAATACAGTTTTACTAGACAGAAACTGTTACCTATTTTTACTGTATTTATTGGATAGCAAATCAAATAGCTTTTAAGGGATGGAAAATAAAGTTATTCTGGTATTCCAGTTTTCATATGTTTGGTTGTTTACAAGATCCAAAATAAAGATCATTTTCATAAAAGTTACTAAATTGTTAAAATTAAGAAGGTACCTCATCATCTTCCTTGGCGGTTCCCAAGATGATATATAGTACAGTCTTCAGTATGGATTACATCTCAATGTAAAGAAAACAAAAATCTTCACCACTGGACCAATAAACAACATTCTTATCAATGGAGAAAAAATTGAAGTTGTCAAGGACTTCATTCTTCTTGGATCAACTATTAACACTCATGGAAGCAGCAGTCAAGAAATCAAATGACGTATTGCATTAGGCAAATCTGCTGCACAAGACCTTTTTAAAGTGTTAAAGACCAAAGTTGTCAGCTTGAGGACTAAAGTGCGCCTGACCCAAGCCATGGTATTTTGAATAACCTCATACGCATGCGAAAGCTAGACAGTGAATAAGGAAGACCGTAGAATTGATGCTTTTGAGTTATGGTGTTAGAGGAGAATATTGAAAGTGCCATGGGCTGCCAAAAGAATCAATGGATCTGTTTTGGAAGAAGTGCAGCCAGAGTGCTCCTTGGAGTCCAAGATGGCTAAACTTTGTCTCTCATACTTTGGACATCTTGTCAGGAGGATCCAGTTGCTAGAGAAGGATATCATGTTTGGTAAAGTGGAGGGTCAGAGAAAAAGAGGAAGACCCCCAACGAGATGGACTGGCCAAGTGGCAGCATCGATGGACTCAAGCGTGGCAACAGTAGTGAGGTTGGCCCAGGATCGGGCAGTGTTTCGTTCTGCTGTGCATAAGGTCGCTGTGCGTCGGTGCCGACTCGAAGGCACATAGCAACAACAACTGTATGCACGGTCTCATTTGATATTTATTCTCCCTCCACCCATTGCTGCCAAGTTCATTCTAACTCATAGTGACCCTATGTAAGGTTTCTGAGACCATAAATCTTTATAGGAGCAGACAGCCTCATCTTTCTTCCATGGAGCAAGGTGGTGGGTTTGAACTGCTAACTTTGTGTTGAGCAGCCCAATGCTTAAACTGCTGCATCACCAGAATTCCATTATTCTGCCACAGTAATTTGTATTCCAGTCTCAAGCTTTGGTCACATGATTTTAGTCCTCACACAACAAAAAACAGCCCACTGTGTCAAGCTGATTCCAACACATAGTGACCCTATGTTGTTAGGTGTTCTATGTTGGTTCCAATTCATAGTGACCCTATATAGGGTTTCCGAGGCTTAAAATCTTCTTGAGTGCAGAAAGCCTCATCTTTGTCCTGCAGAGCAGCTGACAGGCTCAAACCATGGAACTTCTGGTTTGCAGTCCAGTGCTTATCGTGTGGAATATAGAGCAAAGCTGCCCCTACAGAGTTTCTAAAGCTATAAATCTTTACAAAAGCAGACTGCCACATCTTTCCCTCATGGGTCGGCTACTGGGTTCAAACTGCCTGCCAATTTTTCTAATTAACAGCCGAACATTTAACCCACTGTGCCACCAGGACCTTAAAGTGCCTTTTAAAAATAGTACTTAAAGCATAATAGGATTTAATACTTTTAATCCCTCTTAGTTTTGGTGTGGTGCTTTAGGATAACCACAAGGTCTGTGGTTCAAACCCACCATCTGCCTACCTGAAACCCTGTATGGGGTCAGAATCAACTCAAGGGCAGCAATCGCTCTTAGTTCCCGAGTCTATTTATATTTGTATTTTTGTATCTCTGGGAAAGTCCTCACAGTAACCCTAAATAATGATTTATTTCTTTCAGTCCCCATTTCTTGGGCACATATTTTGAGTGATTGACACTTTCAGTGGGAAACGAGTCAGGTGTGCAATAGGGAGTGATGGGGACTGGGGAATATAAGAAAGTTGGTCCTTCCATTCTAAGGGACAAAGGATGCTCAGTTCTTTCATGTCAAGGACAGCTGGCTGACTGCCGTTACCTTGATATAGGAGTCCTGGTGGCCAGATTGTCTACTATTTCCAGTAAATTTTTTTATCTTTACTATCAAAAACGACTTGTAAAAAGTTTTAAGTGCTGCGTTGGTTGGAAGGAGCAATCCAGCCCTTACTTTTTACAGCCACTGTGAGCCAGATTCAATTTGGTGGCAGTGGGTTTCAGTGCTAGCTGAGGAACATAATCTTTCTGGTGAAACAGAAAGAGCTAGAAAGAGACCAAAAACCGGCCCCTGGCCATTGAGTCCATCCCAGCTCAAACTGGCCCTTCAGACAGAGGGTTTCCGAAAATCTTTATGGGAGAAGAGAGCCTTGGATTTCTCCTATGGAGTTGCTGGTGGTGGATTAGACCAATGACTTTGAGGTTAACAGCCCAGCTCTCAACCCACAGCACGACCAAGGGCTCCTTAGAAAGAGAGACAAGTGACAGAGAATGAAGCTGAGAAATAGAGACATGTCCAGGACACTGTGGAAGCACAAGGGAGGGATGGCATTCTAGATTCAGGAAAATTCCCGAAGACAGTGGACAGATCATGAGGCATGCTCTGTAGATTTCATGCACAATATGTATGAAAGCGCCAAGGCAAACAAGGCTAAGCAGCTGCAGGAACTACAAGTTGGACTACAGGCTGAACCAGCCACAGTGCTTGGAGAGTCGATGGTTTCTACACCAATCTGAGGAAGCGTGGTAGGCACTGCTCCTCCCCAGTGGTGCTCCCATAAGTGGTAGCTCTTCTCCAGCCAACCAGGAGGGCCTGCCTTGTTGCTGGTTGTCACCCCAGGGTCTCCTGTTTGGGGATAAGGACGCAGATGGGTGTGCATGTTAAAGCACTTGTTGGGTTTGCCCCTGGTGGAGGCTGGCCCATTCTGACACATCCATAATTCTTACTGTTCATCAAACCAGCAGCTCTCTGTGCAGCCGAGAGAGGATTTGCTGGCCCTGTGCTTTCTCTGGTTTGCCTCGTTCTCCTGGAGTCATTGGTGGGTTTGTGGTAGAATTCTCGCTCTCCGTGCAGGAAACCCAGGTTCACTTTCCGGGTGATGTACCTCATGTACATCATTTGCAACCATTCATTTGTCAGTAGCAGCTTGTGTATTGCTAGGATGCTGAACAAGTTTCAGTGGAACTTCCGGACTAAATCAGACTGGAAATAAAGGACTGGCTATCTACTTCCCAAGGAGCGCTGGTAACGTAGTGGTTACAAATCTGGCTGAGAACCGCAAGGTCAGCAGTTCGAAACGACCAGCTGTTCCACAGAAGAAAGATGATGCTTTCTGTTCCCTGAAGATTTACAGCCTCGGAAACCATGTACAGGGTCACTATGAGTCGGAACCGACTCCACGGCACATAGCCACCACCACCACCTACTTCCAAATATCAGCCAGTGAAAGCTGTATGGAACACAGCTGTCCAACCCACCCACCAGCCATGGGGACGGTACAAGACTGGGCAGGGCTTTATGCTTTTGTTGGGTCAGGGGCCCACTGGACTGCAGCTACAACGACCTGCCCCCTCTCATTGAGTTCATTCTGATTCACTGTCCCTATAGGAGAGAGTAGAACTGGTCCATAGGATTTCCGAGATTGTAAATCTTTATGGAGCAGACAGTCTTGTCTTACTGGTGGAATTGGACTGTCAGCCTTGCAGTTAGCAGCCCAAGGTTCCTTAGCAGTAACAGCAGTTCACTTGACACTCCCAACCTGTTTGTGAATGTTGAAGAGCAGAAAGTGAAGAAGAAATTTGATTTTCCGACCATGTGGCACTATAGGATAAGCACTGGACTGCTGATTGCTTGGTTGGTGGTTCAAATCCACCCAGTGAGTTGGAACC
This sequence comes from Chrysochloris asiatica, assembly GCF_000296735.1. Taxonomy (NCBI): domain Eukaryota; kingdom Metazoa; phylum Chordata; class Mammalia; order Afrosoricida; family Chrysochloridae; genus Chrysochloris; species Chrysochloris asiatica. Next base: position 7,603,515 of record NW_006408523.1, on the reverse strand, counting down.
AAGACTCGATGAAACTTGACAAGAAAAAACAACACAACAATGCTCACTGAAATATTGGTGGCTTGAGTCCACCACAGGTCCTTTGGAAGAAAGATCTGGTGATCAACCTCCAAAAACTCATACACATGTGGGGTCTCTGTGAGTCAGTATCAACTTCATAGCAACAGATGTTTGTTGTTGATGTTTTACCAGTGTGGCGCTGCAGGTTAATGCGCTGGATCACAGAGTCTGTTTGAACCACAAAGTTGGCGGTTCAAACCCACCAGCTGCTACTCGGAAACTCTGTACAGGGTTGATATAGGTTGGAACTGAATGGTTGCACTTAACTACAACAACAAATTAAGTATTATTGATGTTCCTTCATTACTTAGGAGTCCTGGTGTGGAGCTGTGGGCTAATGCATCAGACTGCAAGGTCGGTGGTTCAAGCTCCCCAGCTGCTCCTTGGAAACCCTATAAAGGGTCGCTATGGGTCGGAATCGACTTGATGGCACTTAACCGCTACTACTACTTCATTACTTAGCAAGCATCAGTTTATCTGTACAAATTCTCAAAAATGTATGCTGGATTGTTGGTAAATGCACAGTCTGGTAATACTTTTAGCAAACTCATGGTACATAATCTCAGTGAATTGCATGCTTCATGCCTGATAAGTCATTCCTCAAGAAACAGAACTCTAAACATATATAAGAACATTTTTCCAATCTTTAGGCCAGGTCCTGATTGCCCAGAAGTTAAAAGCAGTTTCAATAAACCAAATTTTATTGCTTTATTTTTATTGTAAATATTATTACTGAAACACTTACATAATTTCATTTAAGTTCCCCTCGTTTTATGAATGCCAAAGAATTTCAGGAGGTATTCAATTCTACTCCAGAAAATCCAAGGTGGCAGTTGTAACACTCCACCAACTAAACTGATTGCTGGACTATAAGAGGGGGCTTCAGAAAGGACATGCTAAAATGGAATGGTGAGGTCATGACATTTTGAGGCCCTTCTCGAACTAGGGAACATGTAGTTGATTATCAGCTGTGCCCAACTACAAACTCCTCCATGGACCATCTTTGTGGTTTTCTTCCCTCTGCCACTTCCCAGGCACCTAACTTAATAAAAGTTGAATGACTTCATGGAGAAGTCATTTCATGTGTTATTTTAGCGTACGAGGGGCTTTCAAAAAGTGTGTGGGGATAAATGCCATTATCGTTCAATTCCAAACTTTCGGAAGCCTCCTGAGAGATGTGCGGTTGGCTTTGTTGATGTGCTACTCTTCCCTAGCAAAGTGGGGTATTTAAGGCTGTAATGTAGTATTAGACAACCCAAGCATGAATTGGATCCCATTTTCCCTGGCTCCAGGGTTCTCTCCCCTTAATTGGGGATAGGTATGTACTTCAGAGTGGGGTTCCAGTTGCCCTCGATCGATTCTGACTTGCGGCGACCACCCCATGTGTGTCAGATGACAACTACGTTCCATTGAGTTTTTTCAGTGGCTGTCTTCTTTTGGAACTAAAATCTCCAGGCCTTTCTCTCAAGGCATCTCTGGTGGATTCAAACTGCCAACCTTTTGGTTCGTATCCTAGTGCTTAATCATTTGCACCATTCAGGGATTCAGAGTGTGGTAGTAAGGCGGAAAAGTTTTACAATGCATTTAACAGAGCTTTCAACATTATAAATGTTTAACTCAAACTTGATATCAGTCCTTAGTCTTTGGATGGTTTCTGCAGAGCCATCAGAATCCTAGGGTGCTGCCTTCGAGTCCCTGGGTGGTGCAAACAATGAAGTACTTGGCTACTAGCCGAAAGGTTGTTGGTTCAAACTCACCCAGAGACACTTCAAAAGGAAAGTCTGAAAATCTGCTTCCAAAAGATGTCAGCCTTGAAGACTGTATGGGATGCAGCCCTACTCTACACACAGAACACCAGGAGTTGAAATTGACTTGGCAGCAGCAGGTGGAGTGCCACCTGCCATTTGATGTGGCCAACTCAATCATGTTTCACGTTTGTCTAGCAGGTTACAGTTTTCAAGGACTATCACATACATTGGATCATCTGGTCTCAATAATAACCAGCTGCAACAACTGTCATTGTTGGCACTTCACTCTCCTACCCATCACTCGTCTGTTAGTTTGTCCTACAACCTTTTTGCATGTTGCTGTGATGCTGAAAGCTATGCCACCTGTATTTGAAATACCAGAAGGGTCTCCCAGGGTGCACAGGTTTCAGATGATCCCCTGGACTAAGTCTAGGAAAGAGGAGAGGCGGATTTCTTCTAAATGTTTAGCCACTGAAATCCTTATGAGTGTTGCCTTTGAGTCTCTGGGTGATACAAATGGTGAAGTGTTAGCCGAAAGGTTGATGGTTCAAACCCACTCAGAGGTACTGACTGGAGAAGAGCTGCCTCCTCAAAGCAGAGTTGGCTATGAGGACGCAAATGGACTAAAGCTCTTGGGATCTTCATTTGCTCATGGGGCACAAGTCAGAATGGGAAAAAACAACTACAAACATCCATTAATATTCAGAACATGGAATGTATGAAGTACAAATTGTGGAAAACTGGAAGTTGTCAAAAATGAAATGGAATGTATAAAGATCAATGTCCTAGGCATTAGTGAGCTGAAATGGACTGGCATTAGCCATTTTGAATCTGACAAGCATGGTTTACTATGCTGGGAACAACAAATTGAAAAAGAATGGCATAGCATTATTCATAAAAAGAACTTTTCAAAATCTATCTTGAAATACAATACTGTCTGTGTTAGGATAATATCCATATGCCTACAAGGGAAACCAGTTAAAAGCACTATTATTAAATTTTACACACCAACCACTAAAGCCAGTGATGATGAAATTGAAGAATTCTACCACCTTCTTCAATCTGACATGATCAAACATGTAATCAAGATGTATTGATAATTGCTGGTGATTGGAATGCCAAAGTTGGAGAAACAAAGAGGAAGGGTCATTAGCTGGAAAATATGGCCTTGTTGTTAGAAACAATGCTAGAGATCACATAATAGAATTTTTCAAGACCAGTGACTTCTTCATTGCAAATACATTTTTGTTTAACAACATAAAAGACGACTATGACTATACACGTGGACGTCTCCAAATGGAATACACAGAAATTAAATTGCCTACATCTGTGGAAAGAAATGGTAGAAAAGCTCCATATCATCAGCCAAAACAAGGCCAGGGACAGACTGTAGGACAGACCATCAATTGCTCCTATGCAAGTTCTGGCTGAAACTGAAAAAAATATATATATATACAAGTCCACCAGAGCCAAAATATGACCTTAAACCTATCCCACCTGAATTCAGAGACCATTTCAAGAACATATTTGATGCATCAAACACTAAAGACCAAAGACCAGAAGAGTTGTGGGATGACATCAACAGTATCATATAGGAAGAAACCAACAAGCAATTAAAAAGACAGAAGAAAGAAAAGACCAAGATGGATGTCCGAAGAGACCATGAAACATGCTCTTCAATGTAGGACATGCTAAGATGAATGGAAGAAATGAGGACGTAAAAGAGCTAAACAGAGAATTTTGAAGGGCAGCTCAAGAAGACAAAGTCAAGTATAATGAAATGTGCAAAGACCTGGAGTTGGAAAACCAAAAGGGAAGAACATGTTAGCACTTTTCAAGCTGAAATAACTGAAGAAAAAATTCTAAGCCTCAACTTGCAAGATTACAAAGAAAAATAACGAATGATGCAGAAAAAGCATCAAAAGGAGATGGAAGGAATACACAGAGTCACTATACCAAAAAGAAATGGTTGCTGTTAAACCATTTCAAGAGGTAGTATATGATCAAGAGCCAATGATACTGAAGAAAGAAGTCCAAGCTTCACTGAAGGTATTCACGAAAAACAAATCTACAGGAATTGATGGAATACAAACAGACATCATTCAACAAACTAATGCAGCACTGGGGAAGCTCCCTCATCTATGCCAAGAAATTTGGAAAACAGCTGCCTGGCCCATCAATTAGGAGAGATCCATATTAGTGACCATTCCAAAGAGAGGTAACCCAGTGGAATGTGGAAATCATTGAACAACACCACTAATATCACATGCAAGTATAATTGCTGAAAATAATTCTAAAACGTACAGACAGGTAACTGCCAAAAACTCAAACGAGACTCAGAAGAGGGTGTGGTACTAGAGAATCTGTTTGACTGAAAGCAGAGAATGCCAGAAAAATGTTTGTTTGTGCCTTATTGACTATGCAAAGACTTTCGACTGTGTGGATCAAGACAAACTATGGATCACATTGCAAAGAACGGGTATTCCAGAACATTTGATCGTGCTCACGAGAAACCTGTGCATAGACCAAAAGGCAGTTGTTAGAACAGAACTGGGGGATAGTGTTGGTGGTGTTGTTAAGTGCCGTCAAGTCAATTCTGACCCATAGCGACCTGTATAGGGTTTCCAAGGAGCAGCTGGTGAGCTTGAACCACCAACCTTGCAGTTCAAATGGCTTTCAGTCTGGCGCATTAACGCACAACGCCATACCAGGACTCCTGTATGGTCTAAAACCAGGAAAGTTGTGTGCTAAAGCTGTATTCTCTCACCAGACTTATTCATTCTGTAGGCAGAGCAAATAATCTGACAAACTGGATTATATGAAGAAGAATGTAGCATCATGATTAGAGGAAGGCTTGTCAACAACCTGTGATATGCCCATGACACAACCTTGCTCTTGCTGGAAGTGAAGAGGATTTAAAATATTTACTGATGAAGATCCAAGACCACAGCTTCAGTATGGATTGCACCTCAATGTAAAGAAAACCAGAATCCTCACCATTGGACCAATAAATAACATCATATGATAAATGGAGAAAAGACCTAAGTTGTCAAAAACTTCATTTAGCTTGGCTCCACAGTCAACACTCATGGAAGCAGCAGTCAAGAAATCAAATAACACATTGCATTAGGAAACACGGCTGCACAAGACCTCTGTAAAGTGTGCAGGAGCAAACGTATCAGTTTGAGGACTAGGTGCTTCTGAGCCGTGGAATTTTCAGTAGCCCCAGATGCACGTGAAAGTTGGACAATGAATAAGGAAGACTGTAGAATAATTGATACATCTGAGTTATGGTGTTCGAGGAGAATATCGAAAGTACCATGAACTACCAAAATAACAAACAAATCTGTTTTGGAAGAAGTACAGTCAGAAGATTCCTTGGAAGCCAGGATTGCCAGAGTTGGTCTCTCATACTTCAGATATGTTATTAGGAGGGACCAGTCCCTAGAAAGAGCATCATGCTTGTTAAAGTGTTGTTGTTGTTGTTAAGTGCCATCAAGTCAGTTCTGACCCATAGTGACCCTGTATAGGGTTTCCAAGGAGCAGCTGGTGGTGAGCTTGAACCACCGACCTTGCAGTTCAGACGACTTTGCAGTCTGACTCATTTGCCCACAGCGCCACACCAGGACTCCGTTAAAGTGTGGTGGGGGTGGTGGTGGCTGTGTGCCATGGAGTCGGAACTGACTCTAGCGACCCTGTACAGGGTTTCCGAGGTTGTAAATCTTTATGGGAGCAGAAAGCCTCATTTTTCTCCCACAAAACAGCTGGTAGTTTCGAACTGCTGACCTTAGGATTCGCAGCCTGATTCGTAACCACTATGCTACCAGAGCTCCTTCCGATAAAGTGTAGGGTCAGTGAAAAAGAGAAAGACTCCCGGTAAGATGGATTAGACACAGTGTCAGCAGCAGTGGGCTCAAGTCTTAACAGTTGTGAGGATGGTGTTTCATTCTGCTGTGCACAGGGTCACCATGAGTCAGATCCGACTTGAAGGCACCTAACAACAAGTTCATATGAAACAGAAATCATAGTGCTTGATGTCATTGCTACGCTGACTAAGCCATCAGGGCCCCATGTTTTCTTCAGCAGTGCTTGTGTGTTTCATGATGGGTTTTTTCTTGTTTCGTTTCTTGTCAGCTCTTTTAATATAAACCATTTTCAAGGAACAAAGACCCTGTCTGTCACTCATGTCACTCATTTTTTTGCTTTACAAATAGGATATGCATTTGATTATAATAATTAAAGAAATAGGCATGCAAGGAGATTTTTTTTTAAAGGGGGGATGTGGAATTTACGCTCATCTTGCCATCGTCTGATCTCCTAGCATTGTTACTCTTTTGGTATATTAATTTTTGTTTGCAAAATAAGTCTACATATGAAGTCAAAGTCATACTTCGACAACATGTAATTGAATATGCATGTCATATTTGAAAACCGCACTGAAGTATTTGTCGGCCCTGCGCAGCACACATCACTTGACCGTAATACTTGCTCAGTTACGGTGTGCATTGACTATCTGTCTTTTTCCTTATGTAAATGTTTTGGTAAAACCAATTAGGCCTACTGCAACCTATGGCAGAGTAGAGCTCATTCCAAAGGATTTCCAATGGCTAATTTTTCACAAGTAGATGAACAGACTTTTCTTTTGAGTTGCCTCTGGGTAGGCTGGAACCCACGAGCTTGTAGCTAGCAGCCAAGACCATTAACCACTTGCATCTCCCAGGCACACATAGTGCTTTGGGGCTATATTCTTTTTTTCCATATTTGTTCCAGTTCTGTATAAATTCGAAGGTTTTTACGTTTATAAACAAGCAAACGTTATTCAGCTATCATGCTAATTTGCTTCTTTATAAGCGCATGTCAAAAAGGAAGTATCCTGAAGCATACCTTTGAAGAAGAAGGGGATTTTATCTTCTGACCCCAAGCCTGTTTGTACACAAGCAGTCAGTGGCATGGTTGAGTAATTATGGGATGACTTTGAAATATGCAAGGGAGGAAAAAAAAAAAGGCAGTGACCCAGAAACTGGAAACATTTTAAAAAAGCTGTTTGGATTCACTCTAATGGGTCATTAATTCAACAAACTCAAGAAGATTTTTCCTGCCCAGCTGTGTGGGACCTGGAAGCGTAGGCTTTGGTGCTGTCTGCAGGCGCCGCCACCCCTCACCCCTACATCCCTGCATTTGCTTGACCAGCAGTTAGAACTACAGGCTGCCCGGCACTGTATCCTTTCTTGTTATTACTGTTTTTGTTGATTTTTTGTGTGTTTTTTTAAAATATAGACACCAAAGTTTATAAGTGGTTACCAGGAGCAGAAGAGATGGGGAAACGGGACAGTTATTGCTTACGGAGCGCCGAGTTTCGGTTTATAGTGATGGCAAATTCCTGCGACTTAATCATAGGATCACTCAAGCAACTAATGTAATTGCTGTCAATATGTTGTATACCTGTTATTAAGCATTGAAATATCAACATAATGAATAAATAAAGACAAGATGCGGAGGCTGCTCATATACAACCAAGCACCTCAGGGGAGCTGGTTTCCTCGTTTGGAAGTTCAGAGTCATGGTTTCATGAGCATCTCAGTTAATTGATCTAATAATGTGCTCTATTTCCTAGTTCGTTGTATAATGCTTGGGGTCTTAAAAGCTTTCAAGCGCCCATCCAAGGCACAACAATTCGTTTCTCTCCATGAGAAGCAACAGAGGAAGCAGATGAATCTGGAATAAAAGGAGGAAAAAGGGTGTGTGGCTTATAGCCTTTTGCCATGAGACCCAAGAACTAGATTTTCTTGAGCTTTTTGACCAGCGATTCGCAGCTCTGGTTTCTAAATTGCCAAGTTATCTGCTCTGGGTCTCTGTGAGTTTGGGACGGTTTGGCTTTACCGGGAAACTGAGCTGTTGTTTCCGACCTGACAGATGAGTTTTAACCTTTAAAAAGTAAAATGAACCTCGGAAACTCTATACAGGTTCCTTATGAGTTGGAACTGAGGCCACAGGACATAACAACGTATTGTTGTTGTTTAGTGCTGTGGAGTTGGTTCTTACTCATAGTAACCCCGTCAAGGAGTGCCAGGTGAGTTTGAACTGGCTACCTTTTGGTTCAAACCAATCTTGTGGTCGAGTGTATTACTCTGCAGAGCCATATCAGGACTCCGCATGTGTACATACATGTATATATACACGTATACATACACGGATGGAGACTCCTGGTGTGGTCCTGTAGTATCAGCACTGGACTTCAACCCAAAAGGTCAACAGTTCAAATTCACCAGCTGCTCCTTGGAAAATCTATACAGGGTCCCTATGAGTTGAAACTGACTCCATGGCCCTTAACTTAAAACAACAACAATGTATACATATGTACATGTAGATGTATATATACATATTTACATATTATATATACACACAAAGCTGGTTTGAACCGCAACATTGATGGGTTAAGCTTACCGATTGCTTCTCGGGAACCTTATACAGGGTCCCTATGGATGGGAATCTGCTCGATGGCACTTAACAGCAGACATATATAAACCTACACACATACATAAATACAAGTAGTTGTTATTTTGTTAAGTGCCATCAAGTTGCTTGCAACTCATATGGACCTTGTATAGGGTTTCTGAGGAGCGGCTGGTGGGTTTGAACCACCAACCTAGTGGTTAGCAGTTCAGTGCTTATCCTATAGTTCCACCAGTACCCACTTCCACAATAGATAGATAGATAGATAGACAGACAGACAGACAGATAGATAGAGTCTTTGTGTGGCACTGTAGGATCAGCACTGGACTGCTAACCATAAGGTCAATGGTTCAAACCTACCAGCTGCTCCTTGGAACAGGAGCCAACTGGATGACACCACACCACAGTAACAACCATATATATGGCTTCATAAAGTTCGTGGACAAATTCCTACTTCTTTTCACTCTATTTTTCCACAGACTTTTTGAAGCCCCCTCGTAAGCCTCTTCTCTCAGCATGTGGATCTGTAAAACAGTAACAAGAAACAACTGGAATTTGTGTCTGCATTTGAGATCATTTCTGGTGAAAATCAAGAGACTTGTTTTGAACCTTTATTGAAATTTCAGATCAAACCTCAAATTGCATTAAGTGAGCATGCTTTTGAGATGTTTTTGAGTGGATGTTTTGATTTTCTTTAAGGAAAGATTATTGGCACTGTACTGGGTGAAGAAGAATTCACAACATGAACAGATACTGTTAGCTTATGAGTAGAGATGACTTTTCATGAGCCAGGCATGTTGTTGTTGTTGTTAGGTGCCATCAAGTCAGTACCGACTCATAGCGATCATGTGTACAACAGAACAAAACACCCCGGGTCCTGGGCCAACCTCACAATCGTAGCTACGCTTGATTGTGCCCATTCATCTCATTGGGGTTCTTCTTTTTCTCTGACCCTCCACTTTACTGAACATGATGTCCTTCTCTAGGGACTGGTCTAAAGTGTGAGAGACGAAGTCTAGCCATCCTGGCTTCCAAGGAGCACTCTGGCTGCACTTCTTCCAACACAGATTTGTTTGTTATTTTGTCAGCCCATGGTACTTTCAGTATTCTCCTCCAACACTGTAACTCAAATCCATCAATTCTTCTATGGTCTTCCTTATTCACTGTCCAGCTTTCGCATGCACATGAGGTTATTGAAAATACCATGGCTTGGGTTAGGTGCACCTTAGTCCTCAAGCTGACATCTTTGCTCTTCAACACTTTAAAAAGGTCTCGTGCATCAGATTTGCCTAATGCAATACATCGTTTGATTTCTTGGCTGCTACTTCCATGAATGTTAATGGTTGATCAGAACAAAATGAAGTGTTTGACAACGTCTATCTTTTCTCCATTTTATGAATGTTGTTTATTGGCCCAGTGTTGAGGGTTTTTTGTTTTGTTTTGACATTGAAGTGCAACTCTTACCAAAGGCTGTGGTCTCTGATCTTCATCAGTTAAGTATTTTAAGTCCTCTTCACATTCAGCAAGCAAGGGGTATCATCTGTATATTGCGGGTTATTAATGAGTTTTCCTCCAATCCTGATGCCATGCTCTTCATCATATAATCCAAGCATACTTTTCTTAAACAATGTTTACGTGCCATTGAGTTGGTTCCGACTCAAAGCAACCCTGTTTTTATTTAAAATCTCAGTGCCTTAGCGTCCACCATCCTTGACAGATGAGTGGGGAATCTAACAAATCTTGGTCTCAGATTTGTTAAGTGTTATCAAGTAGATGCTGACTCACAGCAACCCTGTATAGGGTTTCCAAGGAGCAGCTCATGGGTTTGAACTGCCAGCCTTGTGGCTCTGATCCTACAGGGCCACACTTAAACATTATATCAAGGAGTCTTGCTGGGTCAACGGCTAAGCACTTGGATGCTAACTGAAGGACTCTGAGGAAGAAGGATCTGGTGATCTACGCCCATAAAGATTATAGCCTAGAAATCCCTTTGGTGAGTTCTGCTCTGTCATCTGGTGTCACTATGATTCAAAAATAGACTTGATGGCACCTAACAAACATTATGGACTCCTGGTGTGGTGCTGTGGTCTAATGCATCGGACTGCAAAGCCATTTGAACTGCAAGGTCGGTGGTTCAAGCTCACCAGCTGCTCCTCGGAAACCCTATACAGGGTCACTATGGGTTGGAATCAACTCGATGGCAAACAACAACAACAAACATTGTATAGTATAGTAAGTACTGTACGTAGCTACTGATATGTTCAACATTAATTATATGTTCTTTCTATTTTCCATTTAGAACTCTTCAGCTGTAAAAACATTTAATAAGAACAATGGCTTTGAAAGTATTACCAGGACAAGAGACAACATTTTTTACCATCATAATCCTCTTAGCTTACTGGGTAAGTAAACACTGCTGCTCTGGTGTAAGAATGTGGTTGAAAGAATTTATGGAAACAATGCCAAAACTTGTCTCTCTCTGATCCCATATTACTTTTTTTTTTTTTTTTAAGTTTTTATTGTGAATTTTGTGGGTTTACAAGAGAGAACATCAGTTGTACACTCATTGTAATGATTACAGTCCCCTCCCTGTGTTATCATCCAACAGTATTTGCTCCCATTCCCTCTGTTTTTGGGGGTTTTTTTGTACACAAAAGCACTCAGGCATATATAATCATTGAAACAACCAAAGGGCACATTCTGCAAGCCTGCCTCCTGGCTGCCAGCACACAGCCTTTCTCTTTCCAGGAGTCTGGAGTCCTCAGCTATTCCCTCTCTCCATGCCATCATCTCTGTCTCTATCTCTGGTGTTGCTGCTTCTCTGGTTAGGGTCCCACATTCCACTTATGCTCTTCTCCTTTGATGGTCCTAGGGTCCTCTGTTAACTGGGATGTAAAATTAACTACTGCCCCCTTTTTGTTAGAAAACTTCTACCTTTACAGTTGTGAGAATCGCAATTAGTCGTGATAACAAGTTATCACTTTTGAATCATAAAAATCTGATCCCCATCTCCTTTCACCAGACCTGTTTAGACAAGATGAAAACTATTCAGTGGGGTTTCTACCTTTCTCCACACACTCTGAAACTAAGCTCTCTCTTGAAAACTTGTAAGCCAGTCACTTGGTGCCTTTATAGCCCATCCCAACCCCATTTGAGGTAGCCAATGTCTAAATTGCCCATTCCTATCAACCCTGTATACAGAGGGGATACGATTGATCCTTGATATTTCAAGCTACTATATCCATAAGTATAAGTCAAGCTCCTCAAATTGTAAGAATTTACACTTGTTTGCTTTATCAAAATTTTTTTTTATCTTCCTATAGTTGAGTTCTGATCATAGAAGCTAGGTCAAATTGGTACTATCTGCAAGTTTGGGCATTCTTGTGTGTCTCTCCTCGCTTCATATCCGTTCTCCCATATTACTTTTTAATTCTTCACAACCCCATCTCACCATTTTTGTATTTAATTTTTGTTGTTAAGTGCCACAGAATCAGTTCTAACTCATAATGACCCTAGATAGGGTTTCCAAGGCTTTAAATCTTTGTGGGAGCAGAAAACCTCATCCTTCTCCTAAGGAGTGACTGGTGAGCTCGAACTGCAGACCTTGAGATTTGCAGTCCAGTGCTTAGCCTAGGAAGCCATCATATTCCCCTAGTAATTAATTGTTGTTGTTGTTAAATACTGTTGAGTTAGTTCCGACTCATAGAGACTCATGTTTAGGGTTTCCGAGGAGCAGCTGAAGAGTTTGAATCACCAACCTTTCAGTTAAAACCGACTTTGTGGTAGAGTGCTTATCATACTAAGCCACTAATTAGCGAATCAAAAATGGATGCTCAGTCTTTACATGTATAACACTTGTCAAAATTGTTTTATTTCAATTTAGATGAAGTGTATGTAACATTACTTGTAGCTCTCTAACAATGATATTATTTTTGACTTAAAAGTATGTATCACATAACACATCCCAGATCCTAACCAGGAGTCACTGGATGCCACAAATGGCCAAGCGCTGGTTCACTAACCTAAAGGTTGTCAGTTCAAACCTATCCAAAGGTACCTCCAAACACAGGCCTGGTAATCTTCATTTGTAAGGTCAGAGCATTGAAAACCCTATAGTTCTAATCTGCGCACACGGATCACAATTCAGCCAATTCTGACTCATAGAAACCCTGTTTAAGAGTCCTGGTGTGGTGCTGTAGGATAAGCACTGGACCCCAAGGGAGTTTTGAACTGCAAGGGCGATAGTTCAAAACCACCAGCCACTCCTTGGAAACCTTACACTGGGCCGCTGTGAGTCAGAACCGACTCAATGGCACTTAACAATACCACAATAGGGTTTCCAAAGTTGTAAATCTTTATGGCAGCAGATAGCTTCCTCTTTCTCCCAAAGCATGGCTGGTGGATATGAACTTCCGACCTTCCAGTTAGCAGTCCAGTGCTAATCCTACAGTAATGCCAGGGCTTGCTGAAGTGCCTACTAAAAGCCTTCTTGGAAGTAAGCAAAAATCAGAGTCAAATTGGATTCTTGGATTCAGAGAGATGTAAGAAAAATGGACTTTTGGTCAAATTAAGGTTAAACATTAGAAGAAGGAGTGTGGGAAGGACACCACAGTGTTAGATACGATCTCTATTCGGTGAAAGAAATCTACGTCCTTTAAACATAATCCGTCTCCTCCAATATTGATCTTCAAGCAAGAGCTAAAAAACGGGATGAAATGACTAGACCTTTAGTCCCAAATGACAGTCTCAAACAGACCTGATCTCTCCTTCCTGCTGATGAAATTGTCCTTCCTTCACGATGAAAGCTATGTTTTTGTTGCAGGAAGTTGGCAGATGGTATGATAAATATTCCTGCTTTCAAGTGGAAGCAGTTGTTGTTTAGTGGCTGTTGTGTCGGTACCAACTCACAGAAACCTTTTCACAACAGAACCAAACACTGCCCGGTCCTGTGCCATCCTCATAAGTACTGTTAAGCTTGAGTCCATTGCTGCTGCCACGGTGCCAAACCATCTCGGAGTCTTCCTCTTTTTCTCTGACCCTTCACTGTGCCAAGCAGGATGTCCTTTCCCTCCCAGTAATATGTCCAAAGTATGAGAGATGAAATCTGGCCATGCTGGCTTCTAAGGAGCATTCTGGATGCACCTCTTCCAACACAAAAGTAGTGGTTCTGGATAATTGCTCATTATTATCACCATTTAAACAACAACAACAACAACCATTTACTATGCATCCACATGGTCTATCACAATCCGTGGTTGGTGTTGTGCACAGAGCAGTGTTGGTGCCACATGCTTCCTAAGATTTTCAGCTTTCATTGAAGAAAACAACAGCAAACCAAAACCCATACCTGTTGCTAGTCAACCTGTTCAACTAAATGAGCCTGTAAAGTGGAGTACAACTGCCTCATAGGGTTTCCAAGGCTGTGAAATCTATCCAGAAACAGAATTACTCATTGTTACCCATGGATCATGGACTGCCAAAAGAACCAACCTATCTGTGTTGGAAGACGTACAGCCAGAGTGCTCCTTAGAAGCCAGGATGGCCAGACTTCATCTCTCATACTTCATACATATTATCAGGAGGGACCTCTCTCTGGAGAAGGACATCAAACTTTGTAAAGTGGACGGAGGGCCAGTGGCAAATAGATGCATTGGTCCCATGTCAGCAGCACTGGGTTCAAATGCAGCAACAATTGTGAGAATGATGCAGGACTCGGCAGGCTTTCTTTCTGTGGTGCATCTGGTTGCTGTGAGTTGGTAACAGCTTGATGACACGTAGCAACAACAATATTCTATGAACAACAGTGGACTCCTGGTGCGGTGCTATAGGATGAACACTGGACCACTAACCACAAGGTCAACAATTCAAACCCATTAGTTGCTCCTCAGAAACACTATGTAGGGTTACTTTGAGTCGGAACTGACTTAGCAACACTGTCCTATGAAGCAGAGGTTCCTGGGTGGCATAACAGGTTGGTACGTGACTATTAATCATAAAGATTGACAGTGTGACCTCACCCAGAGATGGCAAAGAAGGAAGATCTGGTAATCTGCTTCTGTGACAATTACAGGCTGGAAAGTGTAGCGGTGCAGCTCTACTCGGATATAAATCATCATAATCTGAACTCGACGGAGCTTGTGTTGGTCCAAAATTGTATTTTGAAAGATGTTCTCTAAGTAAATGTAGACCAGAACTCCTTAGTTCAACTGGAGAAGCCTGAAATGTCTGCATCAAAACTGGGGGCAAAGTAAGTGCCAGTGAGATAATTATGGATAATTATCCTTGTGACTAGATGCCTCCATTCTCTTTCATTCATTTCTTCATTCAATTCATGATGCATGAAACTGTTCACATTTCTTCAACGTCAAAACAGACTAAAGTTAAGAAGCTTTCAGGCAACGGGAGACCTCTGGCCACAGATGCACTCTCTTTGATATCTTACTATGAGTCGGTACCAACTCAATGGCACCAACAATGGAAGAGGGTCAGCTCTTATGCTTTGCCTGAGGAAGACTGTGAAGAATTCCAAGAGGAAGGGAGACTTCATCTTCTTTGAAATACAGACAAGAACCCAAATAAAGCCACTGCTATTAAATCATATTGGAAGAAGTGCAGCCAGAGCACCCCCTGGAGGCCAGGATGGCCAAGCTTCATCTCTCATACTTCGGACATATTGTCAGGAGGGACCAGTCGCTGGAGAAGGAGATCATGTTTGGTAAGGTGGAGGGTTAGAGAAAAAGAGGAAGACTCCCAACGAGATGGATTGGCCAAGTAGCAGCATTGATGGACTCAAGCGTGGCAACAGTGGTGAGGTTGGCCCAGGATCAGGCGGTGTTTCATTCTGCTGTGCATAAGGTTGCTATGAGTCGATACCAACTCGATGGCACCTAACAACAACAACAATTAAATTATGACTCATGGAGACCCTGTATTGAAGGAGTTCTGAGGCTGTGAATCTTGATGGAAGAATGCCTCTTCTTTCTCTCGCTGGTGGATTCCGACTGCTGACCCTTCAGTTCACAGCCCAGAACTTTCCCCACTAAACAACCAGTGCCCTAGACCTACTGTCAGGAAGTGGTCTTGCTTTCTGAAGTGAAAATTAAATTCACCTCACCTTAGGAATTCCTGGCTGGTGCAAATGGTGGAGCGCTTGACTATAAGCCAAAAGTTTAAGTCACCCAGCAGTGCCTCAGAATAAATGCTTGGCGATCTACTTCTGAAAGGTCATGACCTTAGAAACCCTGTGGAGCAGCTCTGCAGTGCTCACGTGGTCACCGTGAGTCGGAATTGACTCAACAGCACTTAGTAACAACACTGAATTAATGTTTAACTTCAGTGATTATGGAAATAACACTAAAGATATTGTTGCTTTCTGGGAAAAAAAAAAATTTACGATAACATTTTGTTAAACGTATTTTTTTCTCCTAATTGTGTAGAGTGATACTTGAAAACAACAAGAAGTATTTTAATACAACATTTTGTTAAATGTATTTATTTTTTCCAGTTGCGTAAAATGATTCTTAAAAACAGCAACAGACGGTGGTCTTTTGAGATGATGTTTTGTTTTTTTCCAGTTATGTAAAGTGGTTCTAGAAAACAACAACAACAAAGATTTTATGGTAATGTTTTGTTCAACGGTTTTGTTTTTTCCAGTCATGTAAAGTGATTTGTGAAACAGGCGACTGTCGACAGCAAGAATTTCGGGATCGGTCTGGAAATTGCATTCAGTGCGAACAGTGTGGTCCTGGGCTGGAGCTGTCAAAGGTATACACGTTAGATACACGGGACATTCACTGTTTAGTTTAAAATGCATCCTTGTTAACAAAATTCTTTAATACCAATGACTCTGTATGTTATGATCCAATTCTTGGTTCATTATCAGCTTAGCCAAACCTTATACCATTTCTTATTTTAATACTTTTGATCCATGTGTAAAAGAAATTTGTTGAATTCTGGTTTTAGTAACCAGAATTCAACAAATGTCAGCATTTTATATATTGTAGTGTACATAGTGGCCAGACTTCGTCTCTAATACTTCGGACGTATTGTCAGGAGGGACTTGTGACTGGAGAAGGATTTCATGTTTGGTCAGAGAAAAAGAGGAAGACCCTCAACGAGATGGATTGGCAAAGTGGCTGCATCAATGGGTTCAAGCTTAGTGACAATTGTGAGGTTGGCCCAGGATCGGGCAGTGTTTCGTTCTGTTGTGCATAGGGTCGCTATGAGTTGATCTCGACTCCATGGCACCTAACAACAACAGTGTACATGGTAGAGTCCCTGGGTAGTATCAATGGCTAACAATTCAACTGCTAAGTGAAAAGTTAGCGGTCTAAGTCTGTCCAGCGGCACGTTGGACAAAATGTCTGTTGATTTACCTCCCAAAACGTAAAACCAATGTGGAGCATAATTCCACTGTGATACATGTGAGGTGGCGATTGGTCAGAACCCACACAAGGACGAATGGTGCTTTGATGTTACTGTTGATCGTTAGATGCCCTGTCAGCATGGTGGGGTATACATTGGGCAGTGACTCCACCAGCCATTGTGTAGGAGAAAGATGGAACTTACTTCTCCTGTAATGATTTACAGCCTCGGAGACCATGAGTCAGGGTTGCTATGAGTTGGAACCAACTTGACAGTACATAGCGATGGCAGCAGCAGATTTTCATTGTTGTTGTTAAGTGCCATCGAGTTAGTTCTGACCCATGATGACCCTGTATAGAGTTACCAAGGAGCAGCTGGTGAGCTTGAAGTGTCGACCTTGTGGTTCCAATAGACTTTGCAGTCCAGCACATTAACCCACACCAGAATAATGTAATTTTTCAACTTCACGTGGATTAAAAAGAATGAATAATAAAAGCACTGATAATATAAAATGCTAATGTTTCAGGCCTGCCTTCTCCTATAGTAAATGTTGCTGATCAAGGAGGGAGAGGCCAAAAGTGTGTTAAGTTGTTCTTTGCTAAATAAGGGTTTGAACATTTCTTTGATAATATGTGTATTATTATGAACCTCGCTGTGGGGTAATATGCTGGGCCAAAAGGCTGGTTAGAAGCACAAGGTCGGCGGTTCAAATTCACCAGCCACTTCTTGGAGGTCCTGTATAGGGGTCACTATGAGTCAGAACCCTCTCGATTGCACTTAAAAACCACAACAACAACACCAAGCATAGGCTGCTCCCAGAAGTACTTTAAATATACTCAATTTAATGCATTTTAAGTACTATTTGTTAACAACAACAACAAAAGATGAGTGTTTTGTTATTGTTGTTAAGTGTTGTAGAGTCAATTCCAATTCATAGCGACCCTGTATAGGGTTTCCAAGGAGTGACTGTTGAGTTTGAACTGCCAACCTTGCAATTCAAATCAATGTTGAGGTTCAGTGCATTATCCTACAGCACCACACCAGGGCTCTAACGAGTGTTTTATAGCCAGCATATTTTGCAGTTCTTGGATACATTTTGGATCCTTCCTGTTTTGTAAACACTGTATTGCTTTATTTTCTGACGGTTTGAAGATGTTTCTATTTGCAGAGAGCTAATGTATCTTTTTGTTCTGGATAAAGCATCAAAGTCTTCCTGTTAGAAAAGGAACACTCAATTTTTCTTTCTTTAAAGTGACTTTTAAAGGGAATCCTTTTTCATCTGTAAAGAAGACCTTTCTTTTTGTCATTCATAGATTGCTGACCAGTCATCAGCACACAGCAGGAAACCCATGAGTGTGGGTCCCCAGCACTTCCTGGTGGAGGTCTCTCACTGGTTAGTGTGTTAAGTAAATGTTAGGCTTTCAGTATCCTGGGCTTTAAAATGGGCTGATGCTGGGACTCCGTGTGATATCAGGCATAGCATCTCTGTAGCTATTCTTCAGTATGTTGTTGTTAAGTTCTGTCAAGTCACTTCTGACTCATAGCAACCTTGCATAGGATTTTCGTGGAGCAGCTGGTGAGCTTGAACCGCCAACCTTACAGTTCAAACTGACTTTGCAGTCCAGTGCATTTTCAGGACTGTTTCAGGCCCTGTTGGATATATTTAAGACAAAAATCTGAGTACACATGTTGTTGGTGGTGCAGTTGAGTCCGTTACAACTCATAGCGACCCCATGGACAACTAAAGGAAACACTGCCCAGTCCTGCCCGTCCTCACAATCCTTGTTTGTTATCAGAAGGTTTTCAGTGGTAGCGTAGTGGTTACGAATTGGGCTACTAACCTCAAGGTTGGCAGTCGAAACTACCAGCTGTTCCGCAGGAGAAAAATGAGGCGTTCTGCTCCCGTAAAGATTTACAGCCTCGGAAACCCTGTACAGTGTCGCTATGAGTCGGAATCAACTCCACGGCATATTGCCACCACCAGTCAGATTAATGGACAAGAAACAGAAACACGAAACATCTATATTGGCAAAGAAGTTCAGACTTTATTTACAGATGATACGATCCTGTACATAGAAAATTCTAGACACTCAACAAGAAAGTTGCTGGACCTAATAGAAGGGTTCTGCAAAGTGGCAGAGGCCAAGTTCAACAAACAAGTCAGTTGGATTCCTCCACATTAACAGATCTCTGAAAAAGCAATCAGGAAAACAATTCCACAGATAATAGTCTCCCAAAAGACGAAGAATTTAGGAAGACAATTTAAGCCGAGACAGAGATGTCTGGTTACAAAGAAAATTACTGTGGGGCAGTGAATGTACTTATTTTGTCTCTTCTAACATGGTCTTTGAGTCCTGGTGTGGCACTGTGAGTTAAGCTCACCAGCTGCTCCTTGGAAACCCTATACAGGGTCGCTATGGGTCGGAATTGACTCGAAGGCACTTAACAACAACAACATGGTCTTTGCAACTCCCACCAAACAACTAGGTGAGACCATATACATAGCATGCGCTGGACTCAAACGCTGGAATTGGTTAGTTTTGCCATCCTGGTAGGTGTAAAAAGTGTCATCTTACAAGCAGGAAGAGATGATCCCAAGACCATCAAGCAAGAAGAGCCTTGAGCAGAGTATGAGATTCTTGGAGCTGCGAGGCTACATCAGCATGGGACTTCCTGGTGGCCCATGAACCCAGTAGAACTGAGTGCCTGTGGGCAGGAGACAGGCTTGCAGAATGAGCTCTGTGGGCATTCACAGACTTGTTTAAGGAGCTTTGTAACACTTGCCAGAGTAGGGCAGAGGCCTGGGTACTACAATGGCCGAGTAGCTGAAGACAGAAGTGGGGCATTTCTGCAGTTAGGCAGAGAAGAGGCGTTCCTGATGAAAGGCTGAGGCATCCTGAATGGTTTCTGAACCTGAATTGTACCCTGTTCTCTTCCTTCATAAACCCAGAATCATGAGTATTGTCTGTGAGTTCTGTGTGACCACTGCAATGGATTATTGAGCCCAGATGTGAAGCAGAGGGTGCTACGGGAGGAGGGATGGTTGGTGTGAGAAGAGGGTAAAGGAGATTGTGGGGTGGAGGCACGTCTGACCTCCATGGCATAGGAATCTGCCTTGGGCTCATTTTGAGTTTGAATATCCTAACCCCTTGAGAAGCCGGAGAAAGTCAGACATGACCCCGGTACCATTTTTGCAATTACAAAACCATAAGAAATACCATCTATTCTGACTTCCCGGTGACAGAGTAGAACTGTCCCATAGGGTTTCTAGGATTGTCTTTACAGAAGCAGATGGCCTCATCTGTCTCCCAAGGAGTGACCAGTGGGTTCCAACTGCTGGTCTTTCCTTTAGAATCCAAGGACTTACTTAACTTCTGCACCAACAGAACACCTTAAAAAATGTGGCATTTAAGTCAAATCTAGTAATATAAAAATGAATGGATTTGTGGTTATTGTTATATGTGTATGTGTGTATTACAAATGGTCTTGTTCATGCTCTAATATGCAGAATACAAACAGGATTGGTATTCAAAGATATACATGAAAGCATAAATATATTTTTATTTCCCAATCAATTTTGAGCTCTTTGCAAGCAGTTGCTTTGGGAACGAGCGTTTCTAAATTGCTCATTAGTGAATTTGCAGCTCTTTCTTTCCTGGCTGGCTTTCTTTCCAATCTTGACCAGTAACAAAAATGTTTCAAAGGAGAAACAAAACTAACTTCCGAGCTTAGTAAAATCAGATAAATCCATAAAGGAATGATCATATTAAACTTGGTTAAGTATCGCTTCCAAGTTTGAGAAGTTCAGAGAACTCTATTATTTTGACTAAGAATAAGCTTTGTTTTCGGTTTGGTTTTGTCCGGCAAATGCAGTTTTCATGTGGAATACTAAATATATAGTTTTGAGGGAGACCTACAAATTGTAATGAAACAAATGTGTCTGAGAGCCATTACCTTTTGAACAGAGGCTGGCAATTTCGGTTACCTTGTGGGTTTGAAATCTTAAAAGCACGTAAACAGTAGACATTTAAAGTTAGCTAAGTGAAAATACAGATGCTATATTAAGTTTTGATTCTCCACAACTGAAGCTTTCTTTATGGCGGTAGTGGCTTTGTGCTATTTAGTTGGTTCCAATTCATAACAATCCCATATAGGGTTTCTGAGAGTGGCTGGTGGGTTTGAACCACCAACCTTGTGGTTACCAGTCCAGATCTTACATTGCAACACCAGAGCTCAGTTTTCTTTATATTAAGTGTAAAGAAGAAGAAGCAAAAAAGAAAAAAGTGCATTTTCACTAGCTATAAACCTTTCACATACTGTATCTTTTATTCTAACATCACGTTACTTGTTTCGGTGTCCTAAGCACAACTTAAAAGTCCTATCTGATGTCCTAACATCAGGTATCTAAAATAACAAACTCTGGTCACAAGCATTCGTACCCGGAGCTTCTTTGCAGACATGAATCTGCTTGGGAATGCTTTGGGTAGACAAGTGTAGTTAAAATTTCCACCTATGGTTTTATAACTCCTAATTTTTGTTTTCTTTGGAAGTCATTCAGTTCTGTTTTGGGTTTCGTTTTCCCCTCAAAGTGTCTGGGCTGAATGTCCTATTGTTAGATCTCTACTGCTGAGAACCTGAGCTAGGCGCCTATTGGAAGGTGCAGGGGTGGATGGTGGAGGCTGGGAGATGACCGACCGGCATACCTTAGGGCACATGCTTAGGGAGACCCCAGCCTCTTCTTCCGTTCTCTGAGTTAGTCCATGGACAGAGACTGCCTAGTGGATTCCAGAACACCACTGCTATGTATCTGGATCAATATGTGATTCATTAATGCTCTTCTTGGTCCACTTGTCCAGATGGTGAGTTCTCTAACCTTCCAGCACGGATACTTTGGGTTACATTCAGCTAAAGGATGTCTCTTACGGTAACACATGTGGACTCGCTCTCAAATACGTCTGTCACTGCTATTTTCTACCTACATATCATACAGCTGAAGTAGATAATATTATTGGTTAGCACCACTACCGACGTGATTTTCAGACATTAGATAATGGAATCCTACAGCATTCTTTGTAGATATTAGTGTTGTTATTGTGAGATGTCCTTAATCCGGCGTCAAGTCATGCACCCCCACGCACAGTGGAGAAAATGCTGTCCTGTCCACCACCATCCCCATCATGGGCGGGGGGGGGCACATTGGACCATTGTGAGCTCTGTGGTTTTCATTGGCTGACTTTTAGAAGTAAATCACCAGGCCTTTCTTCTGAGTCTCTCTTAATCTGGAAGCTCTATTGAAACTTGGTTATCATCAAAGCCACCCACAAGTCTCCACGTGACTTTGCATAAGATGCATTGACTGGGAATCGAACCCTGGTCTCCCACATCAAAGGCGAGAATTACTGAATCACCAAGAAAGTGCCCCCCACTTCTTCGATGATGATGCTTTAACTCGTAGGTACCGTATAGATGGCAGAACGAAACACTGCCCAACCCTGCACCATCCTCACGATCGTTCATAAGTGTGAGCCCATTGTGGCAACCCCAGTGCCAATCCATCATGTTGGTCTGTTTCTAAATAGGAAGTGCAATCATTCCCACTTTACAGATGGGGCAACTGAGACACAGAGAGGTTCAATGATCTGTTGCCGTGCCAGGGCAGAAGGTGGTGGAGCCACTTGATGTTGTTCTAGAGCCGTGCTGTGCCCAGCTTCCTGAGGGGTGGGAATGTAGTCTCTGGGCTGTCCGAAATGGTGGCTGGCATCACCAAGGAACTGACTTTTGACTTGTAAGTCCTTTTAATTATTTCGATTTAAATTGAGTCTTAGGTATTGACTGCTGCCATATTGAAGAGTACATTCTAGAAATGGGGAACTATGCTCTAGAAATTCTGACATAGGGCCAACGTGTAAAACAGAGCTATCCACAGGATACCAGGCTAACTGCATGTATAAGGCGAGGGTCACCCCTTTCCTTCCCTTGTCACCACCAGCTGTTCCCTAGCACACATCTGTTGCTCTGGTTTTCCCCCTCCCCCACCCCCCCAACCACCCCCCATGGCATGCTGAGCCATCTCATCTCAGTGAGCACTTGGGGTCAGCCCTCTGCCCCTCGGTCCCTGGCCCAAAGCCCCAAGCTTCACTGCTTCTCAGTTAAGTTTTTTGTTAGTCATTCAGCTTAATAAACAAGCTCATTTCTTTGATCTTTGGGGGAAGAGATGGCAGATCCCCGAGAGCTGTTTGGAGTTTGTTTTGAGGATTGTGTTCCATTTAGTAATTTTTCATCTGTCTCCTTTCCGTTGCAGTGCCGAGTGTTTAAAAGTGTATGTGAAAGATGACTTAAAATGTCTCTTTTTTTCTATTTCTGAGGCAAGAATATAAAATCTGGTTGTACGTTGCCCATAAATCATCTCGGCTGACACTTTAAGCCTTACCCCAAACCCAAACCCACTGTAGTTGGATCAAGTCTGACTCTCAGAGCCCCTTTAGGACACAGTAGAATTGCTTCCATAAGGTTCTCGAGGCTTTAAATCTTAATGGGAGCAGATTGCCTCATCGGTCTCCAAAGAGGCGGCTGGTGGATTTGAACCACTGACTTTTTGGTTAGCGGCCCAACGTTTAGCCCACTGTGCCAACAAGACTTTATTTTTGAACCTTAAGTGTGCTTATAAATAGCTTTACCCAGACAAGGAACATCCTTTCAGTTCATGAAAATAAACATCACGTTGGATATAGAGAAGAGGGTGAATTTTGTTTTCTTATAGGAACCACATTGTTGTTGTTAAGTGCCATGAAGTCAGTTCTGACTCATAACAACCCTATATAGAATTTCTGAGGAACAGCGGGTGAGTTTGAACTACTGACACTGTGGTTCAAACCAACCTTGAGATCCAGGCTTATCCTACGGCGCCACACCAGGATTCCAGGAACCACATTAAACTTTTCATTTTTACTGTCTCCAATTTATGCCTCCTCCTCCTCCTCACCAAGTATGAAAGCCAAAGAGTGTGCTTTTAACCCGAACACGTCACAGCACTAAACCAGGAAACTAGTTTTCGCATGAAACACTTCAGGTCTCTGGCACCATTTTCAAAGTAAGCTTTTCTAACCAATAATTGGGATGACTTTTGTTCATGTGAGAAAAATGAACACTCTTGTAAACAACAACATACTTTTCCTCCACATGGACCGGCTTTATATGTTTAAAGACAGCAGCTCTTTTGAACATTGTTTTAAGTCCCTGTGAAGAAATTCACAAAAACATTCATGCTAACTAGTAAGCCTGAAAACGATTCATTTCTGCCATTTAATTACAGAGTTGCTCACTTTATTTATATTTAATTATACTTGATAGAACTCCGTGATGTTTGGTAGATACAAGCTCTGGCTTGTAATTTTTCTTAAAAAAAAAAAAAATTTAACTACAGAGTCTCAGAAGTTACAAGTTTGGGGGAGGAAGAATATCTCTTGGGTGTTGTTTTATTGAAGAAAAGTAAAAAGCTGATTTCTAACCCCCCTGATATAAATCTCATTTGTCATTTCCATTACTGTGCCCTAGATTTTCCTCCATAAATAGCTTTTTCTCTGTCCTTATTTGAAACTTAACATTTAAATTTTAAAGTTCAAAGAACCAAAGTTAATAACTTATTGGCTATACAAATAACTAGTGCATGTAGCCTGCGGTCCCAGAATGCGTTTCACGGACAATTGATAGTCTGTGAGGCACTCCCATGTGGTCAGTGGAACTGTTTAAAATGTAAGTGGGATCCCTGCAATGTGTGTGTTAAGTGCTGAATTTGCAGAGGGAGAAGAGAGAAAAGGGGATTTAGGGACTGTTTACTTTGAGCCCTTTTGCTACTGGAAAGTCACCAAATGTGGCTTAAAAATCTTGGGCAGGATGACAGAGGTACTGTGGCTGCCAACTTTGGGTGGAAGGGGCCCAACTGGAAACAGCTCTCTCCTATCCTGAAACCCAGATAAGAGAGTCTGTGCCCGAGCACCCCCACCCAGCCCAGGAAGACGTGCACCCCCACTGCTGGGCCTGCCCAAACCAGGAGTTGTGGAGTCGACCCTGCCTCCTGGTGACCCAGGCAGGTCAGAGTAGAATTTTGTGCCATAGGGTTTTTAGTGCCTCGTCTTTTAGAAGTCAGTCACCAAGACTTTCTTCTGTGGTACCTCTGGGTGGCCACAGCTGTTGAAACTTTGCCTCTTCATTGCTACTGTAGGTCTTGACAGGTTTTCACTCCCTGGAAGAAAACTGCCATAAATATTTGTTTACCCATTTGTTCAGCAAGCGTTTATTTATTGATCACTGAAGGAAGACCTCCAATGAGATGGATTGGCCAAGTAGCAGCATTGATGGACTCAAGCGTGGCAACAGCAGTGAGGTTGGCCCAGGATCAGGCAGTGCATAAGGTTGCTATGAATCGGTGCTGATTCGATGGGCACCTAACGACAACAACAGTCCTGGTGTGTGAAGTCCTGGTGTGGCACTGTGGGTTAATGCACCAGACTGCAAAGCCATTTGAACTATAAGTTTGGTGGTTCAAGCTCACCAGTCGCTCCTTGGAAACCCTATACAGGGTCACTGTGGGTTAGAACCGACTTGACGGCAGTTAACAACAATAGTCCTGGTGTGGCACTGTAAGATGAGCACTGGACTGTGAATCACAAGGTTGACAGTTCAAGCCCATCAACAGCTCTTTGGAAACCCTATACAGGGTTGTTATGAGTTGGAACCTGTCAAGGTCCTATGTCGCGATCCCGCCTCGACAAGGAAGTGTGGGTGTCATGAAGAAGGGAGATCTGGCAGCGAAAGGGATAGAGAAAGAGAGAGACAAGATATATACAAAAAAGACAGACACACAGATATGATGCAAGCTGGCAGGTAGGCAGATCTGCAAACATATTGCCTAGCATTGCATCATACAGCATTGCACAGCATTGCATGCAGAACTCACTCTACCTCAGTCTTTTATTCTCTTTTTTAGGGAGGGATTTGTTACAAAGGAAGGATGTAATTCACAAAGGGAGGATGTGATTAAAACAGGATAAGGAACTGAAATGGGATTAATCATTCAAAACAGGACATAATGATTCACAGGAACAACTTTTGAGATATTTTCAGTTTTTCTTAACAATCTAACATTTTTATTTTTACAGAAAAAAGGTTCAATCAAGCTGTTATATATTAATTTTTAGGCTTAAGTGATCTAGAGTAGTGAGTGACGTGTGGTTTCTTAAGGATACATAACATAAAGCAAGGTTCCTGAAAGGAGCCAAGCTGTCTCTGTACACTTTGCAAACTTCTGTTTGTGAGCCAGATCTCAGGCACCAGGCTTCATTTATCTATACCTAAAATGCTACATTGTTCTTAATTACCACATGCCTATATACTTTCAGGAGGAAGGAGAGCATCTGGGTTAAACTGATTATATTCAGAGGTGATTTAATGGGGCTGCCACTGATCAACCCAGGGTCTGTGTATGCTGTCCCCAGCAGGAAACGACTTGATAGCACTCGACAACAGCAAATCTTGGTGTGGCACTGTAGGGTTAGCGTCTGTTCTCACAGAGTGGGATGCTAACCACAGGATCCTCAGTTCAAACCAACCAGCTGCTCCTGGGGAACCATATCCAGGGTCGCTGTGAGTAGGAACCAACTCAGTAACACCTCACCCTTCTTCTTACGTTATGTAGGGAGTCCCAGTGGCGCAGTAGTTAAAACACTAGGCTGCTAACTGAAAGGTCAGCAGTTTGAACCCACTAGCCGCTCCCTGGGAGAAAGATGTTACAATCTGCATCCGTAAAGAAGATAGCCTTGGGAATCCCATGGGGCTGTTCTGCTGTGTCCAGTAGGGTCGTTATGAGTTAGAATTGTCTGGATGACAGTGGGTTACTATAAAGATATGTAGCAAGAGAGAGAAAAAATTACATGTAAATGTCACTATATATATTTAGACAAGGATCCCTGGTGGTGCTGTGGGTCAGGCGCTGGGCTGCTAACCAAAAAGTCAGTGGTTCACACCCACCAGTAACACTGGTGTCTGCTCCTATAAAAATTCAGTTTCAAAAATCCTTCATAGAGTCCTATGAGTGAGAAGTGACTAGATGTCAGGGATTTACATATAGAGACATGATGAGAGAGGAGTCCTGGTATGGCGCTATGGGATAAGCACCACAGGGTCAG
>NW_006408523.1:7570053-7575217 GCF_000296735.1 Chrysochloris asiatica | reverse complement strand
CCAGCCAGGTGTGCAGACACACACACACACACACACACACACACACACACCAGAACAAATACTGTCTGGTCCTGCCCCACCCCCACGATTGGGTTCGAGCTGAGCTGTTGTGGTCCATAGGGTTTCTATGGGCTGATTTTTTAGAAGCAGTTCACCAGGTCTTTCTTCCTCATCCTTTTGAGTCTGGAAGCTCCACTGAAACCTGTTGAACATCACAGCAACACACCAGCCCCCACTGACAGACGATGTAGTGGTTGCATATGAGGTGCATGGGCTGGAAATCAAATCCAGATCTCTTTAATGGAAGGCGAGCATGCTACTTCTGAAACTCCACCCACCCACCCACCCACCCATCCACACGCACACATGCAGACAAAATCATATGAACCCCTGGCAGAGATAATATGGAGGGAATGAAGGCCAAACACGTGGAACCTGAGTTTGCTCTTCACATTGCTAGTGTAGGTTGGACACGCACACATGTAGCACGCACAGCTCTGTTGCCGGATAGGAGAGGAACTCCGGTGCTGTCTGGAGAGCCAGACCCAACACAGTGAATATGGCTAGAGTTCTGTCTTCTTAATGTCCTCTTTGCCTTATAATACCAGAAGTCTCTTCAATTCTTTTCTTCTATGATCATAGGCATTGGTAAGCTTGCCAAGGAATACAATATGCCTGGGACATTGTCTGTGTCTGTCACGGTGCTGTAGGAAAAAGCACTGGACCGTGAGGTCAGTTTGAACCACAAGGTGGTGGTTCAAACCCACCAGCCGCTCCTTAGAAACCCTATACAGGGTTGCCATGAGTCAGAACTGTCATAGCACTTAACAACAGCAATAATATTAAAAAGTTACAGGGATGAGGGAAACAAAGTATCTCATAGTCATTAGATACTTAATTAGGTCATCTGGAGCCTGATGATGCAGCAATTAAGTACTTGGCTTCTTATCGAACACATCCAGCTGCTCCATGGATCTGCTCCCAGAAAGCTCACAGCCAGGGAGACCTGATGAGGTCATTCTACTCTGCCCTGAATGATGTCACCATGAGTCGGAAGAAAGACCTGGTGATCGGCTCCCGTAAAGCTCACAGCCAGGGAGACCTAATGAGGTCATTCTACTCTGCCCTGAATGATGTCACCGTGAGTTGAAAGAAAGACCTGGTGATCGGCTCCCGTAAAGCTCACAGCCAGGGAGACCTGAGAAGGTCATTCTACTCTGCCCTGAATGAGGTCACCATGCGTCGGAATTGCCAGCAAGCACTTGGGAATGATGAATGTAAGAAAAGTTCCTGATAAATAAATGGGGCTAAAACCATATATGTGGGCAAATGTGTCAGACTCCAAAGTCGTTTGAACTGCAAAGTCGGTGGTTCAAGCTCACCAGCTGCTCCTTAGAAATCCTATACAGGGTCATTATGTGTCGGAATCAACTCGATGGCACTTGCTAACAACAACAACGTACAAACATCAAATCTTCCCCCAGATGCATCGAATGAAGAAAACAAAAGTCGGAGCGCAGCAGTGTTTTACACAACCAGAGGGTTCTGGCCAGGTGACCCCAAAACCTGGAAATAGTGTTTGCCTGTGTCGAAGAGTAAGGACTAGGGATGGGAAGGTGCAGTTTAAGCTTTTGTAACGTTTGATTGTGCTTGAGGTGGAAATTGATGTAGCAAATGAGTCTTCCAGTCAGTAATCCATCTGTAAACTGTTCCGTGAAGTTGGGCGCAATGCTTCAGGACTCCCCCCTTTCCCCCTGGGGTTCCTGTTTCCATGCGTCTGGTTTCCTTTTCCCTCCCTGCCTTTTCATCTTGGCTTTTTGGCACATGTTGCCCTTTGGATCTCGTATAGCTGATCATTTTAAGGCGCACATTTTTCACGGGAGTGACTGTTTATTTTATGACCTGTCTACTACTTGGCTGAGAGCTGGCCTTCGGGAGTGTCTTGAGTTTTAAATTACAAACTTGTCTCAGAGTAATAATCCCAAGGCTTCCTCCAGTCTCTTTCAGATTAGTCAGTCTGGTCTTTTTTAAAAAAAAAAAAAAAATCTGCATTTTTACTCATCCTAGCCTGGACCTTCTGTTGTGTGGTCCTGCTTAGCATGAGGGCAGCAGTGGCAGGGCACCATCTAGTTCCTCTGGTCTCAGGCTAAAGGAGGTGATGGCTCATGTGGTCGATATGTTCTTTGAACGACTTATATCCTTCGGTCTTTGTTATCTTTCTCTCTTCTTTGCGCTGGACAGGAAGAGACTAATGTTGTAACTGAAATAGCCCCTTCCAACTTTTTAAGACCCCAGATGCTACTCACCAGACTAGTTGGTAGAACATCACCTTTATGAACTTTGTTTTGCCAGTTGACCTAGATGTCCTCTAAGACAGTGTGGTCCATAGCCGTCAAATTCAAGTTGTTGAGACCCGAGGTCTGTGTGGTTTCTGTAACTGACCCTTGTATATGGCAACCAGCTCTCATAGTAATTGTTTCCTTGGAAACAGTTTCCCAGAATTTCTAGTTAACTCAAAGTTTTTGAGGATTTGTAGAATGCCCACTTCATTAATTTCATGAGCTGCACATGCTTTTTCAAGTTGAAAAATATTATTGGCCTGGATTCCTAACATTATCTTTTTGAAAATGGTATATACAGAGTCTTAATGTGGCGCGCTGTAGGATAAGCACTGGAGTGCTAACTGCAAGGTCGGCAGTTCAAACCTACCAGCCTCTCCACAGAAACCATATATAGGTTTGCTGTGAGTCAGAACTGACTCGTACCATTTTATGTCAACAGCAAAAGGAAATAGATTTTAAATGACCAAACCCAAATCTCACTAGCATCTCCTTGATTTCATCTCATAGCAGCCCTTCCAGGCAAGACAGAGCTGCTCTTCAGGGGTTCCAAGACTGCACATCTTTAGGGGAGCAGACAGCCTCCTCTTTCTCCTAAGGAACGGCTGGTGGGTTTAAACCATCAACTTTGAAGTTAGCAGCTCAAGTGTGTTTTTTTGCAGTACTAGTGAAGTGCAGAGCCAAGTATCTCATCTCCCAACCCATAACCTTGATCCGCTTCCCTTCTGCCACTGCAAAATCACATGAACCCCTGGCAGAGATAATATTGAGGGAATGAAGGCCAAACACGTGGAACCTGAGTTTGTGCTTCACGTTGCTAGTGTAGGTTGGACACGCACACATGTAGCAGCACATGAGGAGAGACGCCCAAGAACGCCCACACTTGCAGATAGTACCCATTTTATCTAGCTTTGATGGCTTAATGATCCGAACTTGACAAGAGGAAGATTTAAAAAAAAAAAAAAATCAATGAAGGAAATAAGTATAAATTGCTACACATTGATGAACTTGACCTTTACTTATGGATTTAGTAGCTCAAAATATCAACTGAGAAGGAAGGAGTCTTAACATAAAAGGTCAATCCTATCCCTTGTGTACACAGGGTTGATAGGAACGGACAACTTAGACATTGGCTACCTAAAATGGGGGGAGAAGGGATAGTGTATAAAGGCATGAAGTGACTAGCTTACAAGTTTTCAAGAGGGAGTTTAGTCTCATAGGGTGTGGGGAAAGATGGAATCCCCACTGAATAGTTTTCATCATCCTATTTAGATGTGTCTGGTGAAAGGAGATGGGGATAAGATTCTTATGATTCAAAGTGAATATTGTTGTCATGATTAGTTGCTATTGTCATAACTGTATAGAGGTAGAGGTTTTGTAACAAAAAGGGGGGAGTAGTTAATCTTACAGTCCAGAAACAGAGGACCCTAGGACCATCAAAGGAGAAGAGCATGAGCAGAATGTAGGACCCTATCCAGAGAAGCAACGACACCAGAGATGGAGGCAGATGAGGACATGGAGAGAGAGAACAACTCTAGACTCACAGAAAGAGAAAGGCTGTGTGCTGGCAGCCAGGAGGCAGACAAGCAGAATGTGCCCTTTGATTGTTTAAATGATTATATATTCCTGAGTGTTTTGTGTATATCAAAACAACAACAACAGCACAACAGAGGGAATGGAAGCAAATACTGTTGAATGATGATGCACAGAGGGGATTGTAATCATTGCAATGAAACAATGAGTGTGAAACCGATATTCTCCCATGTAAACTCAATTCACAATAAAAACTTAAAAAAACTAGCATGTAAATAAAACAAAATATGTGTCAAATAACCAGTGATCCAAATGGCCTTTGTGTATGAAGGGGCTTCAAAATGTATGTGGAAAAAAAATCTGTTCTCTTTCCATTCTGTTTCTCCATGAACTTTTTGAAGGCCCTTCACCCCATATAATAGAAACTGCAGAATACACTCAGGAACTCATAACAATGATGATAAGTATCCAGAACTCCCAATACTCAAGTATTTTTTAAGAGATAAAAGAGCATCAAAACACCTACTTACGTTTCTTTTAAATAGTTTTCTAATTGGATCATTTATCCAGTTTCTCAGTAAAGGAGGGAGGAAGTACACATTTGGAGACAAACGTATTCAACAGACACAAGGAATGACAGTCCACTATGTGGTCACCTAACTGACGTGGAGTCCATTCCAACTCCTGTCACCCCGTGTGTGTTGGAGTAGAACTGCGCTTCCCAGGGTTTCCAGTGACTGATTTTTCACAAGTGGGCTTTTCTTCTAAGGTGTCTCTGGGTAGACTTAAATCGCCATCTTTTCTGTGAGCAGCTTAACAGGTTTGTATAGTGCAACTAGTTGGCCAAAACAAACAAAAAAAGTCCAATTCCATTGAGCCAATTCCAACTCACAGTGACCCTGTAAGACCGAGTAAAGCTGCTTCTCAGGGTTTCCCAGGCTGTCTGTCTTTACAGAAGCAGATTGCCACTTCTTTCTCCCGTGGAGCGACTGGTGGGTTTGAACTGCTAACCATAGAGTTAGCAGTCCAACACATTTACCCCAGTGCACCACCAGAACTCCTGACTGCCTGACTGTTGTTGTAGTTGTTAAGTGCTATCATGACATTTCTGACTCACGTTGACTCCTTATAGAGTTTCCTAGAAGAGGCTGGTGGGTTTGAACCGCTGACCTTGTGGTTATCAGTCCAGTGCTCATCCTACAGCAGAGCTACTAAAACAGAAACATATCATTACAGTTAACTGACTTGAAGCTCCTTGCAGTAATGGCTTCTGCAAGACAATAATTGTGATT
>NW_006408523.1:7541922-7569581 GCF_000296735.1 Chrysochloris asiatica | reverse complement strand
CGAAGCAGCTGGTAGTTTCGAACTGCTGACCTTGCTGTTCGCAGCCCGATTCGTAACCACTACGCTACCAGAGCTCCTTATATAGTTATAGTAGCCATAAACTGTAAGTTATTTCTTGAATGCCTGCTCTGCGCTTGATTTATAGTTTAGGGACTTTATTGTTTCCACCAGGTGTTGTCTCCTCGGTTCCGACTCACAGTGACTCCGCCTACAACAGAGTGAAGCACTGTGGGTCTTGCACAATCCTCACAATGGCTGTGTTTGAGCCCACTGTTGCTGCCACTCTGGCAATCCATCTCATTGAGGGTCTTCCTCTATTTCCCGGACCCTCTAGGGTCTTTCTTTGTTTTGTCATTCCATCCCCAAAGCAACAACCCCGCAGGGTGAGTATTATTATCACTGTTTTACATAGAAAGAGCCTGAGCATCAGAGAGTCCCCAAAATAACTTAGCTAACAAGTGGCTGAGTTGACAAACCAAATTCTTGTGCTCCAGGGGAGGAACGACATACTTTTTGTCTCAGGGGAAGAAAAAAAATGCCAACACCATTTCTTGTCAGTTAAATACCCCCTTTCTCTTCCTCTCTTCTACTACTCTTCCTTTTCCCTTTCTTCTTTCGTTGCATTTTAACTTGTGAGATGGGCCCTAATTCAGGTACCATAGTGAAACTCTGCTCTTGGCAGACATTTAACATGTAAACTTTTCTCCACCCCCAGAATGCCGCTGCTGTCATCCTTTGATCCTAGAATAGTTGGTGAGCAAGACTCTCTTCAAGTCTTTTGTTGCACGCAGCTCACTCAACTACTAAAGTACTTAGCAAAATCCCAAATCTGTCTCCTCTCTGAGTGGATGCTGCCACCCGCCTCCCATGCAGAGATGGAACACATTTCCAGTGAAATTCGGTGTAATCTATGAGGGGGCATCCAAAAGTGCACGAAAAAAACGTCATGATCTTTTTGTTTCATTTTCTACATACTTTTTGAAGCTTCCTCATATGTTTTTATTGTGTACCTGATTACAAAAGTAATAAATGTTGTTTCCAAATTAGAAATCATTCAAAAAATCAAACCCGTCCTTCCATTCTCCAACAGTTTTAAAAGAAATTCTGACTTGTGGATTCTTCTTTAAAAGTTTTTTTTTTTTTTTTTCTCCCTGTCTGCATATGTGGCTTTAGTGGTTGATGCACAAATTTGAATAATAGAGATATTAACTGCTCTTCCTTGTGGTTAAGTGCTATCTCGTTTGTACCCACTCAGACTCATAGGGACCTTGTGTAGGGTTTCCAAGGAGCAGCTTGTGGTTTGAACTGTTGACCGTGTGGTTCACAGTCCAGTGCTGATCCTACAGCCCCACACCAGGCATCTTCCTTATAAATGTATGAATCGTGTCCTACCACAGACAGCTTTGTACTTCCCGACAGATCTTGAAATGCTATTTATGATGATGAATGGCCCCTGTTTACCTGCTTGATCCTCATGCTCTCGGTACTGGTTCCCTTCTTGTTGCCTTTTGTTGTTAGGTGCCGTTGGGAGTAGGTTCCGACTCATAGTGATGACCCTCTTATGCACAACAGAACAGAACACCAGCCCATCCGGCGCCATCCTCACAATCTCGCTGTTACGCTTGAGCGTTTACGCTGCCGTTATTGTTGTACTGACAAAACAGCACGTGCTCTGTAGAAACCTCATGAAGAGTTAACATGGTGTGGCACTGTAGGATCAGCACTGGACTGCTAACCACAAGGTTAGGCGTTCAAACCCACCAGTTGCTCCTCGGAAATCCCATATAGGGTTGCTGTTAGTCAGAACTAACTCTATAGTACCACCACCACCAACAGTGTACCTTTTCAGACCTCTTTCTATGCTTACATATTATATATATATACATATAGAGAGCCCTGGTGGGGCCCTATAGGATAAACATTGAACCACGGTCGATTTGAACCACAAGATCAGAGGTTCAAACTCACCAGCTGCTCCTCAAAAAACTCTATACAGGGTCGCTGTGAGCCAGAACCAACTCAGTGGCACTTACCAACAACAACAAAGGAGCTAAGGGACCGCAGAGAGTAGGGATAAAGAAATCCAATTCTGGAATAAACATCGTCAGTTTAAATCTGGGTTCTAATGCTAGCTGTGAAACCTTGGAGAAGGGTCACTGGGTGATGCAAAAGGTTAGCATACTCCACTGCTAACCCAAAGGTTGGAAGTTCGAGGCCATCTAGCAGCACCTTGAAAGAAAGGCCTAGTGATCTGCTTCCAAATGATCAGCCATGGAGTTACCCAATGGGCACAGTTCCACTGTGACCCCCACGTGGTTACCAAGAGTTGGAGCCCATTCGATGGCAACTGGTATGGTGTGGTAACTTTGGGGAAGTGATCAAACTCTGCAGCTCAGTTTTCCGCATCTGTGAAATGGGAATAATGACAATGCTTGCCTCACTGAAAAGGAGATAATGTGTACAAAGCTCCTGATGTAGAGTAAGCACTCAGTAAATACTGGTGGTGGTGGTGGTGATGTGCCGTGGAGACAGTTCCAACCCATTGAGACCCTGTATAGTGTTTCCAAGGCTGTAAACCTTTACGGAAGCAGAAAGCTTCATTTTTCTCCTGCAGAGCGGCTGCTAGATTCGAACTGCTGACCTTGCAGTTAGCAGCCTAACTTGTAATCCATTACGCTACCAGAGCTCCTTCAGTAAATATGAGTACTTGTTATTCATGTTTTTGTGCAGAAATGGAGTCATACTTGTAATTCTGTATCATGAACATTTATCTATGTCAATAAACACAGTATCCTTCTTACAGTTGTGTAATATGCTAAAAACCTGGGGTGGCGCCGTAGGACCACAAGGCTGGTTTGAACCCCAAGGTCAGCATTCAAACCCACCAGCCGCTCCTTGGAAACACTATACAGGGTCGCTGTGGGTCAGAACCGACTCCACGGCACTTCACAATAATAGTATGCTAGAGAAGGACATCGTGCTTGGTTAAATGGAGGGTCAGCAAAAAGGGGATGACCCCCAATGTGATGGATTGACACAAGGGCAGCTGCGCTGGGGTCTAGGGTAACAATTGTGAGGTTGGCGCAGGACGGGGCCTAGTTTGCATAAGATCACTGTCCAGTCAGAGGCGACAGCACGTAACAGCACATGACAACAACAATCCTCTATGAAGCCTGGTGGAGCTGTGGTTAAGCATTCAGCTGCTAACCAACAGGTGGGTGGTTGGAACCCACCAGCCGCTCCTCAGAAGAAAGACGTGGCATTCTGCTTCTGTGACCCTCACAGCCGTGGAGACTCAAGGTCAGTTCTACTCTGCCCTGTCGATGGCTGTGAGTCAGAATCAACTCGACGATACACAACCGCGCACTTTGTTTAGTTCTTGGACTTACAGAAACGACTGTATGTGGCTCAGGGCCATTTGTTTAACTGTCCCTCAGGAGGTAATGTCCATTCTAATGTCAAGATTAGAGAAATTGAAGGAATTCATTACCGTAGAGTTTCTATCTGAATGAGAATTTGGCATTCTTTTATGACATATGTAAGTATCATTCTACTCCCAGAAAATTGTTAAAAATTCTGAGGCACTTTCAACTGGTTAGGTTCCTGGATGTAGAAACTTGTTAAGTGTCTTTTCTAAGATATGACCCTTTAGTATCTAAGTACACTTTTTCTACCTTGATAAGTGAATAAAACCAAACCGCTACCAGTGAGTTGGTTCCGACTCCCAGTGACTCTCTATGGAGTTTCCGAGGCTGTAAATCTTTACGGGAGCAGAAAGCTTCATCTTTTTCCCTTAGAGCAGCTGGTGAGTTTGAACCTCGACCATGTGATTAGCAGTCCAGTGCTTATCCTACAGCGCTGTAGCAGGACTAGGCGCCTGGATATTTCACTGACTTTACATTCTGTACCTTCAGGCCTTCACTGGGTCACAAGAGTGTGGTCATTTGACACATGGTTTAGTCAGTTCTGACCCCTCACAACCCTATATAATGATTGTTCATTTTTATTGTTATTGTTAAGTGCCATCAAGTTGGTTCTGACTCAGTGCAACCCTATATAGAGTTTCTGAGGAGCGGTTGGTGGGTTTGAACCTCCCAGCATTCCAGTGTTTGCTGATCCTCTAGGGTTTTCAAGACTGTAAAGCTTCATGGGAGAAGGCAGCCTTATCATTCTCCCAAGGACTGACTGGTGGGTCTGAACCGCTGATGGTGCATTTAGCAGTCCAGTGCTTATCCTACAGTGCTACACCAGGACTCCATGGAGAGTTTATTTTTGTTGTTGTTGTTAAGTGCCATTGAATCGGTTCTGACTCAGTGACCCTGTACAGGGTTTCCAAGGAGTGGCTGTTGGGTTTGAACCACCAAACTTGTGATTAGCAGTCCTGGTGTGTCACTGTGGGTTAATGTGCTGGACTGCAAAATCTATTTGAACCACAAGGTTGGTGGTTCAAGCTCATCAACTGCTCCTAGGAAACCCTACACAGGACCTCTATGGGTCAGAACCAATTCAACGGCACGTAACAACAACTTATTGTAGAGTTTCCTTCTCCATGTTTATCAGGACTAACTATGGCTTTCTCTGGTGAATCTCCGCAGGAATGTGGCTTTGGCTATGGTGAGGAGGCACAGTGCGTGGCATGCCGGCCTCA
The DNA here is from genome assembly GCF_000296735.1 of Chrysochloris asiatica. Lineage (NCBI taxonomy): Eukaryota > Metazoa > Chordata > Mammalia > Afrosoricida > Chrysochloridae > Chrysochloris > Chrysochloris asiatica. Next base: position 7,564,933 of record NW_006408523.1, on the reverse strand, counting down.
CAGGTTCAAAGAGGCCTGGGGCTTCCAGAAGTGTAAGCCGTGTCTCGACTGTGCCCTGGTGAACCGCTTTCAGAAGGTCAACTGCAGCTCCACCAGTGACGCCGTCTGTGGGGACTGCCTCCCAGGGTAAGTAGGGGCCCCATCTCTGTGTCCTCCTCCTTCCGTTATTGTTAATTGCCATCGAGTCAGTTCCAGCTCATTGCGATGGTTTTGAATTCATTCCTCTCGTTCCCTTCCAAATTGTAACACTGACTGATAGGAACCCTAAGCTGTCTGTCAAGTGGCTCTGTCTTTGTCTCTCAGTACACATTCAGCAGATTCTCTGCATCTCGAATACGCTTTGCCAGGAATGAAAAAGTACTGGGATATTTTCACAAACTTTTTGAAGCCCTCCTCGTAACAGCAGAACAAAATGTTCCCTGTTCCTGTGCTATCCCATGATCAGTTGCAGATCAGGATGTTTCGATCCATAGGGTTTCCTCTGGCTGATTTTCAGAAGGAGCTCACCAGGACTTTCTTCCTCATCTATCATAGTCTGACAGTTCTGCTGGAATCAGTCCAGCATCATGATGACACACAAGTGCACAAGTCAGGACTCAAACCCTGACTGTGGAAATTCTGCCAAGGAATTACCATTGCTCCAGCATGGAATGTGAGCCTTTAGTGTGCCTCAAACTAATAAAAAATAAAAATATGGATGAGGGACAAGAGAATGAAGAGGCACCTCACACAAGAAGAAACACACGTGACCAGTAATCACATGAAGACTTTCATTCTGTTTCGTGACCAGAGAAAAGCACAAACGTGGCCATTAAACTATTTCAACGGGTAGAAGTATTTCCTGGCAGCTACTAGGCATGGTTTTAGGTCCATGGGATGTGTCAGAATAAAAGGGAAAATGATCCTTGACCCCACGCAGTTTATATATATATTTTTAAAAACCCTAAACAGGAAATACTAAGTAAGTAAATCATGTGGAGTGGTAGCAAATGACACAGGCTACAGAGAAAGGGTCCAGAGCAGATACAGGGGTGTGGGGCTGGCAGTATGAAATCTTTATTGTAAAGATCTGAACCCCAGCAGGAAGAAGGCAAGGGAATGGACATTGTGTAAGGTGAAGATCTTCGGTGCATGCGTGGAAAAGGTCCATCCGCAGACCCTGGTGAGAAGCATGGTAACCATAACGGTGGAGAAGTGATGCCCAGCGGGAAGGAGAGTCTGTATGAAGAACTGGGCTCAGGTGAGCCAGGGCTGTTAGGGAGTGACAGGGCAGAGCTGATAAGGTCCAAAGAGAAAAATTAGAGCATTGTGTGGAACACAGACTGGAGGCAATACACAGACCAGAGACATCAGCGAGAACCCCAAATCCCCAAAGCAGGAAACAGACTTAGGTGCAAAAGTAAGACACAATCAGAATCAACAACAGTATTGTTGTTGTTGTGTGCGGTGGAGTCGGTTCCGACCCACAGCGACCCTGAACAGGGTTTCCGAGGCTGTAAATCTTTACGGGAGCAGAAAGCCTCATCTTTCTCCCGCGGAGCAGCTGGTAGTTTCCAACTGCTGACCTTGTGGATCACAGTCCGATTTGTAACCACTACGCTACCAGAGCTCCTTACAACAGTATTATAGGAGCGGAAGATATTTCTTAGACATGGATACTTGTAAAAGTGGTATGAAGGCCATAGCTTCACAAGAAGGAAGGAAAATCAAACTCAAGAATCAGCCTAAGAACGATTTCCTGAGAAGCAGAGGTCAGACATGCCTCCACCCTCCGACCATCTTTATGTTTGTCTGACACCAAGGAGCCCTCCAGCACATACTCTGCTTCACATCTGGGTTTGATTGATAATCCATTGCATGGTCTCACAGAACTCACAGACGATACTCATGACTATGTGGTTTATTATGGAAGTGAACAGGGTATAGTTCAGGATCAGAGACAACTCAGGGGGCCTCAGTCCCCCAGTCAGGGACGCCACTTCTCTGCCCTACTGAACACGCACCTGGCTCGTGTCTTTGGACTCTCAGTGAGCTTTATGAAGCCTGAGCACATGTTTGTGAAGGCTCGTAGGATGACTGAATAACAAACACAGTGAAACCTAATCTAAACTATATTGTTGTTAAGTGTCATCGAGTCAGTTCCGACCCATAGCGACCCTGGTTAGGGTGAGCTTGAACTGCCAACCTTGCGGTTCAAACTGACTTTGCAGTCCAGAGCATTAACCCACAGAGCCACACCAGGACTGTATACTCTCATATACGCTCTGCCAGGCACCGGTTATAACACAGTGAAGGCTAATGGAAACTACGAATCTTTGTGAATAAGAATGTATCAATATTGTCCATCGAGTGAAATAAATGGAGTCCTGGTGTGGCGCTGTAGGATAAGCACTAGACCACAAGGTCAGTTTGAACTGCAAGGTCGGCAGTTCAAATTCACAAGCCGCTCCTCTGCAACATATCCAGGGTCACTATGAGTCAAAACGGACTCACAGCACTTAACAACAATATTGGATCAAATGCACCAAACAAGGGTAACAATGGGAGGAAGAGTGCTCGGGCCAGAAGGCAGAAGTGAACAGCCATCCCACAGAATGGGAGACAAATATCTTCACATCGTAACTCTGATCAAGGACTTGTATCTAGAATGTGCAACAAACTCGTACAAACCAGTAATAATTAGACAACCCAGTTTAAAAATGGGCAAGATCATTGAATAAACATTCTTGCCAAGGAGAGTTACATATGGCAGGTAAGTGCAAAGCAACTCATTACAGAAAGACAGACCCAAACCAAGAGAAGAGACCACTTTCTGCACACTGAAAACCCAACCAAAGCCCCTGCTGTCGGGACAATTCTACCTCAGAGGGACCGTGTAGGGCAAAGTGGAGCTGTTCCATAGGGTTTCTGCGGTTCTCCGTCTTCTATGTTGTGGCGCTGTAGAATAAACACTGGACTGCTAGCTAAAAAGTCAGGCATTCAAACCTACCAGCTGCTCCTTGGAAACTCTCAGCAGAGGTGGAGAACCTTTTTTGCTTTCAGTGGGCCATTTGGATAATTATAATATCATTCACAAGCCATACAAAATTACCCACTTAAAAGTTAGCGGTCCATGTTTGGTAAAACATTCCATAACTCACCTCTATTGTTATGCTGGAACTGCAGTTGCCTTAGCAGGGCCAGATCAAATGATTCTGTGGGCTTTAGATGGCCTGAGGGCCGACGTTCCCCACCCCCGCCGCTGTATATACAAGTCACTGTGCGTCAAACTGGACTCCACAGCACTTAACAACAAATCTGCTACAAAAGCAGACCTCTTTCATCCACTCAAACCAAAGCAAACAGTGGCATCAGGTCAATTCTGCCTCACGGTACCCCCCCATACTGGGTCTCTGAGACTGAATCTTTAGGAGAGCCGGCAGCTTTATCTTTCTCCCGCCGAGAGGCTGGTGGATTTAAACCACCAACCCTGCAGTTAACAGCTCAATGACTAACACACAGAACTACCTATGTAAAAGATGGACAAGTTTTCCTGAGGATACGGAGAAATCGGAACTGTCATACACCGAGGAAAACTGTCTAACCACACCTCCGAATGTTACAGAGTTACCTCATGAGCGAGCAGTTCCACACCTGGCTAAATCCTCCACAGAAATGCAAACCTATGTCTAAACATAGACTTGTATGCGTGGGAAAAGTAAAATGAAAAGATAATGGAATTTTTTTCCATGGACATTTGAATCCCCCTCAGATGCAAAAGCTCTTACCAGCATCATTCATAATAGTCACAAAGCCCACCCACTGATGATTAATTAAGCCGAGTGTGGTCCATCCATACAATGGAATAGCGTTTGGGCATAAAACAGAAATGAAGTTCGATACAAGCTACAACATGAACCAACCTGGAAAAGATGATGTTGAGTGAAAGAAGCCAATTACAAAAGGGCAAACGTGGTATGATCTCAGAAAGATGAAATGCCCGGAATACTCAGATCTGTAGAGACAGAACCTGGGGTGGCGCTGTGGGTTAATGCGCCAGACCGCAAAGCCGTTTAAACTGCAAAGGTTGGTGGTTCAAACGCACCAGAGGCGCCTCGGAAACCCTAGTCAGGGTCGCTGTGGGTCGGAACTGACTCGACAGCACTTCACAACCACAACATAGAGACAGAAAGTAGGTTTGTTGTTGTCTGGAGGGAGTGGTGACAAGAAGCTGGGAAGGAGAGTGGAGAGGGGTGTGTGTGTGTGTGTGTGTGTGTGTGTGTGCTGACTGCTAATAGGTTCAGGGTTTCTTTTTTTTTTTTTTTAAGTTTTTATGGTGAATTGAGTGATAGTTTACATAGGAGAACGTTGGTTTTACACTCCTTGTTTCATTGCAATGATTACAATTTCCTCTGTGCATCATCATTCAACAGTATTCGCTTCTATTCCTTCTGTTGTGGTGGTTTTTGGTCTTTTTTGGGTCGGGGGAGGATGTACACAAAAACACTCAGGAATATATAATCATTTAAACAACCAAAAGGCACATTCGGTAAGCCTGCCTCCTGGCTGCCAGCACACAGCCTTTCTCTTTCCATCACTCTAGAGTCCTCAGCTGCTCCCTCTCTCCATGTCCCCATCTCTGCGTCCGTCTCTGGTGTCACTGCTTCTCTGGATAGGGTCCCGCATTCCACTCATACTCTTCTCACTTGATGGTCCTAGGACCGTCTTTTCCTGGACTGTAAGATTAACTACTCGCCCCTTTTTGTTAACAAAACTTCTACTTTTCTAGTTGTGACAGATGCAATTAGTCATGATAACAATTACCCACTAATGAATCGTAAGAATCTTATCCCCATCTCTTTTCATCAGACCCATCTAGACAAGATGAAACTATTCAATGGGGACTCTACTGTCCCCTGCACACTCTGAAACTAAACTCCCCCTTGAAAACTTGTAAGCCAGTCACTTTGTGTCTTTATTTCCCCCTCATTTTAGGTAGCCAATGTTTAAGTGGTTCAGGGTTTCTTTTATGGGTGATGAAAATGTTCTAAAATTGGTCTTGGCAATGGTATACCAAAAAGCCATAGAAGTGTACCCTAAATGAATAAATTGTGTGATATGTCAATTATATTTCAAATGTGATTTTTTTAAAAGCTCCTTGTCTAGCATCTCAGACTTGTGCTGATGTCTCTGAACACCATCACCTAGAGTTTCCGAGTTTTGATCTTCCGTGAAAATTATTATCACTTTGGGGACTAGAGTGCATCTGCCCAAAGCCATGGTGTTTTCTGTCATACCTCATATATTTGTGCGAGCTGGATAATGAGTTAGGAAGACCAGAGAAGAATTGAATTATGGTGTTGGTGAAAAATAATGAATATACCATGAACTTCCCGAAGAACAAGCAGGTCTGTCTTGGAAGAGGCACAGCCAGAATGGTCCTCAGAACTGTTGATGACAAGACTTTGGAATCACATTATCAGGAGGGACCAGTTCATGGAGAAAGACATCACGTTTGGTAACGTGAAGGGTCAGTGAAAAACAGGAAGACCTCCAAGGAGATGGGTTGACACAATGGCTGTGACAGGCTTACACAGAGGGATAATTGTGAGGATTGTGTGAGGCTGGGCAGTGTTTCATTTTGTTGTACATATAGGTGACGGCTCTGAACCAGAACCAACTCTATGGCACCTAACAACAACAGTAAAGAAACACAAACTGAACACCTGACACGTCACTGCTGTCCAGATCCAACAGTCCTTGATGAAAACATGCCTTCTTTCCTCATCAGAGCCTGGGGCAGAGGTCCCCACGGCACCTTCAGGTGCTAAGGCAGGCAGCGGCGTCGGGAGGAAGGGGAAGAGCTCGGTGGTGGTGTGAGGTGGTGTTTACACAGAACTGCGGTGGGTGTCAGGCTGGACAAAACATTGTTCCTCATGCTTACCCGCCTTCATTGTCATTTGAACCCTCTACTCTTTAGTTGTATCAACATCTGTTTATTCGTTAAATAAATACTGATATTCAGGAAAACTAAAAATGAATAGGCATTTGAATGATGTGTACCAGTTTGTTTATGTGATTAGTTTATCATTACATCTTTCGAAACCCTCTTCAATTTCTGAGGCAGGTGAGAATTCGCTCACGACTCCTAACCAACCATGTCTTTGCTGAGCATTTTTACAAGTTCACTTCCGGCTTGACTACATTTCTGCAAAAACATGCAAACTCTTACCGTGCAGTCGGTTCTGACTCATAGTGACCCTGTATAGGGTTTCTGAGGCCATAAATCTTTACGAGAGCCTCATCTGTCTCCCATGGAACCACTGGTAGTTTTGAACTGCTGACCTTGAGGTTGGCAACCCGACTTGTAACCTCTACGTTACCAGAGCTCCTCTACAGAGAGGGAAATTGAGACATAAAGCAAGTAAGCAAATTGCATATTGCTTCCAGAAAAAGAAAAAGTATCAATCCTGAGCACAAAGCAGGCATTTCGCCTCTCCCCCTACACCCCCCCCCCACACACACACACACACACACACACACACACACACACACACAGTCACGCCTGCCTTCTACGGCCTCAGGGCAGTTGTTGAGTCAGCTCTAACTCATGGGAGCCCAGCGTGTGCCACAGTAAAATTGTGCTCCACAGGGCTTTCAATGGCTGGTTTTTGAGATGCAGGTTAGATTGCCAGACCTTTCTTCTGAGGGACCTTTAAAGGGACTCAAACCTCCAGCCTTCCCTGTTGTTGTTGTTAAGTGCCGTCAAGTCAGTTCTGATTCACAGCCACCCTGTTTAGGGTTTCCAAGAAATGAGGCTGTCTGCTCCCACAAAGATTTGCAGCCTTGAAAACACTAAACTGGGTCACTGAGAGTCAAAATGGACTTGATGGCTGTGGTCTTTCGTTTTGTTCTACTTCCGTCTTATGACAGCAATGCAATAAAAGGTGGCCATTAGAAACGGTAAAGAAAATACCCCAACGTTCCATTGAAACTTAACTCATAACCTGTCTCAGGAACAAAAACTTCGTGATGTAGCTGTGTGCAAAGTAATTAGATAAGTCATAGTCATACAGCTACACAAACTTAATATAATCAATCCATCCAAACCACGGCTGGCCAGCTAACTGCGCCTCTTGGAACATCTTCTACCAGCCTGTCCTGTAGAGAAACTCATCACAGCTCTCATGTGAACACCTATGTCCACAGAGCTGCTCCCAACTTTTGAAGTTTCTCTTCACCCAAGAAAAACTTTGAGCTCTAATTCACTTACTGATCAGCCTTTTTCTTTCTACAGAAAACATGGTACAGCTCAGTTGTGGTTTTTTGTAATACATAAAATATTAAGTGAGAAAAAAACAATGGCATCATGCGCGTGAGTGTTAATTAAGAAATTTTTAAATTAGGAAACATTCTTCTTTGGAGAATTCACACTTCTTGCCTGTTTTTCAGTGACTCTCTTCACTTTAGCCATGATCATTGTTTTTAAGTTCAAGCGTGTCAAGTGTACGATTTGATCTTGAAATATTTTTCAATTTTATTTTCCCCAATAATCATACTAGTGATGCTGTGTGTATCTATGTATGTATGTATGTTTGCTCTTCAGACATCTTTAATGCATGTGTGTATGAGTGTGGTCAAAGCTATTCCTTACTCTCTTTCTCTCTGAAGTCCAGGTTTGTTATGCTTCCTCAAACACATTGTGTAATGATATCCTTACAGTTTTCCGGTGGCATTAGGCTTTCCTTAAGGAGTCCTGGTGGCACAGTGGGTTGGGCACTGGGCTCCTAACAGCATTGTCAGCAGTTCAAAGCAACCAGTGGATCCTCAGGAGAAAGATGAGGCTGTGTACTCTCATAAAGATTTACAGTCTTGGCTGTCACAATTAAAGGTAGAAGTTTTGTAACAAAAACAGGGGAGTGATTAATCTTACAGTCCAGAAACAGAGGACCCTAGGACCATCAAGGGAGAAGAGCACAAGCGGAATGCGGGACCGTCTCCAGAGAAGCAGTGACACCAGAAATGGAGGCTGAGATGAGGACATGGAGAGAGGGAGCAGCTGAGGACTCTAGATTCATGGAAAGAGAGGGACTGAGAGCTGGCAGCCAGGAGGCAGACTTGCAGAATCAGCCCTTTGGTGATGTAAATTATTATATATGCCTAAGTGTTAAAAAAAAAAAAATACTGTTAACGGATGGTTCACGGAGGGGATTATAATCATTGTAATGAAAGAAAGTATACGATTTGTTGAATGTAAAATTGATCAGCCCTGTAAACTTTCACTCGGAGTCCTGGTGTAGCGCTGTGGGCTAATGCGTTAGACTGCAAAGTTGTTTGAACTGCAAGTTTGGTGGTTCAAGCTCACCAGCTGCTCCTTGGAAACCCTATACTGAATCACTATGTGTCGGAATCAACTCGATGGCACTCAACAACAACAACAAGATACTACAATACTGAAAACTTTGCTACTGGTATTTCAGATAGCAGTAGGGTCCCCCATGGTAGACAAGTTTCAGCAAAGCTTCCAGACTAACAAAGGCTTACTGATGTACAAACATCAGCCAAGGTTCACAGCAGACTATTGTGTGGGCTACAATGCTGGAAGATGAGTCCCTTCACTGTAAAAGCGCTCGAAATACACAGTGAGCACAAGGGTGAACTTGAGCCAACCAGGGTTGGTGAAGATGGCGCGGGACCAGGGGACATTTCATTCTGCTGTTTCTGGGTTGTCAGGATTCAGACAGCACCACCACTGCGATATGTGTAGACATCTGAATGCATTCTTTTTTCAACAATAGAACTGGCGGTAATTTATGACATCAATCTGTTTGCTCAGCTGTGAGCTTGCATGAAAGAGCTAACAGGATTATTTTCCTTTCACTTCCAGATTTTATAGGAAGACGAAGCTGGTTGGTTTCCAGGATTTGGAGTGTGTACCTTGTGGGGACCCCCCTCCTCCTTACGAGCCGCACTGTGAGTGAACTTTACCCAAATGGCAGATGGAACTCTTGCCGCTTCCCCCTCTTTCTGTTGAATCTGTCTCCACCTTGGTGATGCAAAGTGCACACGCCTTGATCAAGCTTTCTCGCAGGGGGCAAAGCCCTTTTATGGTGGGCTTCAGTCAGCAAAATGCCCATTGGTTGGAATCACAGCGAATTGCAGACATTTCTCAGGGCTCCATTCCAATTCTTACCTTTTACCCTAGATGTGCGAGGGGATTTTAAAAAGTTCGTGGGAAATAGAATGAAAAGATGATGGAATTTTCCACACAATTTGGGAAGCTCCCTTGTATCGCTCAGACAACTCCCCCTCTTCCTGTCTTTGGGCCATGGCCCCGCCAAACAGTTCTACTCTGTCTTCTAGTTCTGTCACCATGAAGATTGTTGTTGTTAAAAGCCGTCAAGTTGGTTGCGACTCATAGCTACCCTGTATAGGGTTTCTGTGGAGCGGCTGGTGAGTTTGAACCACCGACCTGGAGATTCAGATCAATCTTGCAGTCCAGCGCATTAACCCACAGCACCACACCAGGACTCCTCGGAAACCCGCTGGTACAGTTCTACTCTGTCCTGTAATTTTGCTATGAGTGGGAATCAGCTCGATTGCAACAAGTCGCTTGTTTGATTATGTGTTAGTCACAATACAGGTGCTTGACCTGTTTTGTTTTACCTCATTTTCTCGATAGTTCTATTGTTCATCCTGATTTGTCCATGAGAAGTCTAGGTTCAGGAATGTTCCTGTTGCTGATAAATGACAGAGACCACGTTTAGACGCAAGTCTGTCTAACTCCCGGGTATATGCTCTCCCCTGGTAGCGTAGGGTTACGAGTCGGGCTGCCAACTTCAAGGTCAGCAGTTGAAAACTCCCAACTGTTCCGCTGGAGAAAGATGAGGCGTTCTGCTCCCGTAAAGATTTACAGCCTTGGAAACCCTGTGCAGGGTCGCTGTGAGTCAGAACCGACTCCCCGGTACTTAACAACAACCAGACTCTACTATATCTTTGAGTCCTAGTGTGGGCCTGTATGATAAGTTTGGCAGTTCAAACCTACCAGTCGCTCCTCGGAAACCCTACATAGGATCGCTGAGTTGGAACTGACTCTAAGCATTTAACAGCAGCAGCTACTGGATCCTAAGAAAAATCAAACTGTGTTATCTGCTCTCCATTGGCTAATACCATAGACTACATGTCAGCTTTCTTGGTGTAGTTTAAGATTTGTCATATAAAGAGGACTAGAAATCCTGGTGTGATGCACTGTAAGGTAAGCACTGCTAACCACAAGGTCAGGTGGTTCAAATCCACCAGCTGGTCTTTAGAAAGCCAATACAGGGTCACTATGAACCTTAGCTGACTCTACAGCACTTAACAACAACAATTAAACAGGGAGCCTTGATGGAGTAAGAACTCAACTTCTAACAGAAAGGTCAGAGGTTCAAATCCCCCAGCTGTCCATAGGAGAAAAGATTGGTGATCTGCTCCCATGAAAATGACAGCCTGGGAACCCTATGGGGCAGCGCTCCTCTATCCTATAGGGTCAGAATCGGATCCCAGGGCATCTAATAACAACATTGTCCTGACCCTAAGTCAGCCCCACTATCATTCTATGCAGAATACAGTTTACAACCATGAACTTCATCCCAAGTGACCATCAAAAGGTGGACTCAGAAACCGATATTGCTCAGTTAAAAACTGGAAAGCGTTTACTTGATTTAGTTTACTGGATTTAAATTAATATGATCGATCTAGTCCAAAATCTGAGGCATTTAGGGATGTTTGCCTTTAGGGTTCTCAGATTAAAAAACAACCATCCAAACTCAGTACTGCCTAGTTGAGCCTGACTCCTAACGACCCCGTAGGACAGTGTAGAATTGCCCCATAGGGTTTCCCCGAGACTGTAAATCTTTCTCCCTCAGAGAGACTGGTGGGTTCAAACCAATGACCTTTCAGTAGGCAGTCGCAAGCATTAATCACTGCGCCACTAGGACCCCATGACTAAGGTTGGTGTTGAGTGCCCTCAAGTTGGTTCTGACTCATAGTAACCCTGTATAGGGTTTCCAAGGAGCAGCTGGTGGGTTGGAACCGTCAACCTTTCTGTTAGCAGCCCAGTGCTTTATCCTACAGCACCACGCCAGGACTCCATGTGGCTAAGATGATTGTTAAGTCCTGTCTCATAGTAACCTTGTATAGACTTTCTGAGGAGTGTTTGGTGAGCTTGAATTGCCGACAGTGAGGTTCTAACTGACCTTGTAATCCGGTGCATTAACCAACAGGGCCACACCAGGACTGGACAACATTAAAATTAGCCTTTAAGCAAAGATTTCACATCGAATTTTCAGTATTTAGGGAAGCGTGGTGGCTTCATATGATAATGCACTAGACTGCGAACCCCAAGGTCTGAGAACTGAACCCACCAGCCACTCTTGCAGAAAAGATGAGGCTTTCTGGTCCTTTGAGGATTTAAAAAGCCTTGGAATCTCTATGCAGGGTCATCATGAGTTGGAACTGACTCCACCGGCTCGTAACCACAGCAACAACATGCTGTGCTTAGGAAGTTATGATTTTGAATTGAAAGTTAACTAGTTTAATATATGTAGACACTTGTACTGTGTCCTCATAGATGAAACTTTAGAAAGCAAAGAAAAATGAATTCATTGCCAATGTCAGAAATGCCGCCAACACAGTTAATGACCGTTCGGGTCATGAAGCAAGACAATCCGGGGTCTTTCATGAGCAGTAATCCTTATCTCTGCAAAGACAAGTCTTTGCCTTTGGCACAGTTCTTGGGAATAATTCCAGAACAAAACTAATCTCTTAAAAACTAAGATCTTGAAGTCTTGAGAGGACATTTTGTAAGGCGCCTAATGTTTTCATTTTGTCTTATTTTGGGCTTTTTATTTTTAATTCCTCCACAAAGAACTATTGCTTCAGTGTTTTTTTTTTTTAACCCCACTGAGGAGCTCTTGTATGATTTAGACTGTTAGTTTTGACAGTGGTACCACATATCTGCCTTAAGTTGTTGTTATTAAGTGCCGTCGAGTCGGTTCCAACTCATTGTTACCCTATATAGTGTTTCCGAGGAGCGGCTGCGGGGGGGGGGGGGGGGGGGGGGTTGAACTGCTGACCTTGTGGTTAGCAGTCCAGTGTTTATTCTACAGCGCCACACTGTAACTAATAGATAGACTTTCTTACTACTGTTGTTAAGTGTCATGGAGTCAGTTCTGACTCATAGAGACCCTATATAGGGTTTCCAGGACTTTTAGGAAAAATCCTGGCGTGGCGCTGTGAGTTAATGTACTGGATTGCAAAGTCAGTTCGAACTGCAAGGTCAGAGGTTCAGGCTCACCAGCCGCTCCTCAGAAACCCTATACAAGGTCACTCTGGGTTGGAACCGACTCGACAGCACTTACTAACAACATAGGATTTCTAAGGAGTAACTTGTGGGTTTGGGCCAGCAAACGACCTTGCCGTTAGTAGTCCAGTGCGGACCCTACAGCACCACACCAGGAGTTTATTTCAAGGATGCGATCAGCTGTGAGAGAGGCCGAACAACCTGAAAGTCCAAGTATCCTTTCCTCAGAATCCAGTGCAGCTCGGGAATCGGGGGCCATGGCTCCTCTTGTAGCAGGAGGCCCCGAACCGCCCCGAACCCCACCTAGCACTCAGCCCTCAGTGTGACACAGCTGCTTCCTTAGTCTGTGGGGCTCTTTTTAGATCTTCTAGTTCATGATTCTGTAGGATAAGCCCAGGCTGCTGACCAGAAGGTTAGCAGTTCAAACCCATCAACCACTTCCTGACTGGACTGCTAACTGCAAGGTTGGCAGTTCAAACCCACCAGCTGCTCCAAGGGAGGAAGATGAAGCTCTCTGCTCCAGTAAAGATTTCCAACCTGGGAAACCCAATGTAGGGTCACTGTGAGTAGGAATCTGCTTGATGACAGTGAGAGGAGGGAGGAGATCCTGCCCACAGATCCATTTCATGGTGCAAATGCTCTGTGTTAACTAGTTGAGCTGCTAACAGAAAGGTTGGAGGAGCCTCAGAAAAAATGCCTGAGGATCCATTTCTGCAAAACAAGCCTCTGGAGCACAGTTCTACTCTGACGCACAGTTCTACTCTCCCAGCAGAGGCCCAGAGAGCTGGGTGGGAACCCAGTAGTGCCCAGTGGCCTGCTCTTTGCAGCATCTGTAGATGACATTAACAAGAACTGTCTTCATTAGTGATGGGAGTGGAAGCCGGACAGCGAGTCAGGAAGAGGACTACAGATGAGGCAGTCATGGCTGGCTCTGTGCAGATGTTTGCCTATGATGAAGTTAAATAGGGTGACAGCTGGAAAGATAAGCACTGGACTTCTCACCACAAGGTGGGTGGTTCAAGTCCACCAGCCACTCCGTGGAGACACTACACAGGGTGGCTAACAGTGATTTTAAAGACCCCAACCCCCCACAGAGAGATTGAGCTATAGGGTTCCAGGGTGCATCCCAATGCTGTTCCTCCTCCTGGCCTCGTTCACCTGCCCAGCCTCCTTGCCCACTCCCTGTCCCAGCTCCACTGCTCCTGCAGGCACCAGAGGCCACATCTGATCCAAAAACTGCCGTCCCTACAGGACAGCGGCCGCCGGTCATGCTCCTGGAATCCTCATACTCCGTTCCCAAGGCTACGTCTCCATCTCCCTGTGCACTGCCCCCCAGTACCCTGCACCCACACATGTGCAAGGTCTGGATCCTGCCCCCTGGCAAGGTGGCCTCCTGTGTCCTAGTAGATACAGCTCCCTCGACTAACTCCCATAAGGTTTTAACATAAGAGGTTGTTGTTGTTGTTGTTAAGTGCCGTCGAGTCAGTTCTGACTCATAGCCACCCTATATAGGGTTTCTGAGGAGAGGCTGGTGGGTTTGAACCTCCAGCCTTGCAGTTAGCAATCCACTGCTTACCCCACACTCAAGTGACATACAACTAGTAAGTCCTTTACAGCTGACATTTATAATCCGGAGGTGTTCCTATCAAGATGGATTGACAAAGTGGCAGCATCGATGGGCTCAAGCGTGGCAACAGTAGTGAGGTTGGCCCAGGATCGGGCAGTGTTTCGTTCTGCTGCGCATAAGGTCGCTATGAGTCGGTACCGACTGGATGGCACCTAACAACAGCAACAACAACCAGTATTTCCTGTAACATGATTTCAAAATCCAGAAAGGCGCTTCTGCCCCTCCCAGCTCTTTACTCTAAACCTGCATCAGTCTTGAAAAGAACCTCACAGCATGGTGTTGAAGTGAAGCAATAGGGCAGAGTCCAAAACAGGATGAGACCTGCTGGTAGAAGTTCTGAGTGCAAATCTTGGCTCTGCCTTACCCTGTTGTGTCTGCATAGTAGTAACCCCTGACTCATGGTGACCCCGTGTGTATCAGAGGAGAGCTGTGCTCCATACAATTTTCAGGGGCTCCTTTTTCAGATGTCAATCACCAGGCCTTTCTTCCATGGTGCCCCTGGGTGGACTTGAACTGCCAACCTTTTGGTTAGCAGCCAAATGTCATAACTGTTTGTAACACCCAGGGACTGACTTCATCCCCCCTAAATAATGATTGATTTGTGATGCTGATGATTAATTAATGATCCATTCATAACCTCTGTGTAGAGTCACTAATAACATTAATTTGTGGGACTGGCTTCCGGGGCGTGGAGGTGAGGGGAATCTGGTCAGTGAGAAGAGTGTCCATCATTAACCTCTTGATCTAGAGACTACCTCTTCAGGCCTGCACTCCTCGGTGTGTGTTTTCTTCCGAATAATGGGAGACCATTGAGAACATGAAGAAAGAGAAAAAATACACAAGAAATTTTAGAACTATATCCTGCCCTGGGTCTGATAAGAAATGCAAATTTTGTGTAATTTCTTTTAGCAGTGTTTACTTTATTTGGAGCAAATACTGTGGTGGAAATAAACTGGTTTTGAAAAAATTCAAAGCAGTTTCACCAGAGTTAGACAAGTTATTTAAGTATGTTTAACCTAGATGTTTGCTTTGTTCTTGGGGGCTTTGTAAAACAAGCCACGTGATTCTAACTAGATAAGCCATCAGATAAAATCACTTTGTGTTGGGAGAGGAAAAACTAGGAGTTCTCTTGACCTGCAACAATTTAGGAGTTTTACTTGGCTTAATACTATCACAGAAGTTAACAGTTCTTTGTACCAATATGTAATACATCATATTTTTTAAGAAAATGATTATTACCAAGGAAACTGAAAATACTTTCTAAGGAATGAATAGCAATAATTTTAAAATAAGCTTTTAAAAGTAGTATTTGCTCATTGAAGATAATGTTGACAATTTAGTTAAAAAATAAAGGGGGGGGGGAGAGGTAAATGTATGAACGCCAATAGTCTTCTAAACAAAACATAACCTTTTAGCTTTTCTTTCCAGTAATTTCTTAAATAGTTGTAAATATGCTGGGACCCTGGTGTGCCACTGTAGATGGAACACTGGACCACAAGGCCAGTTTGAACCAGCAAGATCGGCAGTTCAAACTCAACAGCTGCTCCTCAGAAACCCTACACAGGGTCGCTATGAGTCAGAACTGACTCATTGGTACTCAACAACATCAAAAGTGCTGGGTGTACTATTTTGCATCCTTTTTACACTTAGGATTATTCAAAATCTAAGAGTTGATGGAAGGAACAAACCTACCCAAGAATCCAGCAGTCCCTGGTGAGGATTCACCCAAGAGTTGTCCTGAAAGGAGATTTTCTCAGAGCTTCAGTACTGAGGCGATCCAGGAACTCACAAGGAGAGCGTTCTGATTGGTTGTTGTTAATTGCTGTCAAGTCCGTTCAGACTTCTAGAGAGACTGTATATCCAGGGAACTGCTGGTGAGTTTGAACCTCGACCTTGTGGTTCAAGCTGACCTTGTGGTCCAGTACTTTATCCCACAGCGCCACACCAGGACTGATTGGTTGACATTTACAAACCGATTCAAGACAATGGCGAGACCCGAGATCCCTTAAACATTATTTTGCTAATCATAAAGTTTGAGTCACATAACCACATACTCTATGGATATGGTGGGGTGGTGAGGAAGGTGGGGAGGTGGGGAGAGACAGCCTGAAGAAAGCGCCTGCTGGGAGCTGCTGTGATGGGGGAGGAAGTTGGGGGTGAGCATCTGCAGGCTCCCTGAGGCTCCCTGGCTAGCTGACTCTTGAAAGTCAGCTCAGAAAAACCACAAAAAAGGAGTCAGGCCTGCATTTTTGGCAGAAGCCACTCCTTGTGCCAAGCCCCCAGTGCTTTTGAGCTCAGCGACAGTCGTCTGTCCATTTCAGGCTTGTCTGGGCGTTTGCAGCGATGCAGGGGGGCAGCTCACGTCTCTGGTCTCTGAACAGGACGCTTTTCTGACTTGGGCACTGATGACTGATTCTCTGTCCAATTTCTGTGCCTAAGGACACTGCTGCCTTTGTTGCTGGTCATGCAATGCTAAAACGCTACAAAGCCAGGGACTCTGTCTGGTAACACACAGTCGGAGGGAAGTAAGCAAGCCACCGTGCTGATGGACAAAAACCAACTTTAATGGCAATGAATTGGGAATGATTTGAACTCCATTTCAATATGAGGCTTCAGGTTTTATTTCAAGGAGAAAGGAGCGTAATGAAACAAATTGTTATTGCTGTTGTTAAGTGCCACCGTGTCAGCATATATATGTTGTTGTTATTGTTAAGTGCAATTGAGTTGATTCCCGACTCATAATGACCCTGTGTAGGGTTTCCAAGGAGCAGCTAGTGAGCTTGAACCACAGACCTTACAGTTCAAATGACTTTGCAGTCTGACGCATTAGCCCACAGCGCCACACCAGGACTCCATATAAATATAGCGACCTGTATAGGGTTTCCAAGGTGCAGCTGGTAAGTTTGAACCACACCAATCATGTGGTTCAAACCGACCTTAACGTCCAGTGTGCATGTCTTAAGGTATCACAGGGTGAATTACAAAGTGGACTTCAGCTTTTATCTTATTTTAGTCCCCCCCACTCCTGAAGTTAGGAAGTTAGTGCCTGGTATCCTTCCGGGGTGAGGGTTCAGCAGTAGAATTCTCTCCTTCCCTCTGGGGGACCCAGATTCGATTCCTGTCCAGTCAACAGCCAGCACCTGTCTGTCGGTGGAGGCTCGTGTGTGGCAACGATGCAGAATAGAGCTCAGCAGAGCATTGAGACTAGAACAGGCAGGAAGAAAGTCCTAGTGATCTGCTTCCAAGTAATAGCCAGTGAATCCTTCACGGAGCACCATCTGATCCGCAGCCCAGCTGAGGATGGTGCAAGACCCAGCAGCGTTTTGTCCAGTTGTGCGTGAGGTCTATGCGTCTGGCACAAGTTGCTGCCAGCCAACAACATTCCCCCAGCACCTACCAAAAGAGAAGACAAATGAAAAGCAATCCAGACATCGCTGCCCTGTCTTGTCCAACTTATAGAAACCAACAGCCCAAAGTAGGTCTGTTCCTTAGAGTTTCCGAGGCTCTAAACCTTTATGGCAGCCAATTGCCTCATGTTCCTCTCCTAGAGCAGCTGGTGGGTTTGAACCGCTGACCGTGTGGTGAGCAGCCCCATGGTTAAACCACTAACTACACTACCCCAGTAGCAGTACTTTTTATCTTGGGAAGGGGTCAACGCTTAGGTGTTGCAGAGACCCAAAAGTCTTTGCCGTTTGATTTGGAAATCATGTGTGCGGAGGGGGCTTCATAAAGTTTTTGGACGAATCGATTGAACTTTTGAAGCCCCCTAGGACGCCTATGCAGATGTTACTTTGTTTTGTTTCTCATGTCTGCAGGCGAGTTATTCTGGATGGGTCAGCTAATATTAAATGGCCTGATTCCCAGAGGACTTAACTGGGTCCCTGCAGACAGGTGAGTAGAGTGAGCAGATAGGTAGTAATTAAGGGATCTGTTCCCCTGGAGAGCCTTCAGTGGTCTGTGGTCCTCAAGCCCAGACTCCTTACTTGTTTTGGGGTGGTAGGGTGGCAGTTGCTGTCCTGGGTTCTGTTTTGGGGACCTAGCTTTGAGGCTTTTTTGAGGACTAGAAGAGTTCTGGTGTGGCACTGTGGGCTAATGCATCAAACTGCAAAGCTGTTTAAACTGTAAGGTCGGTGGTACAAGCTCACCAGCTGCTCCTTGAAAACCCTATACAGGGTCCCTACGGGTCGGAATTGACGGCACTTAACAACAACAACCAAACATTTTAACAATTGCCAAACATTTTAAACAAATGAAGTAGAGAAGAGGAGCTTCTCAGGGTGGTGGATGGTCTTTAAAATTTAACTCTGTCCACTTAACAGTACTCTCAACGAATACAGAATGGGTGAATCCAAGAAACAAAGTAACCAATGGCTTGTGGGATCCCATAAGGAAGCCAGCCCTCCTCTCTGACATTGGAAACAAAGACCTTCCCACCCCTCTGTCATTTCTACATTTATTTGCTGGATGGGGAGTACTGGTGACTCAGCACTGGACTGCTAGCTAGCTACAAGGTTGGTGGTCCAAGCTCACCAGTCACTCCTTGGAAACCCTATACAGGGTCGTTATGAGTTGGAACCTACTTGACGGCACTTAACAACAACAAGAAAGTTCTAGTGCTTCATGTTTTCTCTCTTCCATTCCCGCTTACAGTTCATTGATTATCTCTTGGTATCTGCCTTTTTTCTTATTGAGCTGTATTATGTGTATCAATAAAAAAGGCAAGTCGATACCAAGAGAAGAGCAGTGAACTGTAGAGGTCATGTGAGTGGAGACCTGGGGTGGCCTTGTAGGATAAGCACTAGACTGAAAGGTATGTTTGCACCGGTTCAAACTCACTTGCCACTCCTGGGACACCCCATACAGGGTCACTGTGAGTCAGAACCGACTCAACGGCACTTCACAACAATTACGTATATAAAGAGCCCTGGTGGTGGTAAGTACGAAGGTTGGCGGTTCAAACCCACCACCACTCCACAGGTGAAAGGTCCAGCAGTTTGCGTCTGTAAGGATTCTAAACCAGTCCCATTGCCTTTGAGTCAATTTGGCTTCCTCTAGGTTAAGAGTAGAGCTGCCCAGTGTCCCCGAGACCACAGCTCTCCTTACAGTCACACACAGCCTCATCTTTCTCCTACAGACCGGCTAGTGGATTCGAGCCGACGACCTTTTGGTTAGCAGCCAAGAGCTTTGACCATGGCGCCACCAAGATGCCTAGAAAACTCTGTAGGGCTTTTCTGCTTTGTCATATAGGGTGGTTATGAGTCAGTACCAACTCAGCGGCTGCACGTTTGGTTTTTGTGTTAGGTATTTTTAAGAGCCCTGGTGGCACATGGTTTAATATTCAGTCAGGGTTCGAAGCCACTCTGGGGCTCCATGCATGAAAGACCTACTGACTCCAGCAAAGATTCCAGCCTTGGAACCCCTATGGGGAAGTTCGCTCTTCTCTTAGATGGTAGCTATGAGTTGAAATCCCAAGAGCACCTAAAAAGCAGCAGGATTACTTGCATTCTGTAATTGAATGATTAACTGTTTTGTTGAAGACTGAAATCGTAGCACTCAAAGGCTACTTACTGTGGAAACCAATAAACACAGGCAAACCTTCTGACATTCTCCGTAAGTTCTTGCAGGGTCCCTGCACGGAAGAGCTCTTCTGTGGGAGAATGTCAGTTACCCCGTCCCTTGGAACCTGTTTAAGAAGCCCCAGTGGCGCTGTGGGTTAGGCACTGTACTACTAACCATAAGGTTGGCAGTTCAAACTCACCAGCCGCTCCGTAGGAGAAAGACGAGGCTGTTTGCTCCCGTAAAGATTTACAGCCTCAGAAACCCTAGGGGCTGTTCTGCCCTGTGGTGTAGGGTCGCTATGAGTGGGAATCAACCCGATGGCCGTGGGTGGGTCGGGGGTGGGCATCATAATGCTGGGCTAAAGATCCAACTATGCCACTTTGAGTTGGTTAATACCCAGTTAGCTTTAAATCTTACTTCTTTTATATGCAGTCTCGTTGTACATTGAGAGCATTTACTCCCAAAAAAACAGGCTTATGAAAAATTATCATGAAATTAAGTGACTTTTAGATTGTTGTTGTTGTTGTTGTTGTTATGTGCCATGGAGTTGATTCCGACTCATAGCGACCCTATACAGGCTTTCCGAAGCTGGAAATCTTTATGGGAGTAGAAAGCCTTCTCTTTCTCCCGCAGAACAGCTGGTAGTTTCAAACTGCTGACCTTGCGACTCACAGCCCGATTCTTAACCACTACGCCACCAGAGCTCCTTTAGATTAAGTACAGTTTATTTGTTTATTTTTTATTTATTTTTATTATTTTTAAGTACTTTTAGATTAAGTACAATTTATTTTTTAAAACTATGCAATCTAGCAGGGCTGTGTTTTTAAGTTGTGGGCTTTGACAGATGAAACAGTGAGTTGTGTGAGGACCCCTTTCTGTTGTGAAGTGCGGTCGACTCAGTTCCGACTCATAGCGACCCTATACATAGGGTTTCCGAGGAGAGGCTGGTGGGTTTGAACCGCCGACCTTGTGGTTCACAGTACAATGCTGATCGTACAGCACCACATCAGGACTCCCATTGTTGCTGTTGTTAAAAGCCTTTGAGTTAGCACCGTACTACTAACCGTAAGGTTGGCAGTTCAAACTCACCAGCCGCTCCTGTACAGCGTTTCCAAGGAACAGCTGGTGAGTTTGAACCACTGACCTTGCAGTTGAAACCGGCCTTTCAGTCCAGTGCTTATCCTACAGTGCCACCCCAGGATTCTAGAACTAACAAAGAACTAACGGAAGCACATGGATAGTTGATGTCTAAGAGTTCATGGCAAACCTGCAATGGAAGCAACCCCAGGACATTTATTGGGAGGTAGTATTTGAGGATAGTGCAGTGGGTTAAGCATTGCGCTGATAACCACAAGGTCAACGGTTCAAAACCATCAGCTTCTCCACGGGAGAACAAGGAGGCTGTCTCCTCCCGTAAAGATTTACAGTCTCAGAAATCCTATGGGGCAGTTCTACTCGGCTCTGTCAGATCCCTATGTGTCGGACTCGACTCGGTGGCATTGGGTTGGGTTTGATAATCCTGGCTGTCGTGTTGCGGTGAAGTGCCAAGATGTCAGTTCCAACTCACAGCGACTCTGTATAGGGTTTCTGAGGCTTTAAATGTTCATGGGAGCAGAAAGACTCATCTTTTCTCCCGCGGAGCGGCTAGTGACTGTGAACCACAGACCTTGTGGTTCACAGTCCAGTGCTTATCCCATGGAGCCACCACGTTCCCGGTCTGGCCTAGATATCAGTAAAACTCTTCATAAAAAGAAACATCTTTTAGGTTTTGTAAATTATCTGAATATCCATTCTCAGCCGTAATTATCGACAAATAGGAGGGGAGGAAGGCAGGAAAATGGAATTGAAAGGTAAAGGGATTTTCCATGAACTTTTTGAAGCCCCCTTGACTGTCCACCCTGTTCTGCCACCATCTGTCTGTCAGTTTTGTTTATGTCCTTGTCCTGCTGTGACTGCTTGCGTGTTGCTGTGATACAGGAAGCTATGTGTCCGGGATTTTTAAATACAACAGAGGCCTCCTTGGTGGGCAGTTTTTAGCAGAGCTTCCAGGTGAAGAATAACTAGGAAGAAGAGATGGGGACCACTCCTGAAAGGTTGTTGTTAAGTGCAGTCAAGTCAGTTCCGATTCGTAGCAACCCTATATAGGGTTTTCAAGGAATGGCTGGTGGGCTTGAACCACTGAATTTGAGGCTAAAAATGACCTTGTGGTCCAGTGCTCATCCTAGAGCACCACTGAAAGTTAGCCATGGATAATTTTATGAATAGCAACAGAACACTGTCAGATACAGTGACAGAAGATGAGCTCCCAGGTCAGAAGGCACTCAAAATACGACTGGGGAAGAGCTGCCTCTTCAAAGCAGAGTTGCTATTAATGAAATTGAAGGGTCAGCAGAGCAGTGGAAACCCCTCAAAGAGATAGATTAGCACATGCGCAGCAGCAGTGGGCTCAAACACAACAGTTTTGAGGATGGCGCAGGACCAGGCAGTGTTTCGTTCTGTGGTGCACGGGGTCATTGTGAGTCTGATTCAACAACACCTAACAACAACAACAACAACATGCTGAGTGAGTCTCCGTGTGGGCACTGGGGATTCCGTGGTGAAAAATCAGATTAAATGTCCAAGGCCCAAGAAGCTGACGCTCTCATGGCCAATGCTAAGATGGGGTGTTCTTTCAAATAAGCCAGTCAAGGAGCCCAGTAAATAAAGGAAGCCTTGAGCAAGGTCCCAAGAGTACCAGGTGGTTCAAAGGTTAGCCCTTGGCTGCTAGTAGAAAGGTTGGTGGCTGGAGTCCTACCTCTGAAGAAAGGCTTGGCTGTCTTCTTCTGAAACTTAACCAGAGGAAACGGCCAGTGGAACACAGTTGTACTCTGACACAAAGGGGTCGCCCTGAGCCAGAGTCGACTCCACTGGACGGCATCTGGTGTGAGTAGGGCCCTCAGGGAGGTGGATGAGCAAGTCCGGGCAGAAAACACCTGGCAGATGAGGGAAGGTAGCAGAGGGCGAATGAGGTAGAGTAAGTAAGGCTCGTGGCCCCAGTATGGACTCCGGCTTCTACTCTGAGTGAGGTGGGAAGTGCTAACTGTGACCTCACTAAAGTTTTCAAAAAATCACTCTGGCAGCTGTTGAGAAGAGATGAGCAAGTGAGAAAGCAGAGAGGTATGCGTAGTATCTTTAGCTGATCCCAAGTAGGGTTTCCACCCATCTCTCAAGAACTGTGTGATCTATTTATATTGATTTTGGTCCCTGAGATGTCCACACAAATGACAGATGAATAGCTTTTGGTCAATTTTAAACACAGGCAAACCCACTTGGAAGAGGTTGTTATTGTTGGTGGTCGGTGCTATCAAGTTGGTTCAGACTTGTAGTGACTCTGTTTCTGAGGCGCGATGGTGGGTTTGAACTGCCAACCTTATGGTTAGCAGTCCAGTGCTTATCCTACAGCTCCATGCCAGGACCCCTGGGGGAGATTAACATTGTTATAAATGTTTTCAGCTCAGATAATA
>NW_006408523.1:7534175-7540906 GCF_000296735.1 Chrysochloris asiatica | reverse complement strand
CACAACCGAGAATATGGCATCTCCACAATTCTAGATGTACAATTCAGTGGCATTGATTGCTTTCTTCTGTTCTCATTACCCCTTTCTACATTCTTCTACCACCATTAGGGGCACACTCACTGCCCCTAAACTTCCCATCCAAATTTTTGAGTTGCTGTTGTCAATTTGATCTCACATAAATAATTCCTTTATAGAGTGCACTGCTCAAAGAAGATGCACTTCAGTAATGAAAAGAAGTTATTTATTTTTTGGTTCAAAGGAGACTTTAGAGAATGGTTTTGGTTTAAGGTTAAAAGTTCAAACATTATCTAAGAGCAATAGTTTCGGGACTCATCCGGCCTCTGTGGCTCTAGAAATAGAATTTGAAATTCCATTCCTCGTTTTCCTGTCTATCGATCAGGATTGTTCTGTAGGCTCTGTGATCAAAACTGAGAATTTGAAATTCCGTTCCTCGTTTTCCTCTCTTTGGATCAGGATTATTCTGTATTTTCTGTGATCAAAACAATCAGTAATGGTGTCAGGGCACCATCCCGTTCTGGTCTCATGGCAAAGAAAGGAGTTATTCACAGAGGTGACCAGAGATGTATTTGATTTAAGGCTTGATTTTGAATTCTGGTCCTATGACAGCAATGTGACTTTCATAGTTTGAATGTTTCGGTGTCCCAGTTTCTTCATGTACTAAATAAAGATCCTAATAATTTTAAGAGGTGCAATAACATGGGGTGAATTCCTGAATTTACTTCAAGCCTCTAGAAGAGAGTTCTATTTCCAATCTAACCGAGAATTTTACTGTTTAGTGTAAAATTATAAATAAATTAATAGCATCAATTTGCTTGAGTGAGAGTTAGCCATAAATCTAGTCCAAATCTAGATTTTCCTTGGGTCTAGACCAAATGAGCCATACGAATCTATGTATATCCGCATACACTTTTTTTGGTTTTGTTTTCTTCTGTAGTTGGAAGCTAATGGGCGGAAATAATTTGAGTTTCATCATCTTAGAATAATTTCCCAGAAGATTAGGCCTTTAAAATGACAGCGAGGTAAATACGAATTATCCACTTTACTAATAACAGAGAACTTGAGAATTACAGGATGAGAGCTTGCCTCCCTCAACAGCACCTTCCTCAAAGCTGCAGGCAGATGAGCAAGACCAGACTCCTGTGGGGGCGAGAAGCCCAGAGTCACCACTGGAGACTGACTTTCAGATGTTCAGGGGGTCCGAGCAAGCACCCCTGAGGGTCACAGCCTGAATTTCATCTCTGTACCATTCCCAGATGGATCAGTCTTTCAGTGCGTTCCAATGGAAACAAAGCCATTTTTGAGCTTGCATATCCCTTAGCACAGATGTTTGGAGCCATAATCATGTCTTTTGTGGTGTTGCTTCTCTTTCTTGGTGTCCAGGTTTTTTAAAAGCTTCATTGTTTTGCCCATAAAGCAAGTGTTGTTAATTGCTGTCCAGTGAATTTACACTCATGGCAAGATCTTGTAGGACTACGACACAGCAAAGAAGAAAACCATCCCTGAAAGGAGGATAAATCCTTTGTGCTTCGTCCTATCTGCAGAGAACCGTCTACAGACCATCTGCTGCCATTTGGTGGCTTATAATTTTTCAGGTGTTAATTAGGGTGTTTATGGTAATTAAATACAAAAATTAAACTGTTACAATCTACCAGGTGCCAAAATTGGAGCGATGAAAGCTAAAATAATGATCTCCTTTTTGGCATCCTAGAGTGGCTTTGAACAGCACATGGTGGTAATTCTCTTCAGTCAGTCCACGGGCAGAGTCATTGGCGTCTTCGCCTCTGTCCTGCCTTAACTATTTGTTCTGCCTTCCCTTCTCCCCACTCAAAGACATGACCTGTGAGATCCTAGTAGGAAACAGACGGTAGATCTAGACTCCCATTTCTCCAGCTCCCTTGGCCAAGTGAAACAAGATAAAGAACATCAGAAACGCTTTAGTGTAGTTGAGTAGTTTACTCACATGAAGAATGCTTGCAAAAACCAGAGAAAATGTCTGTCAGAGGAAGAATGCATCAAAATGTGTTTTTTGAGAAGAAAAAAAGAACAGGCCCCAGGGGCTTGAAGAACAATTCATCCTTCTCCATACTTCCAGCCATGATTCCCAGCCGTGAGTGAAGGCGGGGAGAACTTGGTGTTGTCATATTCCTCCCTTTCCGGTGTCCACCTCTGTGCCTACCTCATAATTGGCCCTAGTGTTCAGCTTGTGGGGAGACTTCATTGTTCACGGAATAGTCCATCTCCCATCCCAAGTCTTAGCTACATGACCTTCAGTCACGTGGCCTCTATCTTGGCTCTTATTTCCAGGAACTTTTCTGTGTCTTGGGGTTCAACTTCAGGACCCCCTAAATGGCCTCCAGACCTCAGATCACTCTCTTTCTTACTGCCTCATAGCCTGAGCCTGCCCTGCTGTTTTCCCTTGTCCTTTGTGGATTCATTTCCATTTTTTCCTGCTTGATTTCTATAATCCATCACTTCACTACTTACTTCTTTGAACAATACTTCTGACTCCTTTACCCCAGTCAACCTCTTATCAACTTACCCCAGTCCTACCCCTAGGCCACTGGGTGGCATTAAACCCACTTTTCCTTTTGCTAAAACGTGGCAGGCAACATCATGTTGGCATAATGTCTCTAACAGAATAAAACATCGCCCCATTCTGTATGGTCTTTATGATGGCTCACTGGTATGTTTAAGTCATTGTTATTGCCACTGTGTGTTTTGAGTGCCTTTGAACTACATGCTTACCATCCAGCACCATGTGCTGTTGTGATCCATAGGTTTTGCATCGACTGGTTTTCAGACCTCTCTTCCTAATCTTAGTCTAGATGGTGGTGATGTGCTGTGGAGTCGGTTCCGACTCACAGCGGCCCTATACAGGGTTTCCGAGGCTGTAAATCTTTATGGGAGCAGAACACCTATCTTTCTTCCGCAAAACGGCTGGTAGTTTCAAACTGCTGATCTGAGGTTAGCAGCCTGACTCATAACCACTACGCTACCAGAGCCTCCTTATCTTAGTCTAGAAGGTCCACTAAAACCTGTCCACCATGGGTGGCAGAACTTCTAGTATCATAGGAACGTGCCAGTGACCACAGTAGGACAAACTGACCGACGGAGCGATGGAGATCCAACAACAGACATGTTTTAAAGAGAAGAAAATTCTTTCCCTCTCTTTATCTTGCCGGTCTATAATTTCCTTTTGTCCTGCTGAGAGGAAATAAAGCTATTTCTTTCCACTCTTTATAAATATTATTCATTTTCATTTCACACATAAAAATAAGAATCTGTGTGTTGTACTAGACTTTGGTTCTCATAATTCAGACATGTTGTCAGGAGGGACCAGTCCCTGGAGAAGGACATCGTGCTAGGTAAGGTGGAGGTCAGCGAAAAAAGAGGACAACCCCTCCCCTCAGTGACAACAGCAGTGGACTCAGGTGTCACAACCATTTTGAGGTCGGCACAGGACTGGACAGTATCTCGTTCTGTTGTGCAGAGGGTCACTATGAGTCAGAACCAACTCAAAGGCACCTACCAACAACAACCAGTAAATAAAATCCAAAGTCCACAAGTTTGAGAAATTTCAAAAAAAGAAACCTTTACTAGTCACTGCATTCCCTTAGCTGGGCTCCTGAGGGACATTGAACATTAGGGTGCAGGCTCCTTGCCCACCCCTTAGCTCTTGAGTCTGCTCAGCTATCCCCAGCCCCTCCCCAGGGGTGGGGATAGGGGTGGCCCATGCTCTCCTTGTCCCTGGAATCTACCCCTCAATGTTGGGGAGTATATATGGTGGCCCTCAGACTCCACACGTCTGCCCTGGTCATAGGCAGCTCTCCAGCCTGTACTGTGTGACCCTGGTTGGCAGGAGGCAGGCACACTGGGAGTAGCTGCAAGTCTGTGGTTGTGTGGTGCACAGGAAGGACAGCAAGAACCAGGGAGGGGAGGAGCAAGACTGTTTTCAAAGCAGTGTTCACTGCCGAATTTGAAAGGATATATTCCATCCAGTCTTTATTTTTCTAGCCATTGAAATACAAAGTACTTATTATTACAGTCAGGATGAATGATGCTGCTGTGGCTTTTCAGCTTAGGAAGGAAACAAAATTGCAGAATAACAATGCTTTGTACTTTGCGCTTTAAGCTGTTCCTTCAGCTCAGTCTGAGTCTTAGTCAACAATGATACAGACGGATTCCCTGGGCCGTGCAGGGAGTTCTGGAGGTGCTGGTTCGAAGCAGAGAGGAGTGTGGTTGTTGAGGGCAGTGTGTTTAGCTGGAAAGGGTTGGCATAGTAAACAATGGTCTCCACTGGATAGGGAACCAAACCCATGCCTACACACACTGCGCAGAGGGGTGGTGATTCCTGCACTGTTAGTAAAATCTGCTTTTGCAACCAAACAGGTTAGTAGGACAAGTCAGTGGAGCTAGTTGGGTTGGCGAGTCTTTGAGAACTGGCAAATTTCTACTTAGCAGCATTAAGTTGTTAAGTGTTGGAGAGTCGGTCCTGACTTTAGAGACCCTGATGTGGTTCTATAGGATAAGCACTGGAATACTAACCACAAGGTTCAAGCCCACCAACTGCTCCATGGAGACCCTATACAGGTCACTTTGAACCAGAACTGACTCAACGGCACACAACAACAAGATCCAACCGCCTGCTGGACATCCCCACTACAAGGTCTGACATGCACCTTAACTGTAACATACCCAAACAATGAGCAATCCCAGAGCGCCTGAGTGGTACCAATGGTGAGCTCTCTTGACTGTGAACCAAATCCATCCAGAGGTGACTCAGAAGACAAGCCTGGCAGTCTGCATCCCCAAACCCCATGGAGCCCAGTTCCACACTAACATGCACGGGATGGCCATGATTTAGTCAACTAGACAGGGACAGCAACTTTTTTTTTCTTTTTAATTGCGTATAGTAACTGAAGTTACATTTGATGGATTCACACAAAATTCAAACCAGTAATCCCTTATACTGTAGTATATTTTTGCACTAAAAAGCTGGGAAAGCATGGTCTAATTAAAAAGAAGCCTAAGTAGAAAGGAGCTCCGGTAGCGTAGTGGTTACGAATCGGGATGCGAGCCGCAAGGTCAGCAGTTTGAAACTACCAGCGGCTCATGGGAGAAAGATGAGGCTTTCTGCTCCTGTAAAGATTTACAGCCTCAGAAACCCTGTGTAGGGTCGCTATGAGTCTGAACCGACTCCACGGCACAAAAACAACAACAACAACAAAGTTTTTAGAATCAGACAAACCTGGATTCAAATCTGGAATTCAACTGCCTGATGGTTATTTGATGTGAAAATAAACCTTTATGGGTAGGTAGAGACTTCTTCATCTTGAAAACTCTTACTGTGAAGACTGTAGTGACGGTTGGTGGTGGTGGTGGTTATGTGCCGTGGAGTCGGTTCCGACTCATAGCGACTCTGCACAGGGTTTTCTAAAGCTGTAAATCTTTACAAGAGCAGAAACCTCTTCTTTCTCCCACAGAACAACTGGTTAGAATGTGAGAAAGTGAAGCGCTGCCCTCACCCGCTAGTGACTCCGTATCTGGGATGGTGCTGATGACAGATAACCTTCCAGAAAAGATGAGGAGCTCTGTTATTTTGCCAGACCTCTGAATAATGTTGGGGAAAGGGATGAGTAAATCTGTGGGACTAAGCGCCTGAGTTGACACATGATATGAACGCTTACATGCTAAATTGTCCCCCTTAACAGTCTGTTTCTGAATTTGGCACCCAAGTACCTTTTGTTGGACACTGTGATTAATTTCCCAAGGACCCTCCCCTTGGTAGAGATGATGTACCCCCATCTTTGGGCATTCATTATACATCAGTCACTGAGATGAGTATATTGATATACATACATATATCTTGATTGATGTATGTATATTTATATCAATGTATGTTGTTGCTGTTGTGTGCGGTCAAGGTCCGATTCATAGTGATCCTGTATAGGATTTTCCGAGAGCTGGTGGGTTTGAACTGCTGACCTTGCAGTCAGTTGTCTAGTGGTTATCCTACAGCACGTCACACCAGGACTCGTATCAACAACACCCATACATCGATATCCATTGTTGTTTGTTAGTGCCATCGAGTCGGTACCAACTCATAGCGGCTCTACGCACAACAGAACGAAACCCTGTCCGGTCCTGGGCCAACTTCATAGTCGTTGCTACGTTGGTGCCCATTGATGCTCCCCCTGTGCCAGTCCGTCTCATTCTCTTTCGCTGACCTTCCACTTGACCAAACCTGATATCCTTCTCTAAGGATGGTCCTTCCTGATCTATGTCTAAAGTATGAGAGACGAAGTCTGCCCATCCTGGCTTCTCAGGAGCATTCTGGATGTACTTCTTCCAACACAGATTGGTTTGTTCTTTTGACAGTCCATGGTACTTTTAATATTTTCCTCCAACACCATAACTCAAATGCATCAGTTCTATGGTTTTCCTTATTCACTGTCCAACTTACACATGCACATGAGGTTATTGAAAATACCATGGCTTGGATCAGGTGTACCTCAAACTGGCATCTTTGCTCTTCGACATTTTAAAGAGCTCTTAGGCAGTAGATTTGTTTTATGCAATAAGTCGTTTGATTTCTGGATGGCTGCTTCCATGAGTGTTGGTGGTTGAGCCAAGCAAAATTAAGTCTTCGACAACTTTTTTCTTTTCACCATTTATATGCATGTTGTTCATTGGTCAGTGGTGAGGATTTT
>NW_006408523.1:7485350-7533025 GCF_000296735.1 Chrysochloris asiatica | reverse complement strand
AGCGCCACACCAGGACTCCATTTTGCCCATGTTGTTGTGAAGTGCCATCGAGTCGATTGCAACCCATAGTGACCATAGGGTTTCCAAGGAGCGACTGGTGAGCTTGAACTGCTGACCTTGTGATTTTGCCCATAGAATCCTTCAGTATTGCAACTGAGGCTTGAATTTTTCCTTCAGTTCACTCAGCTTGAGAAATGTTGAGCATGTTCTTCCTTTTTTTGGTTTTCTAACTCCAGATCTTTGCATGGTAACATTTCGTTATAATACTTGACTTTGTCTTCTAGTGTGTGATTGTTCAATTGAGTTGAACCCCTAAGGGCATGTGTACTATAACACTGAAGTTGTAATGTGTGTAATTGGAGGCTAATGTAATGTGGTTAAGCATCGGGCTGCTTACTGATAGGTCAGCTGTTCAAACCCACCAGCTGCTCGTAGGAGAATGGTGTGGCAGTCTGGTTCGGTAAAGGTTTACAGTCTTGGAAACGGTCTGAAACCGTTCTAGTTTGTCCTCCATGGTGTCAGGAGTCTGAATTGACTTTGGTTTGGGGGTTAATATGTGGAACGTGATGTGAAATTTAAGCTAAGGAAACAGGTCTTGCTTTTACTGTAAAGTAAGCTTTCAAAATGTGTGCAAAGATGACATTTGGAATTTGACAATCAACCTGAATAAGAGTTGCCTTCGCATGCCGGAAAAGTTAAAACTTTCCAAAGAATGTGAGTATTCCTAATCCTAATTCTTCAGAAGTATTGTCGGACCCCTAATAAGATCTGAGTAAAATTCCTTGCAGGCATTCAGTAGACCTAGTGAACTGTGACAGGGAATGTAGTGAAGGCCTGTGGCAGACAGAATCTTTCATCTCAATGTCCTGACACCTGCTGTAGAGATCAGTAAAACAAAACTCTTCATTCGTAGTTGAGACGTTTGCTGAGGCAGTCCCAGAAAAGCAGCTTCCCAGTTAACCAGCCTTTGACAGAACACAACCCACTTCACAGAGCTAAACACCTAATGCTCCTGCTCTTTAAAAAAAAAAAATAATAATAATAAATGATTGCTCAAGTCCAAAATCATTTTAGTTGTAGGACATGTGTAACCTTGGAAGAGAAGGTAATCTTCCATTTCAGGAACAGAGGACCCTAGGACCACCAAGAGGGAGGATCATGAGTAGAGTGTGGGATCCTAACCAGAGAAACACAGCAGCAGAAACAGAGGCAGAGGTGATGGCATGGAGAGAGAGTAGCTGAGGACTCTAGGCCCAAGGACAGAGAAAGACTGTGTGCCTGCGGGCAGGAGGCTGACTTGCAAAATGTGTCCTTTGAACTTTTAAATGAATGTATATTTTCTGTGTGGTATGTGTACATGAAAAATCAACAAGGGAATAGAGGTAAATACTGTCACCTGTTGGTGCATAGAGAGGATTGTAATCATTGCAGTAAAGCAAAATATGATTTGTTGAATGTAAAACTGATGATCTTCCCTGAAAACATTCACTGAATTTATAATAAAAATTTTTAATAATTAACAAACAGATTTCTATCAGGAATTTATGTGAATGGGTTTCTGGAACATTCTAAAATTGAATGGTATTCAGCCCAATTTGCTCATAGTTTCCGTAATGATATCTGTGTGGGTGGTGTGCTACCTCAAGGGAGAAAGACAAGACGTTCTACGCCCACAAATATACGTACGTAGCCTCAGAAACCCTAGACAGGGTCGCTGTGGGTCTGAACTGACGCAACAGCACTTAACAACAATAACAACATATGGTTGGTACTCAAGTACTAACCTAAAGACTGGAGGTCTGAACCCACGGAAGAAATAAATGCCTAGGGTCTACTCCCATGAAGACTGTCTTTAAAGTGCCATTGAGTCAGTTCTAACTCATAGCAACCTTGTGTAGCATTTCCGAGGAATGGCTGGTGGGTTTGAACTACTGACCTTGCAGTTAGCAGTCCAGGGTTTATCCTACCGTGCCATACCAGGACTCCAGAGTGTTGTTTGCAGAGACCCATTTCCTGTGAGAATCCTCTGAGAGTACAGCGCTATGTATAGAGACAGATACGTCTTTTTTTATATAGGTGTTCAAGAGTTAGAAGACAAACCTTGATGTCTTTCTTGTCTGTCTGCAGATGTTACTTTTGAGAAAATGTATGTGCTTAGCTGTATATGTGATGTTGTTATGACAGTTGTAGTAATCACAGGTTTGGTGCTGTATCTCAGAAAGATACTTTTTAACAAGACATCTGTGATTGGAATGCAAAACCACTGAAAATGGGAATTTTAACACAAGTGCAAGTTGCAGACAGTTCCTTTTATTCAAAGGGACTTCAAAAAGTTTATAGAAAAAAATGGAATTAAGAGATAGTGACATGTTTCCAGGAACTTTTTGAAGCCCCCTCTTAGTAAAGCAAATATAAGTTTACTCGCACATTGTGTTAACATTTTAAACATTAAGAATTTAAATGAAAGGATACTGTCATCCCCGTGAAAAGGAGCCTTGGTAGCACAGTGGTGAAGCTGCTTCCAAAAGGTCGGCAGTTCAAGCCCTGCAGCCATTCCACCAGGGAACGATGCGGCAGTCTGCTTCTGTAAAGATTCTGTTGTTTTATAGTCAGTTCCCACTCATCCTGAGTTTCCAAGGAGTGGATGGTGGATTTGAACTGCCAACCTTGCAATGAGCAGGCAGTGCTTATCCTACAGTCATACACCAGGACTGTAAAGCTGACAACCTATGGAACTGTTGTACTGTGTCTCTCCGTCCTATAGGACCCTAGTGTTACAGAGTTGGGTCGTTCTGAGTCAAAATGGACAGCAATGGGTACTTTTATCAGCTGAGGACTTAAATAGTACAGCATAGTTAGGAACTTAGCTGTTCACCTCAACTCTTATCTTTTTCTCCTTTTCTGGTGTCAAATCCTGCTCAAGCCCTGGATGGAATAAGGCTATGTGGCTTAGCTGCAGGAAAACCTGAGAAGCTGTTCTCACTCCGAAGCTGACAGGCTTTCTCACAGACTTGGGTGTGATGGCAGCGTTCCATAGCGTCACTGTGGGGACCCAGTCGATGCTGCTTCCGCTGCCAAGTCACTTCCTCCACAGAGCACCCCGTGGACATTCGTCCTCAGTTCTTCCCTGCCAGTGTTTGCACAGCTGCGCCAGTATCACCCATCCTGCTGAGAACCGTCTTCGGTGCTTAACCTGCGATGTGACACTTGGTTGTGGCTGTTGTTGTTAAGTGCTGTCAAGTCGATTTTGACTCATAGTGACCCTGGATAGGGTTTCTGAGGAGCAGCTGGTGGATTTGAACTGCCGACCTTGTGGTTCAAACCAACTTTGAAGTCCAGTGCATTAACCCACAGTGCCACACCAGGACTCCTATAACAACAATATTGTTGTTATTGTTATGTGCCGTGGAGTCGGTTCCGATTCATAGTGACCCTGCACAGGGTTTCCGAGGCTGTAAATCTTTACGGGAGCGGAACACCTCATCTTTCTCCCACGGAACAGCTGGTAGTTTGGAACTGCCAGCCTTAAAGTTAGCAGCCAAATTCGTAGCCACTGGGCTACCAGAGCTCCTTATAACAATATTAATTCTCCCTGATTTAGATGTTTTCAGTTGTAATAGCGAAATCCTTCAAAAATGATTTATTTGTCTCAGAAACTGGGGAATGACTAGAAAGTCAGGAATGATCCAACTCCATGTTTTTCTTAAAGTTACCCAAAAAGCATATCTTAGTTCAGTCTGCTGACAAATGTAGCAAGCCCACTGTAATAACATATCCATACTTACAACAGGTTAGCCGGCATAGAAAGCCAGTGCCTACCAGAGCTGTGAGGTCTGCAAATTAAATAAGAACTAGGGCTGCAAACTGCAAGGTCAGCAGTTCGAATCTACCAGCCACCCAGGGGAGGGAGATGAGAGGTTTTCTGCTCCCGTAAAGATTTACAGCCTCAGAAACCCTATACAGGTTCGCTGTGAGTCGGAACCGACTCCACGGCACACCACCACCACTGCCACTGTGTGCTAAAAGGAGCCCAGATATTGCAGTGGATAAAGCACTTGGCTGCTTAAAGTTCAGCAGTTCAAACTCACCAGCCACTCCAAGGGAGAAAGATGAAGCAGTCTGCGTCTATAAAGGTTACAGCCTCGGAACCTTTGGGGTACTTCTACTCTGCCTTATAGGATCAGTGAGTCAGAATCGGCTCGGCAGCAGTGAGTGGTTTGGTGTTTGGGTTTGCTGTACTGGATATGGGACATAATGGTGAAGATGGCAAATCCCCAGCTCTGAGAGTTCCGACCTGTGACTTCAGCACAACAACTTCCGTATTCACCAGCCTGGTGATCTGCCCAGAAAACCCTGTGGAACCGTTCTGCTATGTCGTCCATGGGGGCGCTATACCAGAATCGGGTTTTTTTGGTCCTAGTGTTAGAGTCCTGGTGTGGCACTGTAGGATAAACACTGGACTGCTAACTACAAGGTTGGTGGTTCAAACCCACCAGCTGCTCCTTGGAAACCCTGTATTGGGTCGTTATGAGTCAGAACTGACTCGATGGCACTAAACAACAACAGTGTTGGAGTCCTGGTATGGTGCTGTAGGTGTGCACTGGACCGCAAGGTCGATTTGACCTTCAAGGTCAGCAGTTCAAACTCACCAGCTGCTCCTCAGAAACCCTATACAGGGTCGTTATGAGCCGGAACCAACCTGACATCACTGAACCCCAGAGTTGGGGACAGAAAAGTGGTACAGCCAATATGCAGGGGGGCTTCAAAGAGTTTGTGGGGAAATGGAATGAAAAGATAATACAGTTTATCCAGGAACATTTGAAGCCCCCTCGTATATTAATAAAAAATTCCCTAAGAGACAGCGTGCTTGATCCATCTTAGATAGCCCACACATTATCTCAGTCCGTATTTATAGTGAACAAGGGTATTTGCACTGTTCCCTTGGTCATGGTGGCCGCCACTATTGGGCTGGACCTTTGCGTCCACTGGACTTCCAACTGACTGCCTCTTTGGTTTGCAGGCAGCACCAGGGTCAACTTGGTGAAGATCCCATCGACGGCCTCCAGTCCGCGGGACACAGCCCTGGCAGCGGTCATCTGCAGTGCCCTGGCCACCGTCCTACTGGCTCTGCTCATCCTCTGCGTCATCTACTGCAAGAGGCAGTTCATGGAGAAGAAGCCGAGCTGTAAGTGCGGCTCTCTTTGTGTTTTAGTGTCTTAGTGGTCCGACAACAAACACAACTGAATCTGTAAGCTGATGTGAGACTAACCGGCTCTGTCTTCCACCCAGTCTCCGAGGCACTGAGGAAATGGCAAGACTGCCTAGGGTCAGCTATTCCAGTGCCGCAGGATAGACATCAAAATCTGTCTAAGCCAAAGATGTCCTCGAGATTTCTCCACCGTAAGCCATTGTTCCTCCAAACCCACTGCCATCCTATCACCAGAGTAGAACCGCTCCATCGGGCTTCTGAGACTAAGTGTTTATGGGAGCAGACAGCCTCATCTTTCTCCCATCAAGTGGCTGGAGGTTAGAACCGCAGACCTTTCAGTTAGACACCCACTGCTTACCCACTGTGCTATCAGGGTTCCTTACAAACCAATTTACAAGTCACTTCCTCTGACCCACAGTGACCCAACCCATCCGTGTGTATCAGAGTAGAGCCAAGCTCCACAGGGTGTTCAAAGGCTGATTTTTCAAAAGTAGATCTCCAGGTCTTCCTTCTGAGGTGCTTTTGGGTGGACCTAAGCCTTTCTGTTAGCAGCCCACCATATTAACCACTGACACCAGTCTGGGACCATTCTGGCAGCTTGTCGTTGTCGTTATGTGCTGTGGAGTCGGTTCCGACTCATAACAACCCTGTACAGGGTTTCCGAGGCTGTAAATCTTTACAGGAGCAGAAAGCCTCATCTTTCTCCCGTGGAGCAGCTGGTAGTTTTGAACTGCTGACCTTGGCGGTTTGCAGCCTGATTCGTAACCACTATGCTACCAGAGCTCCTTAAGGAATTTTCTGATTCAATGATTTCTCTATTTCTATATTATTTCCAATGTCAAAAGAAATAGTCAAGACTTTGAGTAGCAACCATCTTTTTCTTTAAAAATGCAAAATCCAGAATGGTGGTGGTACTGTGGGCTTGTACTGAGATGTCAGTGAATCTCTACAAAGGAAGTATCCCGCTCATAGAATGTTCTCCATCCCCACTTCCAGGGTCTCTGAGATCACAGGACATCCAGTACAACGGGTCCGAGCTGTCCTATTTTGACCGTCCAGGACTCCAGGAGTCTTCTCACTGCGGATGCCGCTGTGATGCCCAGGCCTGTGGTAAGCTGCAGGCAGGGGCCTCTGGAGGAGCTCTGAACTAGAAGCCCCTCTTCTTCTCACAGCTTGTCAGAATCCATCCTTTGTCCTTGTCACGTTTCCCTTCTCCAGCCTTCCTTGGTTCATGACACGGACGGGTATCTGGAAAGAGTAATTTCATAGAAGGACTTTCAGTTTAGGTTTGCCTGACGGTTGTTCTTACGATGAAATGTGGGAATACTGCCAAAGCCCCGCTGTGTCCTCAACAGGAAGTTGCCTCGGGACGATAGTGCCCTTGCCTGGTCAGCTTGGTTTTGGCCCCTTTGTAGTTTCTCCACTGTAAGGCATTGTTCTTCCAAACCTACTGCCATCCACTCAATTCTGACTCATCGCGACCCTGTGGGGCACATTGTTCTTCTCACTGTCATGAATACAGGTGTTTGGGGGAGACTTGGAGATGGTGCACACAGCCTGCTGCTCCTCAGATGTTCACCCATTACTGTTCACACCCATTCACTGTTAGGGACAAGTGAGGGTTTATAAGCGCCGACTCTTTCATTTTGTCATTCCCACTCCATGTATTTTATGGGAAGGAAGAGTTTTTCCCTTTCCCTCATTTATTCCTCTCCTTTTATTAGTGTGGACTCAATTTTTGATGGGTTGTTAATTCTATCCTTATTGGTTTTGAGGCTCAAATTCTCTGTGGTTTGGCCAGTGGAAGTCCCCTCATAGGACTCTCTTAGTTCCTGGAGTAACAGGCTGTTTCAGGCCCACCTTGTGGCTTCACCCTCACACACAAACCCGCCCTAGAATCAGCCGTCTACACAGCATGGCCCTGTGCCCTGTCATTTTCTTTTCCATCATTCTGAAAGGTTCCCTGGTGGGGATGATGTGTGAGTGGGGAATGGATCCAAAAGCGGTCGGTCTCCAGGGTTCTCGAAGGTTGTGTTTAGATGATGCATGATGAAGACCTTGTTGTGAGAGCAGTTTCGATGAGAGACGACAAGTGGGCGACCTATTTAACCTCTGACAATTACTTCCTGTTTCTAAAAGCAACAGATACTCTTCTTGGGAAATTTGAACATGCACAAATACATTGTTGTTGTTGGTACCTAAGTACCATCGAGTTGGTACTGACTCATAGCAACCCTATGCACAGCAGAATGAAACACTGCCCGATCCTGGGCCAACCTCACTATTGTTGCCACACTTGAGTCCATTGATGCTGCCACTTGGCCAATCCATCTCTCTGGGGGGGTCTTCTTCTTTTTCTCTGACCCTCCACCTTACCAAATACGATATACTTCTCCAGCGACTGGTTCCTCCTGACAATATGTCTGAAGTATGAGAGATGAAGCTTGGCCATCCTGGCATCCATGGAGCACTCTGGCTACACTTCTTCCAACACGGGTCTATTGGTTCTTTTGGCAGCCCACAGCACTCTCAATATTCTCCTCCAACACCATAACTCAGAAGAATCAATTCTTGTATTGTCTTCCTTATTCACTGTCCAGCTTTCACATGCATATGAGGTTATTGAAAATACCATGGCTTGGGTCAGGTGCACTTTAGTCCTTAAGCTGACATCTTTGCTCTTCAACACTTTAAGAAGGTCTTGTGCGACAGATTTGCCCAATGCAATACGTCATTTGATTTCTTGGCTGCTGCTTCAATGAGTGTTGATAGTTGATCCAAGAAGAATGAAGTCTTTGACAACTTCAATATTTTCTTCATTGATAAGAATGTTGTTTATTGGTCCAGTGGTGAGGATTTTTGTTTTCTTTATATTGAGATGCAATTCATACCGAAGGCTGTACTCCTTGATCTTCATCAGATCTTCATCTTCATCATGGACCTCACCAAGTGGAATACACAGAAATCAAATTGACTCCATCTGCAGAAAGAGACAATGGAAAAGCTCCGTATCATCAGTCAAAACAAGGCCAGGGGCAGACTGTGGAACAGACCATCAATTACTCATATGCGAATTCAAACTAAAGCTGAAGAAAGTGAAAACAAGTCCACAAGAGCCAACATATGACCTTGAATATATCCTACCTGAATTTAGAGATCATCTGAAGAACAGATTTTGATACATTAAACACCGAAGACCAGAAGAGTTGTGGGATATCAAGAGCATCATACAATAAGAAAGCAAAAGTCATTAAGAAGACAAGAAAGAAGGAAAAATCAAAATGGAGTCAGAAGAGACACTGAAACTTGGTCTCCAGCGTAGAGATGCTAAAGCAAATGGAAGAAATGAGGAGATATGAGACAGACATGAACAGAAAATTTCAAAGATCAGCTCGAGAAGATAAAAGTCAAATATTACAAAGAACTGTGCAGAGATCTGGAATCAGAAAATCAAAAAGGAAGGACATGCTCAGCATTTCTCAAGCTGAGGGAACTGAAGAAAAAATTCAAGCCTCAACTTTCATTATTGAAGGATTCTCTGGGCAAATTATTGAATGATGCAGAAAGCATTAAGAGAAGATAAAGGAATACACAGAGTCACTGTACCAAAAAGAGATGGTTGATGCTCAACCATTTCAAGAGGTAGCATATGATCAAGAGTCAATGATACTGAAGGAAGAAGTCCAAGGTGCATTGAGGGAATTGGCAAAGAACAAGGCACCAGGAATTGATGGAATAAAAATGGAAATCTTTCAAGAAAGTGATGCAGCCCTGGAGGCATTCACTCATCTCTGCCAAGAAATTTGGAAGACATCTATCTGGCCGACTGATTGGAAGAGATCCATATTTGTGCCCATTCCAACTGTTAGATAGGGAGCGAGAATTAGAGGAAAATCTAGAAGGCTAGTCACCAAAATATTGACTGTGTTTCCATGCGAGAGGATTATTTATACAGCTGTGCCCACACGTCTACTTATTCCTTAAGTTATGTTCCCAGCACTGAAGAACATGGATGTGTAGGTGGGGCTGGGGGTGTTTGTATGAGTTTTGAGTGTGAGAGAATGTGTGTGCGTGAATGTGGTTGTATGTGACTGTTGATGTGGTATAGTGTGTGCGAGTGAAGGTGAGCATGTATGTGAATGTTCATGGCAGGTGTGTGTGAATGTATGTGGCATGTGAGTGTGTGTACATGAGAATGTGGTGTGAGTGTTGTGGTATGTGTGGTATGTACGTGGTATGTGTGAGTGAGTTGTGTGTATGTGTGGTGTGTGGTGGATGTATAGTCTGAGCAGTTGCTGGGCCCTGCTCTGTATTCTAGATGGCTCCATAGAATTGTGTTGCTATTTGTGTGTGTGTGGTGTGTGTGTGAGTGAGTATGTGTGGTACGTGGTGTGTGGTGGACCAACGGGTCTAGCAGGTGCTGGGCCCCTCTGGACTCCCAACATTTTGCCGTCTCTGAGGCAACAGCAGTAGCATCTGAGAGCCATCCCACGAACAGATTCATCACCTTTCAACTTCCTTTATAAGAAAAAAATAGAGGAAAATTAAACTCATACCCTCTCCCTCCAAATAAAGCACTACAGAGAATGGCTAACTTGAAGAAGAGTACGTTGAGCTGTGTTAAGGAGAAAGTTCCTCACATCAGGCATGTGTTGGCTTCCCCAGGGCCTGTCCACCTGGTTCCGTCCCTGCCACGTGACGAGGCCTGCATCCTGAGCCGGGCAGCCCTGGGATGCTCCGGCCACTCCAAGGCTGTGCTCCACGAGAGGTACCGTTCTTGTTTTAGCCCCTATAACATAACTGCACATGTGCCAGTGGAAATACTTTTTCCTACCCTCGGAAGCCCTGGGGTCAGTTCTGCTCTGTCCTCTAGGTCTCTGTGAGTCCAGTCAACTCAAAGGCAATAGGTTTTTTATTACTCGTTGCTTTCGAGTTAATTCCAACTCACGGTGACATTACAGAACAGAGTCGAACTGCCTAATAAGGTTTCCAAGGTTGTAAATCTTTACAGAAGCAGATTACCGCATCGTCCAGGGGCTGGTGGGTTTGAACTGCCGACCTTTTGGTTAGCAATCTGGTGTTTATCCTGCGGCACCAACAAGGCTCCTTAAACATTCTCCAATTTGCCCATTTTTCATGTGGAACTATGAGGACATCACTGCAGTGATAAAAATATTTTTTTAAGTATACGTTAGTGACATTTTGGATTTTGGAGTGGGGGGATTGGCAAGAAAAAAGTCCATCTCTCAAGGTTGCTAAGATCTGCTGCAACGAATGCCTCCACACTCTGCTTCCCAGTCATGTGATTTTGGCATCTGTTCATGATGTGTTCCACCCCTGTCATAGGCGAATCGTTTTTAACATTTAACATGTCATGTACTGATAGAATTTTAGAACATTCATCAAGGTAGTTAGGATGCAAATAGCTAATAGAAATGGGTATAAAAATCCATTTTAAAGTAAGTTGAATAAGTTGGCATATTGAGGCAAGTTTGAACAACAGAAAGCGCTACACTCTGACCGAAATTCCTATTATCTAAAAGATTTAAACTTTCAGCTGAAATGTAGCCTGGTACTGGTGTTTTTCTTCTTCCGTGGTACTCATAGCATCTTTGTGTTCAGGACAGCAGGTTCTGTGGGGGAGATGATGCCCACATTCTTCGGGTCCCTCTCCCGGTCTGTCGGTGGTGAATTTTCTGATGCCTGGCCTCTGATGCAAAGTCCCGTTTGCGGTGACAACGTCTCCTTTTGTGAATCTCACCCTGAATTCACTGCAGAAGAGATCAACGCTTTCCATCGAGACCATGAAAATGCAACACCTTGGGATTCCAACAACTGTCAAGATTGGGCTGCTTTAGGTTTTCCGAGTCACGCTCATTCTGAAAACGTTACAGAAGCGAGTGATTTATCGAGACGTAACACCACACTGATAGAATCAGCACTAACTCAGGATGCATTACCCTCCAGATGCCAGCGAGACAGAGATCTAGAGAACGAAGTTGCTGTGAACCTCGCCACACCCACTTCCCTGCAGGTGAGGCCATGACTGAGGGGCTGTTGGCAGGCCCTAAGGAATGGAGATCTGTTCCTACCCAGGGGGACCCTGATGAACAAACAGTGTCCTTGTTGTTCTGATTTGCTATTCAGCCCTGTGTGTGTGGTGACCCCATGCGCCAACAGTGCGAGATGCTGTCTCGTTCCACACTATGTGGACCAGTGTCATCACGGCTTTCAGGGGCTGATTTTCAGAAGTGGAATGCCAGACCTTCATAGTCTTAGTGTGAAGGCACCACTCAAACCTATTCAACTAGAGCTTCCTCTGACAGATGGGTTGGTAGTAGGTGCCTTCAGGCACACTGAGTGGCCATCAAACCTGGGTCTTTCACGTGAATCTCTGAACCACCAGTACCTCCTTTTCTATAGTGAATATACATGATTTCCTAGTGCTGTGCTATAGCATAAGCACTGGATTGCTAACCAAAACATCAGTGGTCCGAGAGAAAGACTGAGTGCTGGCGGCCAAGAGGCAGGCTTGCAGAATGTGCCCTTTGGTTGTTTAAATTATTATATATTCCTGAGTGTTTTTGTATACAACCCCAAACAAAACAAAACCCCAAAAAAAAAAAAAAACACAGAGAGAATAGAAGCAAATACTGTTGAATGATGATGCACGGAGGAAATTGTAGTCATTGCAATGAAACAATGGTGTAAAACCAATGTTCTCCCATGTAAACAAACTATCACTCAATTCACAATAAGAACTTTAAAAACAAAAAAGGTCAGTGGTTCAAACCTAGCAGCTGCTCCTTGGAGATCTTAGATAGGCTTGCTATGAGTCAGAACTGACTTGACTGCTAACAACAACAACAATAAATATGTAACTTTGCCATCTGGTCAGTCCTGACTCAAAGAGACCGTACAGGACACAGTAGACCAGCCCCATAGGGTTCCCAAGGCTGACACCTTTACGGAAGCAGATGGTCACATCTTTTTCCCTCATAGGGGCTGCTGGGTTCAAACTGTCAACCTTTCCGTTAGCAGCCCAGAGCTTAACCCGCTGCACCACCCGAGCTTGCAAGAAAAGTGTAAGGACTCTGAAAATTAAGTCTGTTCACACTTTCACTGTGTAAATGCTGATGTTTCTTTACATGACATTGCTTTGGATACTAAGCTGGAACCCTACTGCTCAGCTGGTGTGTCTTGTCTGGTTAGACAAGCTGTGCTTGTCTGGTTAGAGGACTGAGACTAGGGTTCTCCAGAGCTCTGGGAAGAAGGAGAATGGCCACTCAGTTCAATGTAACCTGTTCCCCCTGAGTGAGACTGATATGCCAAGTGTTATGAATGTCAGCTCATTCCTGTTTTTTTGGCTATGTTGTTGGTGAGGGTGGAGTTTACAAACACTGTTATCACAACTAAGGATCCCTGGTGACGCTTTGGATTAGGTGTTGGGTTGCTAACTACAAAATTAGGAGGTGGATGGCAATAGATGGGGTTATCGCTGCTAAATGTTTACAGAGCCTAGAAGCACATTTCGTTTATACAATTAGCCCTTCTTCAAAGATAAGAGGTCACCGCCTTCATCAAGATCTCATTAAAGGTACTTAGAACTCAAATTACCACGAAGAGAAAATTATTATGTGTAAAATGAATCCCATGAGCAAAGATTACATTCAAATTGCACAAGAGAATTTGTTAATGAAAGGTTTTGAGGAACCTTCTGAGCTGTGTTCCACGAGTCAAGGTCATCTCCTTATCACATCCTGAGTCCCTAAGAGTTAAGTGTTCACCTGGAAAGCATTAGAATGTAAAGGGACCCTAACTCTGTTTTTCTCTCTACTTGGTGTGAGGGCATGATGCAGTTCTGAAAACGGCTCTGTTACACACTCGTGTTCTTGTGGGTGGTGGAAGACCACTCAGAAAGCAAGTCGTGTGAGAGCCTTTGACAGTCTGTGAGTTCACTTTCATCAAGCTATCTCTCTAGCCTCCATCACCCACTGCCGTGTGTCCATTCTGACTCACTGTCCCCATAGACAGAGTCGAACTGCTCCATAGCATTTCTAAGAAAGTAGCTCTTTAGTGGAGAAAGCCTTACCTTTCTCCCGTAGAACAACTGGTGGATTTGAACCACTGACCTCGTAGCAGCCCAATACTTATCCCACCAAGTCACAAGGGCTCCTTTTCTCCTCTGTGCACTTCTCAGGAAAAGATGCTAAGATATTTGGGAGAATGAGTCAGCCCGTTTCCTAAAAGGAAAAAACACTTAAAAAAAGTTTTCAATGTCACATGAATGAACAGAAGGAATATCAGAGAAGGTATGAGAAGAACTGGGTTCAGCTTCTTCATCAGTGAAAATCGCTGCGTGTGCCTTTAGGGTGAATGTGGTTATCATCATCTTGCCAGTAGTCAACATTGTGGATGAAGCAATCCTTTATTATCAGGAATGTTCAAGAAGCTTTCCTTTCTAGGTGACTTT
This sequence comes from Chrysochloris asiatica, assembly GCF_000296735.1. Classification (NCBI taxonomy): domain Eukaryota; kingdom Metazoa; phylum Chordata; class Mammalia; order Afrosoricida; family Chrysochloridae; genus Chrysochloris; species Chrysochloris asiatica. Next base: position 7,519,343 of record NW_006408523.1, on the reverse strand, counting down.
GTTTCCTTTGTTGTCACTTGTTATTGGTTCCGACTCATAGACACAAACAACAACTAGCAAAAGTTGGAGTCCTGGTGTGGTGCTGTAGGATCAGCACTAAACTGCTAACCACAAGGTCAGCAGTTCAAATCCACTGTCTGTGTTGTATCTGATATTAAGGAGTCCCTGGGTGACTGGAAGGTGGATGGTTCAAATCCACTCAGAGGTACCTCAGAAATCCTATGTTGTTGTTGTTATGTACCGTGGAGTCAGTTCCGACTCATAGCGACCCTGTACAGGGTTTCCAAGGCTGTAAATCTTTACAGGAGCAGAAAGCCTCATCGGTCTCCCACGGAACAGCTGGTAGTTTCGAACTGCTGACCTTGCAGCTCGCAGCCTGATTCATAACCACTACGCTACAGGGTCACTAAGTCGGAATTGACTCAAAGGCACTTGTTGTTAAGTGCCATCAAGTTGGTTCCAACTCATAGCCTCCCCGTGTAGGGTTTCTGAGCAGCAGCTGGTGAGTTTGAACTGCTGACCTTGTGGTTTAACCAACTTTGCGGTCCAGTGCTTTATCCCACAGCGCTACACCAGGGTCCGGCACTCAACTACAATGACAGTTTTAACTACTTTCATTGGGAAGGTGTTGTTTTTCACTTTTCCCTCTGTTGCTATTTTAGGAAGCCTGAGGACTTAGTGCATTTCACAGGAGACCTGTGTACACGGAGCCTGAAGGACCCACCTCTGCAAAGGCTTACAGACTGAGCCTGGTCTGGCCCGGAGTCTGGGAAGGACAGTCTGAACCAGACGGACAGCATTTTAATGAACCCTTAGACCCAGTTGCTTCTGAGCCAGACCAGCTGCAAGCTGCAACCACAAGACAAGACTGCAGGCCGACTCCTGATGTGTTTTCCCTGTTTTCTCAACATGAAGCTGTTAATGCTACACAAGAGAGGACTGCAAAGACTTGAGGGGTTGGGTTTGCCGCCTGGAAAATTCTGGGCATCTCACAAGAAACAGAGACGTGACATTTGAATGTGGTTTTTCTATGACCCAGAGTATAAGTTGCTGTTGATCTTTTCTTTGCAGAAACAGTTTAGAGAGCCGATTGTCCAACTAGAAGCCAACATCAATATTCACTGCTGTTGTTTTTCTGTCAAATTAGGGTTCCAACTTGAGGACTTCCATTTGATGACTGACACTTTTCCATCATCTCCGCTGATTAGCTTAGGTGGCCAGAAATAACTCCGCACCACACCTGCGTACGTCTTGGGTTTATGAGCTGAACCAATCTAAACAAGAATTAGACTACAACACCTTTGTTCCAGAAACCACATCTACCCTCAGCCTCTTCCATCTACCTGCTGTAGCAGGCAGTGAAGGGACTGAATAAGGGGATGGAGCTGGGAAGGGACAGCCCACCTCCCTGAGTTAAAACCACTCTATATACATATCCTAGGGATGTGTGTACAAAGATGAACATATTTATAGGATAATTCGTTACTAGGGAGGCATTGGTTATATCTGCCCCCGTGACTGAGCTTGGAAAAATCAGAACTTATCTGTAGAAAAATGGTTCGTCTGTGTTGTATCTGATATTAAGGAGTCCCTGGGTGACTACTAACTGGAAGGTGGATGGTTCAAACCCACTCAGAGGTACTGCAGAAGAAAGGCCTGGTGATATTATAACATCAGATTCCCCCTACTACTGAAGATAGCACTGGAAACATGACTTAGCATCAATGAGACTCTGTGCACCCCCCCACACACACACACACACACTAGAGCCAGAAGAGAAAGCATGTCTAGGTGAATAGTCTGTGATTGTGATGTGTTCTCTCCAACCTTCAAAATTAGCTAGCTAGTCTATTTCAGACTAATAATGCTGGGTGTGAGAGCATGGTGCCTCTTCTATGGTTCTTGGGGTTGGGGGGGTTGGGGGGGTGGTCCCCTCTGGGCCTAAGAAGGAATGGCCCCTTCAGTCTTGAGCCTGTGAGTGCTCATAATCCTTCTGCCAAGGGGAGGACTGAATGAAGCAGAGGTTGTTTTCTTCCTGCTGGAATCTACTAGACCAGATCTGGCCTTTATTTGTTAGCTGACGATGATTAGATAGTTCACATTTGCACTAAAAAAAAAAGGTGTCAGTGTGAAAAATCAACTGCCTACTTTGCTTGAGAATTACCCTTCCCACATGAACCTTTAAAGAAAACATGAAAAATCTGACTTTCCTAGGACATTTTTTACCTGCTTGTTACCCCGTAGTTTTCTGTCTTTTACAAGATTTGAGTTGTTGTTGTCAGGTGCCATCGAGTAATATGTAATAAATCCTTTTCCTTCTGGCCATTTCTCTGTATAGAGAGAGATGCCCTACATGTGTATCAGCTTACCTGTGTTTGGTACTTCTCATGATCTCTGTTTCGTTAACTGAAATCAGACATTAATCAGAGTGTCTTACGAGACCCCACAATCTTTCACATCAGTCTAATGAACAGTCGTTACTGGTTAATTTGTTCTGGGATTTTTTTAAATTCTTAATTCTCAGTAGTCTCCAATTCCTATGAGAATTTTCCTTTTGAGAACTGTAAAATACTGAGGATTTGACCACAAGATGTCTGTCTGAATTGCCTGTTGATTCCTTGAGAGATCTAACTATAATTAACACATGTACACCATTGTCTGCAATGTGATCAATTTCCCTATCAAGGAGCAAAGGGATGGTCAAAGGTAGGCCAGGATTGTGTTCCTTTGTGTAACCTGAATATATTTTCCGTACGGAAAGCCCGGATTGACTTCAAAGCCAGATTGATGAAATGACACATCTGCCAGAAATCGCCAGGCTTTGCGTTTCGGATCCGCAGAGAAATACTTGGTCGATTTCATTTGGCATCGTGTTAGAAAAATCTTCAGTGATTTTTATCAAGAAAAGACAATTTACAAAGAGCCCTGGCAGGGCATCGACACCTGAGGAAGAAAAGACAACAGCAGCAAACATGGCATTTCCCATGGTTGGACTATCCTACAGTGCTCATACCTGCTGAGATACATACACGACGGCCGGCGTAGGAAATGGCCATCGGAAAACAATAGTCCCAGTGTTTGTGATCCCTGGAGCTCAGTCACTCAATGGAACTAGAGGGGACAGGGACCTGGAGAGCAACCACTTCAAGGCATGGGTATTCTCATCTCTGTGTATATAGAATATATGGTTTAAATATAGATTTTTCTACTTTAGACGAAGTATTCATGTTGATATCTCCTAGGTTCAACACTATTGTCTGTGTTTGTTTAAAAAAGAAAAAGGCAAGTGTCCCATCCTTGGTTGTTGGCTTGAATCTACTTAGATTTCATCATTACTGTTTTGCATAGTGGATTTTTTTTTTAATCTGTAAATGATTGTTTTCTTATACAAGTAGTTTTGTAATACCTTTTTTTTTTATTTGTGAATAAAATTACCACCTGGTATTCTTATTTATGTGTCCAGTGAGACAATGGTTGACGATGTTGCCTCGCTGTGACTACAGATAGGTTTTTTTCTATTTTGATTGCAGTCCATGTAAAGTTCTGAATCTTCAGATGCAACCCTCTCTGGTCCCTCAAACTTAATGAGAGTGGTTCGAAATCCTTCCTAAACTAAAACCAAACCAGTTGCCACGGAGACAGTTCAGACTCATGATGACTCGCGTGTGTCAGAGTAGGACTGTGCTCCCAAGGGTTTTTCATGGCTATAGATTCCCAGGTCTTTCTTCCTCAGTGCTTTCTTCCCCTGCTTGGTTTTGAACTGCCAACCATTCAGTTAGTTGTTATTAAGTGGCATCGAGTCAGTTCTGACTCCCATCAATCAACCTTGTTACAGGGTTTCTGAGAAAGGGCTGGTAAATTTGAATCGCCAACCTTGTGATTCAAACTAACCTTGTGGTCCAGTGCATTATCCTGCAAATTATGTGCAAATTGTTTGTGCCACCTGGGAACTTAAGAGGTTCTAACATGAGGTATGCACCTGGGTGGCTTAGTGGTTAAGCATGTGGCTGCTAACCAGTTTGAACCAGCTTTTCCTTGGGAGAAAGAAGTGGCTGTAAAAATTTTTATAGCCTTGGAAATCGTACATGACAGTTCTACACTTTGTCCAGGTGGATGTTGGTGTGCAAGGGAGTTGATCCAAACTCAGCGACCCTGCATAGGGTTTCTGAAGCTGTAAATTTTTACAGGAGCAGAAAGCCTCGTCTTTCTCCAGCAGAACAGGTGGTAGTTTTGAACTGCTGACCTTGAGATAAGCAGCCCGACTAGTAACCACTAAGCTCCACCCACTCTGTCCTAGAGGGTTGCTTTGAGTTGGAATCAACTCAACAGCAATGGGTATGTTGGGGGAGGGGGTCCGTATGATGGTGGAGTTCTGCTAGAGCACTATAGGATTTTGGGGGGTCCATATGATGGTATTTTTAATAACCTCATATGGATGCGAAAGCTGGACAGTGAATAAGGAAGATTGTAGAAGAATTGATGCCTTTGAGTTGTGGTGTTGGAGGAGAATACTGAAGGTGCCATGGACTGCCAAAAGAACCAATAGATCTGTTTTGGAAGAAGTGCAACCAGAGTGCTCCTTGGAGGCCAAGATGGCTAAGCTTCGTCTCTCATACTTTGGACACATTGTCCGGAGAGAGCAGTTGCTGGAGAAGGATGTCATGCTGGGTAAGGTGGAGGGTCAGAGAAAAAGAGGAAGACCCCCAACGAGATGGATCAGCCAGGTGACATCATTGATGGCGTCAAGTGTGGCGGCGGTAGTGAGGTCGGCCCAGGATCGGACATTGTTTTGTTCTGTTGTGCATGGGGTCGCTATGAGTCGGTTCCGACTTGATGGCACCTGACAACAACAAATATGATGGTGGACTATAGGATAAGCACTGGACTGCAAGGTCTGTTTGAACTGCATGGTCTGTGGTTCAAACCCACCAGTCGCTATGAGTCGGAACTGACTCGACTGCAGTTAACAACAATATGAATGGCAGATATTAATGTTTATCACTAAGGATTCTTTTGTCATTCTGAATTTATCTGTCACAGTTTAGCTTTTGCGGGTGTCATCTGATTTTGTTAGAACAGATCTGTCTGTAGGATGTTGTTGAATCGGTTCCCACTCATAGCGACCTTGTATAGAATTTCTGAGGAGTAGCTGGTGGGTTTGAACTGCTGACCTTGTTCGAAGTCCAATGATAGAGCTTAGATTTATCTTTCTGTCAACATAAATCTCAGCGGTGGTCTGAGAATTTCCCAGAACTCTTCTGTGGTATCTAGCAAGTTTCACTAAAACCCAGTCTGTGATTGAAGAGACTCAGCACTTCACTGAAGTGTCGGAAGGCAGGTCAAAGGTTTCCGCTATGGACAAGGCAGGTCAGAATCAGGCCATGCTATAAATCCCACCAGCCACATTTGAAGTCATGTGATTTATGGCTTTATGGCTGCTTTTAAATTCACTTCTACAGAAGATGTGAATTTCAAAACCTACCAGAAAAGGGCCTCCCCTGGGTCCATGGTCTCTAAATTCATACTAGAGCTTTCCTTCTCTGTTTCTTTTCTCTCCTCTCCGTCCTTTTTCTGTCTTTCCTTTGATCTCTCTGTCCCTTTTCAATTTCTAATGGCATTAGACAAGAGTTCCTGCTTCAGGCAGAAAGAGCTGTGTGCAGTAGGTTTTGTGGGGGGGGGTTGAATTTAGCCAGCAGAACTGTGCAGAAGACTACTCTTGATCACTGAGATGGATTTTGACAGCAAAGGATCGACAGACCCCTCCACTGCCAGTCTTAGTAGCAGGTTGAGGAAGCTAGCCGTGGTGCAGCGGGATAAGTGTTGGGCTGCTAACCGCAAGGTCGGCAGTTCAAACCCACCAGCTGCTCTGCAGGAGAAAGACGAAACTCTATACAACAGTTCTACTCTATCCTATACGGTTGCCTTGAGTTAGAATCGACCACGACAGTGAATTTGGTTTGGTTGGGTTGAATATTTACGGTGAGAAGTTATGCACACACTTCAATGGCAGGATGAGGAAGCAGGCTGCCACCCTCCATACCCAGTAGGCCCTCCTTGAAACCTCATGGTTTATGGCCTTTGAGGTTGCAAACATGAGTCTAATTCTCTTCAGAAGACTCATTCCAAAACGCGGCCATTCCCCTTACCAATTCTTAATTTATTCATTCTGCAGACAATACATGGAGTCTATAGGTGTCCCTGGGTGGTACCTGCTCAGCTGCTAACTGAAAAATTGACAGTTCAAGTCCACCCAAAGGCATCTTAGAAGAGAGGTCTGATGAGCTACAGGTAGTCCTCAGCTTACAACAGGGTTCCATTCCGATGACTCCTCCATCTTAAATTGGTTCTGGCGTAAGTTGGATACCTCTTTTATTTTATTTTTCAAAAAGCTTTCATTAAAAAAAAAACCTTTTAGTACTAGTATCTTTATAAATCTGATCTTTGAACATCTGTAAGAAACATCTGCGAATAACATCAGCAAGTTATGCGCCGAAGCATTAGTATTTGTCACATATCACAGTAAGATGCACAAAACCAACAGTCGTAAGTGCTGTTCGTCGTAACTCGAATGCGTCCTAAGTCAGGGCTACCTATACTTCTGAAAACTCATCTCTGAAAACTCTGTGAAGCACAGCTCTACTCAGACACACGTGGGATTGCCGTAAATCGGAGCCATAAGTTCTCACAGGATATCTACTGTGTTCAGAAGCAGTACCAGGGCTGAAGCAGAATTAAGAAATAAGAGTGAGACAACACATTTAAACATTTGTAAAATACAGTCCTCATTGGAAAGTCCCAACTCTCTTGGGTGCAGGGGGGCAGTGGCTTTCAAAAGCCAAGTGACGTTTGTGCTGGGCCATGATGGGTCACATGGAGCTCACAGGCAGAAAGTGGAGGAGAAGTGGGGGGAAGGGCCAGCTGGGTCTAGGAATGGCACAATGGGGGTCAGAGGCTAGAGCCTGAAGAACAGACAATGAAGTTGCTGAAGGCTTCGTTCCAACTCAAGTCCTGCCAAGTTGTTTGAACTTGAACCTGCAGGGAATTTGCTTATTTTTTTGAGGAAGAGTGACATGGCATGGGGACTCTAAATTCGTTAGTCTTTGAGGACATTGGAGGTCTGCTATTAGGTGAGTTAGACCTTTTTCCATAAGCAGAATAGTGACAGTGTCTTGAGAGGATGTGCCTACCTGCCTAGGGTAGACCACCACATCCTTGGCGATCCTGAGCCAACACTGGTCCTAGCATCTGGTTCGGATCAGACGTCAAGTGGACACAGCTGAGTAGTGCTTAGAGCTTGACCACATCCCTCGCTCACATCAAAGCACCATTCCACCAGAGACCTTGAGAAGACTTGACTTTGGGATGACGCATCCAACCCCTGGGCGGTCACTGCCCTTCCTGAGCCTGTGGACAGCACCATGAGTCATGGCTCAGCCAACCCTTTGTGCTGAGCTTGGGACTCAGACTCCTAATCCTGCTCAACCCAAAACTCCGGGTAACTGCTGTCCACACACTGAGCTAGTACTCAAGGTACAATGGATGTGTCGACTCATTTCTAAGTTCTAGTCAGCCATCTTTATCTGGGAGTTGAAGTCTTTCTTGATCAAACGCGGCTGTTTGGGTGGTGTTTTTGTCATCCTGGACCCCTGGTCTTAGAAATGTTGCTGCTCTTGTTTTGCCATTCAAGTCCATCCAGAGGCATCTTGGAAGAAAGGAATGGTGAGCTACAGGTAGAAACTGATGGTTTCTGGTATGGCTGAGTGTTTTCATAGGAAATCTGGGAGAACAAGGCCTTCCCGATTGTTTATAAACACTGGTTACACGCACATAGAAGTACTCAAAATAAAAATTAGGTTTTATTAAACCCAGGACTTTATTAAAACCATAGACTTTTGTTGCTCTGAGAAATCTCAAATTCAATAAATCCGCATGAGAAAAATCTTGAGTTTGGCTGCAAGCCTGAGCACAAAACAGATGTTCTTTCCTGAAATATGAGTTTGGTGAGGGAGGTTATGGAAGGTCACGTCCCAGTTGAGGTCCCTCTTCTCAGAGTTTACAAATCAAAGTCAACCACCCACAACTTCTTGGATTCGACACCACTCTGACTGAGTCTCAGTTACTGGGTTGGTGGTAGGTGCCATTGAGTCGTTTCCAACTGACAGCTTCCCTAGGTACAACCGAACCAAACATTGCTACTAATCCTGTGCCATCCTCACAATTATTCTTAGGGTTGTGCCTATTAACGCAGCCACTGACTTAGTCCATCTCCTTGAAGGTCTTCCTCCTTTTGGTTGACCGTCTACTTTACCAAGACTGATGTCCTTCTCCACGGACTGGTCCCTTCTGGAGACATGTACAAAGTATATGACATCTTGACATCTTTTCTTCTAAGGAGCATTCTGAGTGTACTTCTTTCAACAGAGAGTTGTTTGTTCTTTTGGCAGTCCCTGATACATTCAATATTCTTCACTAACCCCATAATTCAAAGGCAGCAATTCTTTGGTCTTCCTTTTTCATTGTCCAGCTTTTGCACACACATGAGGTTATTGGAAATGCCATGGCTATGGGTAGGAAACTAAATATTGGGTAAAGAGCTAGAAAACAAATTCATAAAACCCAAAAGTAACAAGACGCCTGTGGCCAAAATTATCATAGCATGAACAAAATAAATGTTCCCTTCAAGGAAATCCAGTAGACTCTCAAGAGGCTCACAGATTTCCTAAAAGCCGAAGTCAGATAACCCAGAAATAACCAGTATGCATAGACTGGAACAAGTCACAGTTTTCCTCAGGCACATTTCCCTTTGAGTAACTTCTCCTTCCTTTATTTTAATAATTCAGAATGTGGTCTCCCTTCCCACTCTACTGTGTAGACTTTACTTCTGACCACGTGCCTGTCAGATTCAGAATGGCCAATACTAGTCCATTTCAGCTCACTAATGTCTAGGATATCGAAATGTATGCATTCCATTTCATTTTTGATAACTTACAATTTTCCTAGATTCATACTCCATATGTTCCATGTCCTGATTATTAATGGATGTTTACAACTGTTTCTCTTCATTTTGAGTTGTGCCCCATCGGCAAATAAGAGTCCCAAAACTTTACTCCATTCATATCATCACAGTCAACTCTACTTTGAAGAGGCAACTCTTCCCCAATTGTATTTTGAGTACCTTCCAACCTGAGGGTCTGCTTATCCAGCACTGTGTCTTACAATATTCTGGTGCTCTTCTTCATGTTTCAGTATTTAATATTCTGGTGCTGAGTGCTCCACTGCTGTTCATAAGTGTTTCAGTGACAATATTCTGAAGTAATCCATCACTCCTTCTTCCTAGTCTGTTTTAGTCTGGAAGCTCAGCTGAAACCTGTCCACCATGGGTGACCCTGCTGGTATTTAAAATACCCAGGGCATAGCTTCCAGAATCACAGCAGCACACAAGCCACCACAGTATGACAAACTGACAGATAAGTGGTGGATTGTGTGGACCCTGGCAAGCTCTGGACAACACTGCAGAGAATGAGTATTCTGGAACACTTAATTGTGCTCAGGAGGAACTTGAATATAGACCAAGAGGCAGTTGTTTGAATAGAACAAGGAATCATTGAATGGTTTGAAATCAGGAAAGGTGTGCACCAGGGTTGTTTCCTTTCACCCTACTTATTCAATCTGTATGCTGAGCAATAATCAGAGAAGCTGGGTTAGATGATGAAGAACGTGGCATCAGAATTGGATGAAGACTCATTAATAATAACCTGTGATATGCAGATGATACAAACCTTGCTTGCTGAAAGTGAAGAGGACCTAAAATACTTACTGATGAAGATCAAAGACCACAGCGTTCTGTATGGTTTGCATCTCAATGTAAAGAAAACACAAATCCTTACAACTGGACCAACAAATAATATCAAGATATATGGAGAAAAGATTGAAATTGCCAAAATACTTCATTTTGTTCAGATTGACCATCAGCACTCATGGAAGCAGCAGTCAAGAAGTCAAATGACGTATTGCATTAGGCCAATCTACTGGCTTAAGTCAGTTTGAGGACTAAGGTGCGCCTGACCCAAGCCGTGGTATTTTCAATAACCTCATATGCATGTGAAAGTTGGACAATGAGTAAGAAAGACTGTAGAAGAATTGATGCATTTGAATTATGGTGTTTAGGAAGAATATTAAAAGTGCCATAGACTTCCAGAAGAACAAACCAATCTGTGTTCGAAGAAGTACAGCCAGAATGTTCCTTAGCAGCCAGGATGGCCAGACTTCGTCTCTCATAATTTGGACATATTAAAAAGAGGGACCAGTCCCTGGAGAAGGACATCAAGCTTGGTAAAGTGGAAGGTCAGCAAAAAAGAAGACACCTAGCGAGATGGACTGGCACAGGGGGGTAGCAATGGGCTCAGCTGTAACAACAAATGTAAGGATTGTGCACTATCAGGCTAATTTCATTCTGTTGTGCAGAAGGTCGCTGTGAGTTGGTACCAACTCAGCGGCACCTAACAACAAAGAGATGGGATTCTTCAGTAAGGAAAAGTATGGCTCAAATTGACTACATGCTAGTGCACTGAGAAGAAAGGAAGGAAAGTCATGGTTCATTTCTGGCTACCTTGGTTCCTTTTCAGGCGAGTCCTTGTGTTAAAATACACTTGTCATTTGTCACGAGGCATTCAAAGCAGCCCATAAGTATGACCCCAGTGTGCCGAGGGTGGCCCAGACCTTCTAATTTGTTGCTCTTTTTAGCAGTCCAGGAAGTGGGACTGGCTTTACTGTAAAGAGAATGATGCATAGAGGGCCTGAGGTCTCTCAGTGACTCAGAGACCGAATCAAAGGCAGAAGCTCTGACTTACACAGTTCCCAAGCATCATAGGCACGAGACACGTAGAAACTTGCTCCCTAACTCTCAGAATCCATGCAAACATAAAGTCACCCTTCCCCGAAGAGCCAACCACATCAACCTAGATTGACAAATCACATTGGTAGGAAAACCAGTTTCTTTCTAAAAACATGTTCTGATGGGGTCCTTAAAATTACATAACTGAGGAGACTTCTCTTATTATTCTAAAAGTTCAACCTCCATGAGCAAACTAGTTTAGTTGTCAATCTCCAGACACTTCAACAAATGATAGAATTTGTTAGTGTAGACCAGAAAGCTGCTTGTTAGAAAAAATCCATACAGTAAAACATGCTACCCGTGGAACAAACTCATTGCTTTTAAACACATTGTTATCTAGCTTGATCTACCTTGATCACTCCCTCGATCCATAGTTATGTCGTTGTTAGGTGCCATCGAGTCGGTACGGACTTATAGTGACCCTATGTACAACAGAATGAAACACTGCCCAATCCTGGGCCAACCTCACTACTGTTGCCACACTTGAGTCCATTGATGCTGCCACTTGGCCAATCCATCTCGCTGGGGGTCTTCCTCTTTTTCTCTGACCCTCCACCTTACGAAACATGATATCCTTCTCCAACGACTAGTCCCTCCTGACATGTCTGAAGTACGAGAGATGAAGTTTGGCCATCCTGGCCTCCAAGGAGCACTCTGGCTGCACTTCTTCCAACACAGACCTGTTGGTTCTTTTGGCAGCCCATGGCACCTTCAATATTCTCTTCCAATACCATAATTCAAATGCATCAATTCTTCTACGATCTTCCTTATTCACTGTCCAGCTTTCACATGCATGTGAGGTTATTGAAAATACCATGGCTTAGGTCAGATGCACTTTAGTCCTCAAGCTGACATCTTTGCTCTTCAACACAAGACTGTTCCAAAAAGTCTTGTGCAGCAGATTTACATAATGCAATACGTCGTTTAATTTCTTGACTGCTGCTTCCATGGGTGTTGATGGTTGATCCAAGAAAAATGAAGTCTTTGACAACTTCAGTCTTTTTTCCATTGATAAGAATGTTACTAGTCTAGTGGTGAGGATTTTTGTTTTCTTTACATTGAGATACAATCCATAACAAAGGCTGTGCTCTTTGATCTTCATCAGTGAGTGTTTTAAGTCCTCTTCACTTTCAGCAAGCTATAGCTGTAGGTATCTTTTGGTTTGTTTGTTAGTGTTGTTTATTCCCACCGAAATTCAACCTAACCCAATGGTTACAGACTTACCACCATCAAGAATATTCCCTGGCTCGACAGGCTTGTAGGATGTACCCTTTCGTTGGTTGGTGATGCGTGGAGGGGATTGTAAGCATGGCAATGAAACAATATATGATAGGATGAGTAAAACTAATGTTCTCCCATATAAACTATCACATAATTCACAATAAAACCTAAAATAATAATAATAATATTCCATGGCTCGATTTTCAGGCAAACAATGCAGATGTCTGTAAGGGGAACACTGAGAATACTGAGATATGCACATCTTAGAATAATCAACACTTGAGATCAAAAGGGCAGTTTTTACCCAAGGACAGAGGTCAGAGGGTTACGAAAGATGGAGAGGAAGTGGGATGAGTGAGGTTACACTGTGGGGATTGCAATCCAAGACATGAAACAAAATGTGTAGGAATTGTTGAATGGAAACCAGATGATCCGCTTTGTAAACCTTCACCCAACTCACAATAAAAAATTTTTAAAAAGACTATCCTAGCTTTGGAGAGACAACTTCAAAATTTAAGAGAACTTTTAAAATTTGAAGTAGCAGCCACATTACTGGAATACTAAATGGACAAACCAAGGGCTATCTTTGAAGTTAATGATGTCTATCTGAACACTCAAGGTTTGTTTGTTAAAAACAATCTCAATATTTGATAGCAAGACCTTGTACACCGGACACTTCTGTCAGAAATAATAAATACATTCAAAAACAGATTCTACACTTGGACATGTGTTGGTAGCAATACGTCCCCACCAAAAAAAAAAAAAGAAAAGAAAACCCAATCCCATTGAGTTGGTTCCAATTCATAGCAACCCTATAGGGTTTCCAGGACAGTAAATCTTTACAGGAGCAGAAAACCTCATCTTTTTCCTGCAGAGAGGCTGGTATTTGAACCATCAACTTTGTGGCTAGCAGCCCAAGAACACTTAACCCACAACACCACCAGAGCTCTTTAATAATAACAATAATTGTTGTTGTTGTTAAGTGCCATCAAGTCAGTTCCTAGTCATAGCAACCCTGTATAGGGTTTCCAAGGAGTGGCTGGTAAGTTTGAACCAGCGACCTTGTGGTTCAAACCAGTCTTGCGGTCCAGTTATCTACAGTGCATCACCAGGACTCCAGTAATAACAGTAGCATTTGAAAATAGTTCATCTCTTACTAAAAACTTACGAAGCACATTATTTTCATGGGTTTTCACCATTAGCCTGCTCTTCTCTTCATCTTTGTTGTTAAGTGCCAGGGAATCGGTTCCAACTCACAGCAACTCTGTATAGTGGGTTTGAACTGCCGACCTTATGGTTAACAGTCCCGAAGAATCCACTGATCCCACAGTGACACACCATGACCCCACACTAACTTTATTGTTACTAAGTGCCATCGAGTGGGTTCTGACTCATAGCGACTTTGTGCCCAACAGAAAGAAACCCTGCCCGATCCTGCACCAACCACACAATCATAGTTACTCTTAAGCCCACGGCTGCTGCCACTGTGTCACTCCATCTCCTTGGGGGGTCTCCCGCTTTTCTGCGGACCCTCCAGTTTACCAAGCCTGATGTCCTTCTCCAGGGACTGGTCCCTCCTGATAACACGTCCAGAGTATGAGAAGAGAGGGACCAACCAAGAAATAGACGGCACAGCCTGGGTCCACACAGTGCCTTGCATCTGCCATGATCTACGGGCTCTGTGGGAAGATGGAGTTCCACCCATCACTGTTGGCTAAAGCTACTTACACTCCCCAGGAAAAAAAAAACTTGACTTGGGGAAACTTTGTTGTGAGTGCCGTCAAGTCAGTTCTGACTCACAGTGACCCTGTACAGGGTTTCCAAGAAGCAGCTGGTGGGTTTGAACCGCCGACCCAGTGGTTTGCAGTCCAGTGCTGAATCCACATCACCACACCAGGGAAATGCTGAGAGGGCCAAGGAATGCTGGTGGCATCTGACTCACCTCAAGTCTAGGTTCTGTCCATGCAAGCCTGCTGCCGAAGCTGCTCCCAGGGACAGAACCGAGGGAGGAGATGCCAGAGAGAAAAACCTAAAACAGGCAAAGTGTCTCACAAGAAGTAAACATTTAATCTCTAGCACTTGCCATGATTAGAACCAGAGACTGAAGGAATATAGTAGAATACAGTCTTCTTTTAAAACACCAGTTATTGTTGTTAGGAAGCCAGGGTGGTGCAATGGGTTAAACATTCAAAATGTCTGAGGTGGGACCCACCAGCGGCTCCACTGGGGAATGAGTCGCTTATCGTAAAGATTTACAACCTTGGAAAATCTCTGGAGCAGTTCCGCTCTTCTCCATAGGGTCACTGTGAGTTGGAACCCGTTTGATGGCAGAGATTTTTTGTTTTATGTTGGGTTGTTGTTGTTGAGAAGATACACAGCCAAATCTAAACTATTCCACAGTGTCTACAGGTATCATTTAGTGATACTGATGACATTCTCGGGCAGTCATTCTTACCCTCCTTTTTCTGAGTTGTTCTCCCCCATTTCCAAAAATTCACCGTCCTCGAAGATTCCTATCTAACCTTCCAAACTGCTGCTGTCAATTTGATGCCATAGAGAGTTCTTCAAAAGGAGCTCTGGTAGCGTAGTGGTTACGAATCGGGCTGGGAACTGTAAGGTCAGCAATTTGAAACTACTAGCTGTTCCACAGGAGAAAGATGAGGCTTTCTGCTCCCGTGAAGATTTACAGCCTCAGAAACCCTGTACAGGGTAGCTATGAGTCAGAACCGACTCCACGGCACATAACAACAACAACAAAGAGTTCTTCAAAGAACTAAGAGAATGCGTCTTCTTAATTCGTTAAAACTCTGGGGGAAAAAATATTTTAAATGATGGCAGTAAAAAGATAATCACATTTAGAAAGTGGACAAGTAGAACCTCTAAAAATTTAAAATTAAAACTCAATAAGCAAATATACCAAACTCACTGCCATTGAATACATTCTGACTCATAGCGATACTGTATAGGGTTTCCGAGAGTAGCTGGGGTTTGAACTGCTGACCTTGTGGTTAGCAGTCCAGTGCTTATCCAGGGTTCAGTAGATGGTTACAAAGAGAACAGACACAGTAGAAAAGTGCTCTGACTTATAGCAATGCCAAACCCAACAGAACGGAACACCAATTGGTTCTGTGCCCTCCTCACTATAGCTGATACACTTAAACACATTGTTGCTGATTGGTGCCAATCCACCTCGTTGGGGGTCTCCCTCTTTCTCGCTGTCCCGCCACTGTACCAAGCATGATGTCCTTCTCCAGGGATTGGTCCCTCTTGATGATATGTCCAAAGTATGAGGGATGAAGTCTGGCCATCTTGACTTCTATGGAATGTTCGGGTTATACTTCTTCCAACACAGATTTGTTCTTTGGCGGTCCGTGGTACCTTTAATATTCTTCTCCAACACCATAAGTCAAATGCAGTGATTCTTCTGTGGTCTTCCTTATTCATTGTCCAACTTTCACATGCATAAGAGGCCACTGAAAATACTATGGCTTGGGTCAGGCGCATCTTAGTCCTCAAACTGACATCTTTGCTCTTCAACACTTTAAAGAAGTCTTGTGCAGCAGATTTGCCCAAGGCAATATGTCGTTTGATTTCTTGACTTCCATGAGTGTTGAAGGTTGATCTGAGCAAAATGAAGTCTTTGACAACTTCAATCTTTTCTTCATTTGTCTTGATGTTATTTATTGGTCCAGTGGTGAGGAGTTTTGTTTTCTTTGCATTGAGGTTCAAACCATATCGAAGGCTGTTGTCTTGGATCTTTATCAGTAAATATTTTAAGTCTTTTCATTTTCAGCAAGCAAGGTTGTATCATCTGCATATTGCAGGTTATTAATGAGTCTTCACCCAATCCTGATGCCATGTTCGTCTTCATATAATCCAGTTTCTCTGATTATTTGCTCAGCATGTAGACTGAATAAGTATGGTGAAACAATACAACACTGGTGCACACCTCTCCTGATTTCAAACCATTCGGTGTTTCCTTGTTCTGTTCCCATGATTGCCTCTTGGTCTATGTACAGGTTCTTCATGAGCACAATTAAGGGTTCCAGAATATTCATTCTCCACAATGTTGTCCATGGCTTGTCATGATCCACACAGTTAAATGCCTTTGCATAGTCAATAAAGCAGAAGTCAACATCTTTCTGGTATTCTCTGCTTTCAGCTAAGATCCATCTGACATCAGCAATGATATCCCTCACTCCACATCCTTGCCTGGATCCAGCTTGAATCTCTGGCAGTTCCCTGTCAATGTATTGTTGCAGCGATTATTAAATTATCTTTAGCAAAATTTGACTTGCATGTGATATTAATGCTATTGTCCCATGACTTCCACATTGCATTGGGATACCTCTGTTTGGAATAGGCCCAAATAGGCATCTCTTTCAATCAGTTGGCCAGGTAGCTTTCTTCCACATTTCTTGACATAGATGAGTGAGTGCCTCCAGTGCTGCATCAGTTTGTTGAAAGATTTCATTTTGTCTTCCATCAATTCCCGGAGCCTTGTTCTTTGCCCATCCCTTCAATGCATTTTTAGTGTCACTGTCTCTTGAAATGATTGAACATCAACCATATTTTTTATATTGTGACTCTGGGTATTCTTTTCATTTTCTTTTGATGTTTTCTGCATCACTTTTTGAAAAGAACAAAAAAATCCTTCAGTATTTCAAGTTGAGGCTTGAATTTTTTCCTCAGTTCTTTCAGCTTGAGAAATGCTGAGCGTGTCTTTCCCTTTTGGTTTTCTAACTCTAAAAAAGGGAATTAGTGGGCTGCAAACTGGATCCAAGGAAAAAGAAGGGATGTGTGAAGAATAAGAGATATAAGTATGAAGAATAAATGTGAAAGTCTAACATACATCAGATAGGAGCTTCAGAAAGAAAGAATATAGGCAATGAAAGAAACTCTTCAGAGAACATCTAGGATTATTTATGGGTGATGCAAATGGTCAACTCACTTAGTTGTAATTAAAGATTAGAAATCTGAGTTCACCTGGGGACGTTCTGGAAGAAAGACCCAGACTTCCCAACTAGCAGCCATTGAAACCTCAACAGATCACAGTCCACTCTGAGACATATGGGGTCACCGTGAGTCGGAGTCAACTCAAAGAAAATTAGTTACATGAGTTTCTGTATGTTTGTTATACGTTAGGAGTCCTGGTGTGGTGCTGTGGGTTAATGCGTTGGACTGCAATGTTGGTTTGAACCACAAGGTCAGTAGTTCAAGCTCACCAGTCGCTTGAAAACCCTATACAGAGTCTCTATGGGTCAGAACTGACTTGATCTCACTTATCAGCAATTATGTATTAAGAAAAGCTATGGAGTCCTGGTGTGGGTTTGTATGATATCGCTTCTTGGACCCGCCACTAAATCAAACCCACTGCCTGATATCAGGTAGATTTGGACTCACAGTGATCCTATAGGACAGAGTAGAGCTGCTCCTTAAAGTTTCTGAGACTGTAAATCTTTAGGGGAGCAGACTGCCTCATCTTTCTCTCTCAGAGTAGCTGGTGGGTTTGAACAACCAACTTTGCAGTTAGCAGCTCAATGCCTAACCCACAAGACCCCTTGGAAAGGCTGTCGGGAAAGAATAGTGTTTTGTTTTGCCTGTTCATTTATTTTTCATTTATGATTCAATTTTGGCAAGGGGCTCTGGGGGTGCGGTGGCTGTGAACTGAAAGGTCAGTGGTTTGAACCTACCAGCCACCCTGGGGGGAAAAGATGTGCTAGTCTGCTCCCATAAGGATTTGTGGCCTTGGAAACACTGTGGGGCTGTTGTGCTCTGTCCTGTGGGTTGCTATGAGCCGGAATTGACTAGATGACAGGGGTGTGGGCTGGGGTTTTGATTGTGACAGGAAAGCACATGGAGGGCATGGGAGGACTCCAGCAGCCCATATGTGTAAGCTGGTTCCGGACGCCTGAAACAGAACTGGGCAGAACTCATCCCACCATTTCCATCACCAGCAGCTCCCAGCCTGCAAGGACCCAGACCTAGTCCTCCTGGTTGGAGGTGTGGGAGTAGGGGACTGCAGACTGAGCCTTGTAAATCCCCCACAAAGCCTTCTCCAGTAGCTAGCTCATCACTTCCAACATCCAGCCCAATCCCAGATCACAACCCCAGCAGCCCTGGGCCCCAGGGAAGCTATTAAAGTCAACATTGTGTCTTTCCTTTCAGCAGGTAAGCTGAGCCATTCATCTAACTCTGTCATCTCAGCGGGAGGTGCGGAGGGAAGAACCCCTCTTTGTTGTGGCTTTGGCTTGCATTCCTATGAAGTCCCTCCAAGCCGCCGTCCTGTGTCTGTGTGTTCAAGGACTGGAGTTTAGATGGTTACCAGCACCACATTCCGTCTCAGATATGGCTTCATTTTCTCCTCCAAACAAAGGGCCCTCAGAGAAGGCTGCGTGTGTGCACAGAGGTTCCGGAGGAACCGAGAAGGGAGGATGCTGGCCTGTGCCCACCAAGTAAAGAGGTGGCACTGTGCTGGCAGCAACCTAACTCGGACTTCCCTGAGGGCCAGTGCTGACCTTGATGAGCCTGCGATCAATGTCCTGGGATAAGGGCTTTGTGGCCAGGCCCCCCTCCCCAGCTCTGGTGGACCCACTCTCGCTTTAATGCTCCGCTTTCCTCCTTTTGAAGCCCTTGTTGTTAATGCTACAGAGTCAGTTTCGACTCATAGCGATCTTGTTTAGGGTTTCCTAGGAGACGCTGGCAGGTTTGAACTTCTGACCTTGTGGTTCAAACTTAACTTGCGGTCCAGTTCTTATCCTACAGCACCACACCAAGATTCCTTGAAATTCCTAGTGACTTTTAATGAGGAGTCCCACATTTTCATTTTGAATTGGACTCTACAAACTCTACAGCCATTTTCCCCGTGTGTCAGTGACGCTGGGTTCTGTGAGACAGGACACTGGGTTTGCCTGGCCAGCAGGGCAGCCAATTTTGATTAGGCTATGAAGGTATGAGGAGTCCTGGCGTGGCGCTGTGGGTTAATGCGCTGGACTGCAAAGTCGGTTTGAACCACTAAGGTCCACGGTTCAAAGCTCACCAGCTGCTTTTTGGGAAGCCTATGTTGGGTCACTATGGGTTGGAACCGACTTGGTGGCACTTAACAACAATAACAATCCCAAGATAAAATCTGCTATGTTGTTGTTAAGTGCCGTCGAGTCAATTCTGACCCATAGTGATCCTGTACAGGGTTTCCAAGGAGTAGCTGGTGAGCTTGAACCACCGACCTTGCAGTTCAAACGACTTTGCAGTCTGATGCATTAGCCCACAGCGCCACACCAAGACTCCTGAAATCTGCTATGAGCAGCCAATAAATCGGAAGGAAATATTCTCAGCAGTGTGGCCTGCTTCCAATATACCGGACACGAGGGCAAAGCTTGGAGTCCTGGTGTGCTGCCGCAGCAAGGTTGGTGGTTCAAATCTACCAGCCGCTCCTCAGAAACCTTATAAAGGGTCGCTGTGAGTCAGAATCGACTCGACGGCACTTAACAACAGCAAGGTCAAAGCTTGCTTTCTGCTAGGTGTGGATCCTGCATCCGACCTCCAGTTCATTGGACTAGAGCCAGTGGACTGTTCTTAGCCTGCTGGTTCTGGGAGTCGTCAGCAGCCTGTCTTCTGTCTGACCTGCCGGACCTGCCAGCCTCTAGCCTGCTGATCTTGGTTCATCAACCCTGCAGCTACCAGAGTCAGCAGTATTCAGCTTGACATCTGACCCATGGACTTGGGACATGTCCACTCCTACATGAGCTATGTCCTTCATAGAGACCTCTCTTTGTTGTTGTTGCTGTTAATGCTGTTGAGTTGGTTCCGACTTATAGTGAGACCATATTGGGTTTCTAAGGAGCGATGGGTGGGTTTGAACTGCTGCCCTTGTGGTTAACAGTTCAGTGCTTAACCTACAGCGTCAACCAGGTCTCTAAACCTTTCTTTATAGGTTGCTGTTAAGTGCCAAGAGCAGCTGGTTGGTTTGAACCTCAGACTTGGCTGTTCAAAGTCCAGTGCTGATCCTACAACAGCACCTCACCAGGAGTCATTATATAACTATATATGCTGTTGTGAAGTGCAGTCGATTCAGCGCTGACTCATAGTGACCCGGTAAAGGGTTTCTGAGGAGGAGCTGGTGAATTTGAAATGCCAACTTTACGGTTCAAACCTAATATAGATAGAGAGATAGATATACACATATATACTAGTGAGGTGCTATGGATAAATGCGCTGGACTACAAGGTCAGGTCAGTTTGAACTGCAAAGTCAGCTGCTCCAACTCACCAGCTGCTCCTTGGAAACCCCGTACAGGGTCGCTATGGGTCGGAACCGACTCGACGGCACATAACAACAACAACAACATAACAAGAGTCATTGGTTTTGCATCTCTAGAGAACTCAGCCTAAGACAAGTGGAGTTTCTCCTTTGTCAATTAAAAACAAAACCAAACCAAACCACACTCATTGACATCAAGTGAATTTCTACTCATATCACCCCATACTGAGTTTCTGAGACTGGCAGACTTTGCAGGTGCAGACATTCTCATCGTTGTCCTATGGAATGACTGGTGGGTTTGAACCACCGATCTTGTTAACAGCCTAATGCCTAACCCTCAGCACCACTAGGTCTCCTTTGTTATTTAGATTCACAGAATACGTCTTACAACTGGCAAGGACCTTGCGTATAATTACATCCTGGATATAAATATGCAAAATCTGAGAACCAGACATTAATATCAACACACTACAATGACCTTATCACCTTGAGCCACCCATGTGGTCACCAAGTACTTCATCTGTCCCGGGCACTATATTCACCACTCTTCCTGCAACAACCATCACAGGTGCAATGTTCGCATGGTCCCACTGCTGGGAACCTCCCTGCAGTTACCGACCCCCGAGGTGGCTGATTCTGAAGCTGCCAGAGCCAGGTGAGATATGACATCCAAGATGGCGGGCCCATATCAACCATTTCCAAAGTCTGAGGTGAGATGTGTGGAGCCCAAACCAAGTTCAGGGACCAAGAGTGCCTGCTGTAAGCTTGTTGGGGCATCCATTACATTCTCCTAAACTAACATTACTCTAAAGGCACTGACATCAAGGGTTTCTACAGCACAGAAGGAAGGCATATTGTTGAGAACAATGTCCAAAGGACTGGAATCAAAACTAGAAGCTGGTGAGAGGGTCAAAACGCATTAAGGATCTCATTTCACCAGGGTTGGACCTGAGCCCTTCTGGAGAGAACAATCCTTGTTTTATATTTAAAGATCATGCAGGAAGAGGGCCTCTCCCTCCCTCCAAAGCCTTCTTTTGTCCCCCATTCCAAGCCTCAGGATTAACTATAGGTCTTTGTTCTCACTTCCTCGCCCACAAGAGGAACACAGTTAGGCTGTGTTACGTCTACTGCACAGTGCTGGTATGTTTTTGCCCCAGATCCTATCTCTGCATCATCCACAGCTTCTGTGCGGGGTCCTGGGGGGCAGACCTTTGAGTCACTGAACAAGCAGAAGGGCATGAGGTGGGAGAAGAAGGCAGAAGGCCGTCACACCTGGGTGACGACTATTGTCTTTGGCATCGTTTCCTCATCCAAAAGACTGGGGTCAGCCACTGTCCATTCAGTGCAAATAAATAAGTATCTCACTCAAGGAGGGGAAGAGGGTAGTATAGCAAGAAGAGTGTAGTATAGCAAGAAGAGTGATGATTTAGGGCCATAAATAAAAGGAGAGCCAACGTGGAGGGATGCAAGCTATTGCACTAGGGAGTACAAGAACCTCAAACATAGTCATTAATGGTAAGGAGATAAAACCATCTAGAAAATAATGACAAACACTGATGGAGACCTAAGGGGCATGAGGAGGGGCCAACAAATTATAGGCAACCTTGCCATGGGGTACAGCAGAAACAACCACACACAACACCAAGCTTCCCATGTCACATAGCTGAGGCAGCTAGTCATGGGCCAAGGAAGCTTGAGGTTCCTGGGGAGCCACCGGAGGCCACATCCAGGGTGCAGACACCAGACACCACGTAGATGAAATGAATGAATCTGAAAGGAAGCAACCACAAGGGCAAGGAGGCGAGGCATTGGTGTTGGAGGAGACCCAGCAAATGTGGGCCAGTAGTGATGGAGAGGAGGCAGGCCCCAGCGTCAGGGCGATGAGAAGGCCTGGCTGGACAGAGCTGATGATAGTAGGCAGGGACACCAGTCAGCCAGTGACCAGAGCACACTGCAGGGCTCTGGGGGGCAGCCAGCATGCCTAAGGCAGCACAACCAGCAGCGATGGTGGCTGGAACCACACCTTCTGTGGAATCTCTCATAATCCTTCCTGACCATCACTGTTGGGAGACCAGCTCTGCATGCCAAGGCTGAGAGTCTCAAGGACTGAGCGGCTAGTCCCGCCTCACTCACCAAGACCCTGACTTTTGTTAGAGCTGCGTGATGACCCAGGGAGATATCTACCGACTTATCTATCGTCTCTCTCTCTCTGTCATCATCCATCTACCCACCTCTCCATCTCCCTACCTACATACTTACCCAGTTCTTTATCATTATCTATCTATCTATCTATCTATCTATCTATCTATCTATCTATCTATCTATCATCTCTATCATTATCTCCTACCTACCTACCTACCTACCTACCTAACTACCTACTATCCTATCTCTCTATATATATCTATCCATCTATCCACCTCTCCGTCTATCCACCTACCTACTTACCTCTCTCTATCATCATCTATCTATCTATCCATCTATCCACATATCCATCTACCTACTTACCTACCTACCTATCTAAGAAGCTCTGGTAGCCTGCTGGTTATGAATCAGGCTATCACCTATCATCTGAAGTCCTGGTGTGGTACTGCAGGATAATACACTGGACTGCAAGGTCAGTTGGAGCTAAGGTCGATGGTTCAAACTCACCAGCGGCTCCTCGGAAACCCTATACAGAGTCTCTATGAGTCGGAACTGGCTTGACAGCACTTAACAACAACAAATCTATCCCTATCTATCATCTGTCTGTCTATTATTTATTTACCTATCTAGTTATCATCTATCCTCTTTATCTGTTCGATATCTCCATACCTCTATGTACCCATCTATCTATCATCTATCAAGCTATCAGATTATCTATCTGCTGCCACCACATCCCTGCCACGGTCTCTCACTGCCTCTGGTGTCACCGCTCTGTGTCCTGAATTGAGTTTAAGGGTCTCGTCTCCAAAGGACACACCCCATTCCCGGCTCTTCTTACTCGATGGAAGTGAGACCCCTTTTCCACCTCTGGCCTGATTCATTTTAAGCTTATCAAGGTGGCGAAACTGACCAGTTCCTACTTTGGGGTTCCATACACTTTATTTGCATGGCCCTACCCTACAAGGAATCCTGGTGTGACTCTGTAGCCTAAGCACTAGACCACAGGTTGGTTTGAACCACAAAGTCGCCAGTTTAAACTCAGTAGCCACTCCTCAGAAACCCTATACAGGGACACCATGAGTTAAATTCAACTCGATTGCACTTAACAACAACAACAACCCCACAAGGGTCCATGTATCTCATTCACATTTACATAGTCCTTGTAGGATAAGCACTGGACTGCAAGTTGGTTTGACTACAAAGTCAGCAGTTCAAATTCACCAGCTGCTCCTTGGAAACCCTGTACAAGGTTGCTATGAGCTGGAACCAACTCGATGAACTTATCCACAACAACAAAAACCCAGTGCTTAAGAGCATGGCGGCTACATACTGCGAACCACAAGACTCATGGTTCAAGCCCACCAGACACTTCATGGGAGAAAGATGAGGCTTTCTGCTCCTGCAAAGATTTTAAAAACATCAGAACCCTCTACAAGGCTCTAATTATGGAATCAGAACCAACTTAAAGGCACTCAGTCATAACAACTGTGAACCACAAGGTAGGCAGTTTGAGCCCACTAGAAAAATGAGGAGATTTTCTGCTCCTGCAAAGATTTAAAAGCCTCAGAAATCCTGTGCAGGGTGATGTGAGTTCCAGATGACTCAATGGCACTATGATGACAGGCTGCAGGCCTTGCAGGCACAGGTAAAGGACAGACCTGCCCTCGGAAGCCTCAAGAACATCACTCAGGAGGGTCCCATCATACCGTGAGACGTTTGGCCTGGGCCTGTCTCAGCTACCCTGGATGGAGCCTCGGAGATGGCAAATCAGCGTCCCATAGATTCAGTCTCTAGGTGTCCGGCCCTGGGCTGGGTTCATACAAAGCATCAACGAGAACCACAGACCCTAACACGGGAACAGCAAAGATGGGTCAACACGGTTTGAGAAAATCACATTCCAAGCGGAGCGGTCAGCAACAGAAAAGAACCAAGGCTTCAGAACCAGGTGGGAGTGGCCGTCCAAACCATCGAGATCAACGTGACGCCATGCACGCAGAAGGAACAGGGTTTGACAGGCAGAGGAAGGATGAGGGCACTGAGAGGCAGGAATTAAGGGCAACTGCTTCACATGGTCAGAATCTGAAGTCACATGACCCCTTGACAAGATATTTATATTTCTGTCTCTCTTCTTGTCTATAAAATAAGGATTAAAAATGGTACCTGCCTCCCAGGAGGATTCAACTTGTTCATATAGATAAAGCCATCAGAACCCTGCATGGAACAAAGAAAGAACCTAAACCAATCCACTACCACTGAGGTGATTCAATTCATCTAGATAGGATTTCTGGTACTATGAGTCTTTATGGGAGCAAATAGTCACATCTTTCTCCCTCCGTGAGGCTTGTGAGTTTGAATTACCAACTTTCTGGCTAGTAGTCCAACCCAATGCCTAACCCAAAGCACCATCAGGGTTCCTTGGAACAAAGAACCTCCTCATTAAACATGAGCTCTTGTTATCTTTATCATGTGTTCAGGCACCTTGGAGAAATCCCATAGATCTGGGTGGGATGGAAAACTGGGATAATTTAGTAGGACGGGCAGAGCATGAGAGATCCGGGGAAGGAGAGGAACCTCAAGGTTCTAGGCACAGATTCATTTAAAAGTGACTTTTTAATTGGCTATGTTACAGATAAAACATATTTAAACTACATTTTCATTATGTGACCCACGGAACTAAAATGGAAACACTTGGCATATTGTTCCATTCAAGAGCTGCAGGGAGCTATTGCTTAAACATGTATTTACTTGTGGCCAAAAGAACAAACAAAAATCAAATGTCAGAGTTTAATTATTTGGCTCAAAAATGCATAATGCTAGGGCAGCTTAGGGAGAAAAATAAATAAATTTCTTCTACAAAAATAGGTTACCCAAAATGGTAAAATGACTAATGAAAGCAAAAATAGCTGGCATTTCAAAGCTGATGATATTCTTCATCTGAACCCAGAGGTCCAACTGTGCAGGCTCTGGGCCAGGTTCTGGACCTGGATGGTCATCAGAGAGAAGGGACCCAGGGGTCAGGGTAAGTCTGAAGGACACGAATTCCTACGCTTATGAGTCTCTCTCTTGGCAAACTTTGCAGATAGGAAAGAAGCAGTGATTATTTGTTTTTAAATTGTATTTATTTATTTACTTTTAAACATTTTATTGTGAAGGTTTACAGAGCAGATCAGTTTTCCACTCAACAATCCAGACACGTTTTCTTTCATCTCATTGACTGCAATCCCCACGATGGAACACCGTTCCTCCCACTTCCTCCCTGTTCTTCCTGTTGCCATTCCTCCTTCTTGCCTAATCTTCTGAACTTTGCCCTTGGGTCAGTGATGCCTTTTTGACCTCAAGTGGTTGACTATTCTAAAGTCTTATTGTTTCCTTTATAGAAGGAGTCTATGAACAAAATATTGAAGGATGCAAGATGGAAGAAACACACAGAGTCACTGGACCAAAAGTAACTGATATTTGTTCAACCATTCAAGAGGTATCATATGATCAAGAACCTATAGCATTAAAGGAAGACGTTCAAGTGGGCTGAAGGCATTGGAGAAAAACAAGGCTCCAGGAATTGAAGGAATACAAATTGTGATGTTGCACCCACTCATCTATGACAAGAAATTTGGAAAACAGCTATCTGACCAACCGACTGGAAGAGATCCATATTTGTGCCCATTCCAAAGAAAGGTGACCCAATGGAATGCGGAAATCATCAAACAGTATCATGAATATCACACGTAAGTAAATTTTCCCTGAATATAAGTCAAAAGTGGTTGAAGGTATACATTGACAAGAAGCTGCCAAAAATTCAATCTGGATTCAGAAGTCATGGAACTAGGGATACCACTGCTGATGTCAGATGGATCTTGGCTTAAATACCAGAAAGATGTTCACGTTGTGCTTTATATGACTATGCAAAGGCATTCAACTGTGTGGATCATGATAAGCTATGGATCACATTGCAGAGTGGGTACTCCAGAATATTTCCTTGTGCTCATGAGGAACCCGTACGTAGATCAAGGGGCAGTCATCCAATCAGAACAAAGAAACACTGAATGGTTTAAAATAAGGAAAAGTGTGCACCAGGGTTACATTCTTTCACCATACTTATTCAGTCTGTCTGCTGGACAGATAATCCAAGAAACTGGATTATATGTAGAAGAACACGGCATCAGGACT
The DNA here is from genome assembly GCF_000296735.1 of Chrysochloris asiatica. Classification (NCBI taxonomy): domain Eukaryota; kingdom Metazoa; phylum Chordata; class Mammalia; order Afrosoricida; family Chrysochloridae; genus Chrysochloris; species Chrysochloris asiatica. The sequence continues at coordinate 7,492,660 of NW_006408523.1, read as the reverse complement.
GGGGGAAGACTCATCAGCTCTACTCAATATACCATAAGACCACCTTGCTTGCCGGAAGCGAAGAGGACTTGAAATGCTGGGCACATTTCAATCTATGACAGAGACAATTGAGGGACTCTATACAATCTTCAGTATGAATTGCAACTCAATGTAAAGAAAATGAAAATCCTCAAAATTCAACCAATAAATTGTTGTTGTTAAGTGTCTTCAAGTTGGTTCTGACTCATAGCAACCCTTTATAGCGTCTCGGAGGCTTTTAAAATCTTTGTGGGAACAGAAAGCCTCATCTTTCTCCCACAGAGCGGCTGATAGGTTTGAACCATGGAACTTGTAGCTCACAGTCCAGTGCTTATCGTATGGAGCCACCGCATTACTGGTCCAATTAACAGCGTCATGATAAACGGAGAAAGGATTGAAGTTATCAAGGATTTTGTTTTACCTGACTCCACAATCAACACTCATGGAAGCAGCAGTCAATAAATCAAATAAGCGAATACACTGGACAAATCTGCCAGAAAGGGCCTCCTTAAAGTGTTAAAGCATAAAGATGTCACTTTGAGGACTAAGGGGTGCCTGATCCAAAGCCCTGGAAGGAGCCGCTCCTAAGAGGGGCTGTGGGTTAGGCATGGGACTGTTCTCCTCATGGTCTGTAGTTCAAACCCACCAGCTGTTCTGTGGGAGAAAGATGAGGCTGTCTGCTCCCACGCAGATCTAAGGCGAGTTCTGCTCTGTCCTCTGGAGTGGCTAGAAGTTGGAACGGACTTGATGGCGGTGGACTTCTTGGGTCTTATCACAGATTATACTAAGACCAGGGTCACTGTTTGTTAAAAAGGTCTCTGTCCTTCACCTTCCCCTGGTAGGCAGCCTAGGAGGTGATCCCTGGGCTAGCTGCTCGATCTTCTCTGCTCTCAAACATCCATGGACCCCACATCTCTTCCAGTTGGTGCTAAACCTGGATGAAGTCTTGACAAAGACGAGGAGACACTGGGCCACAAGCTTCAACCTGTTTTCTCGAGTGCTTCCCAAATCCACCAAATCGTAAAGCACTGTCTTGGTTCATTTTGTGTTTCATCTCTTTCTTAGGGTCCATGCACAGGGACGGCAAGATTGACGCAGCACTCCGTGGGTCCCGGGCCCGTGGTGTCTTTGAACTTTCAAATCCATAAAAGCCTAAGTACAGCTAGGTTTCTGATCACAGTTGAACCATAAAGCTCTGGGACAGGACTCCCCCATCACCCGAGTGCCCATGGGAGATGCCAGAGGACATATGGATGCATTGAGAGCCAGACACCATCACTTCCTGGCCCACCTCTCACCCTCACTAAGTCTGGCACCAAAAAAAAAAAAAAAAAAAACCCACATCAGTTGCCTTCAAGTCGACTCTACCACCTGGTGACCCTACGTGTGTCAGAGTAGAACTGCGCTCCATCAGGGTTTCAGTGGCTGATTTTTTTTTCCCCAGTGGCTGAATTTTGGGAAGTAGATTAGTAGGCCTTGCATCCGAGATGCCTCACGGTGCACACAACCTCCAAGCTTTCAGTTAGTAGCCAAGTGTACTCGTCGTCTGCACCATTCGGGAAATCCTAAATCAGCATCCGCAAACCCACTGCCCACAAGTCGATTCCAACTCATAGCCGCCATGAAGGACTCAGCAGAATGGCCCCCACAGGGTCTCTGAAGTTGTACATCTTTTTTTTTTTTTTTTAAGTTTTTATTGTAAATTGAGTGATTGTTTACATGGAAGAACATCGGTTTTACACTCATAGTTTCATTGCAATGATTACAGTCTCCTCCGTGCATCATCATTCAACAGAATTTGCTTCTATTTCCTGTTTTTTTGTGGATTTTTTTTGTTTATTTGTTTGTTTTTTTGGGGGGTGATGTATATAAAAACACTCAGGAATATATAATCATTTAAACGATCAAAGGTCACATTCTGCAAGCCTCCCTTCTGGTTGCCAGCACACAGACTTTCTCTTTCCATGAGTCCAGAGTCCTCAGTTGCTCTTTCTCCATGTCCTCATCTCTGCCTCCATTTCTGGTGTCACTGTTCTCTGGATAGGGTCCCGCTTTCCACTCATATTCTTCTCCCCTGATGGTCCTAGGGTCCTCTGTTCCTGGACTGTAAGATTAACTATTCCCTACTTTTTGTTACAAAACTTCTACCTTTACAGTTGTGACAGTAGCAATTAGTCATGACAGCAATTACTATGGAATCATAAGAATCTTTTCCCCATCTCCTTTCACCAGAACCTTCTAGACAAGATGAAAACTGTTCAGTGAGGATTCCACCTTCCCCTGCACACTCTCAAACTAAACTCCCTCTTTTCCTCTTGAAAACTTGTAAGCCAGTCACTTCATGCCTTTATTACCCTGAGGCTATTCATCATTATGGGAACAGACAGCTTCATCTTTCTCCCACAGAGGAGTTGGTGGGTTTGAACTGCTGACCTTGTAGTTAGCAGCCTGATACCTAACCCACTGTGCCATCAGGGTTCCTTTAAGTCAGTGCCAAACCCAAACCAAATCCAGTGCCATCAAGTCAATTCAAACTCATAGTGACACTGTACTGGCTTTCTTTACAGAAGTAGACAGCCTCATCTCTCCCCACTGGTGGTGGGGATTTGAACCACTGATCTTGCAGGTAGCACATCAAAGCCTAACCCACTATGCACCCAGGGCTCCTTTAAGTCCACACAACAAACTCAAAATGCATCCTGAAATGACACAGGAAACAGATCGCATTGTGGAAGTTTTACCACTTCGAAGCCAAGCCACTAGCGCTGTACATTGGGCTTGGGTTGAGATTAAGACAAAGGAAACACAAGTAGAGCTGTACACAGGCATGATCAGGAATCAGGAGAAAAGGTTTGCTGTGGGTCAGACTGCACTTTCCCCCAAACTACTTGTCACCATAGCTAGACCATGATTCCAGGTATCATGTGATTACCCTCTACCTCGTGATGTGTGGATAATCAGGCAAGATTAGGATGCGATGCACCACCCTTACTCAGATCCAGGCCTGACCCCATGTGAGGGGAGCATCCCTGGGGTGGGGTGCACAGTCCCTGGTGTGGGGCCTCACCACCTTTACTCACAAGACGCAAAAGCTCTGTGAGAGGAGTGAGCATACATCAGAGATCAACCCCTACCAAGAAAGTGGAACCAGGAGTGGAGCGCGTTCTTTGGACCCAGAGTCCCTGTGCTGAGAACCTTCTAGACCCAGGGGAAGATGGAGGCCCACACACCTGGAGATCTCCAAGGACCACCGGGCCCACAGGTGCTGACAGGAGACAAGGACCCTCCCCCCAGAGCCCACAGAGAGAGGAAGCTTTCCCCTGGAGCTGGGGCCCTGAATTTGGACCTCTAACTTCCCACACTGTGAGAGAATACATTTCTGTTTGTTAAAACTGTCCATCCATTTATGTATCTCTGCTATAGGAAACACAAGGCTCCTACCATAGGCCAAATCCTGGGGAATGTTGAGTAGGACCCAGTTGAATAGATGCCTACATCCCCAGCTTCATGGGATTTTCCTCAGGCCTGTCCTAGACCACGTTCCATCCAGGCGCCATGTAAGCTACTTTATCAAAGGATACTTAGACATTTTGCCATGATTTGGGAAGTGACCCTGGAGGTATTTGAATGACTAACTACAGTGCTGGCAATTTTCCAGCAAAATACTGTGTCTGAAAACCTTAGGAGTCCCTAGGTGGTACAAACAGTTAAGCATTCAACTGTTGTTGTTGTTGTTAGGTGCTGTGGAGTCTATTTTGACTCACAGCACTCAACTAAGCACCAAACAGTTTGCAATTTGAACCCATCCAGAGGAGCTCTGGTAGCGTAGTGGTTACGAATCGGGCTGCGAACCTTAAGGTCAGCGGTTCGAAACTACCAGCCGCTCGGTGGGAGAAAGATGAGGCTTTCTACTCCCGTAAAGATTTACACCCTCGGAAACCCTGTACAGGGTCGCTATGGGTCGGAACCGACTCGATGGCACTTAACAACAACAACAGCAGAGGCGCCTAGGAAGAGAAGCCTGGTGACCTGCTCATGAAAAGTCAGTCTTAAAAACCCTTCGGAGCTGTTCGAATCTGTGCATTTGGGATCACCATGAGTTGGAATGGATGGGAATAAACACTGAGAACCTTCCAGGTAAGATGGTAGCTGGAAAATGTTATCCTACGACCACAGCAGCTGGAATGGAAAGAGTTAAAACAACTGCTCAGAGGTCAAGAAACTGCTGTTTCCCCAGCCCAGCTCAGTCTGCCCACACATTCCTGCTAACCACAGCCAGGGGCAGCCTGAGGTCTCGCCAGCTGCCACTTGAAAGAGAGTGGTTTGCTGGAACTGCAAGTCTGCAAATCAAAAGTCTTTGATATATAGTTCACTATGCAACTTCTGTTTAACCCTTCCCTAGCTCTCAGCCTGTGTAGAGGGCTGACCTTCCACATTACCAAGCAGGTTTTAGGTGGGCACAATTCAATCTATGACAGAGACAACTGAGGGTCTTGAAGGAGAGGTGTGTGTGTGTGTTTCCCAGGCTACCCCTGGACTTCACAGAGAAGTGGAGGAGCAGCCTTGTGAAGGCTTGTGGGAAGAGCAGTTCAAGCAGAAGGGGAGCTCAGAGGACATGGTTGGTGCCTGTGCACCAAGCTCAGGGGTGAGATGCATTTGGACTTGGCTCTGGCTCCACATTGGATCCTCATGGGCCCCTTCAGGGTAGATATGAATGATTAGGTCTCACTTTATGGAGGAGGGAAACCGAGGACAGCCTGGAAGTAAATCATTCAAGGTATGTACCTTCCTCAACTAAAAGGTGGTGGAGCTAGAATTCCAACCCAGGCCAGTCTGGTGACCAAAGTCTACCCTCTGGTCAGGATGCCATCCTCAGGAGAGCTAAGACTAGGGCAGGAAACCTAGAGGAACAGGAGGTGGGGGCACCTGCCTGAGTTCAGTCAGGACAGACTTCAACAGGAGAGAAACCCAAGCATGTGTGCTGATGAGTGTCTGAGAGCCAGGCCCCCCCCACCCCATGGTGTAAATTTGTACACCTCTGCCACTCTGCTTCTGTGAGATGGTTTAGCCTGAGTCCCACACGGGAGGGAGGGTGCCCCGTAAGAAGCAGCAGAATCTGCAGGCTGAGACTGCTCTGATGTGGTTCAAACCACTGAATTTGTATTTATTAGCTGTGTGCTCTTGGACAAATAGCCTAACCTCTCTGTGCCTCAATTTACTCCCTATAAAAACATCAACCACACCAAACCTACCGCCATCAAGTCGATTCTGACTCAGCTCATAATGGCCTGAAAACAACCGCAAGTACATGCCAGACATGGTGCTAGGAAGCAGGTGTGTAACTGCTTGTCACACAGTACAGTTCTCAATGAAAGGTTTCACTGATGGCCAGCTGGGAAGCTGATACTCTGTCAAATACAGGCCATTCCCAATGTCTGACCTGATTCTCAACCTCAAAAGACTGATACCTAAGCTCTGAGACTTTCAGGCCTGGAGCGGAACCCACCCCTGTGGTTCAACTTACATGCAAACAATGCACAGACCCCTTAAAGGAGCCGCCACACCAGGGAGGTCTGCACGCCTTAGGAGGAGATCAAGCACTCCAGGTGAAAGGTCAGCATCTGCCCAGAGATAAAGCTCAGACGCCGCCGCTGGCAGGAAGGGACAGGAAAGAAGGGTGAGTGGAAATGGTAAACACTGGAATTGGGAAGAATGCTATATTGTATTATTAGATTGTGAGGCTCGCAACCAATGTCACAAAATAAACTCTGTATGAACGGTGCAATGGAAAATCAATTTGCTGTGTAAAGTTTCACCAAAATCACAAAAATTGTTCTATAGAGTTTAAAAAACAAAAAAAACTCACTATGCCACCAGAGTGCCTACGAGTCTCTGGTTGTGGCTGATGTTAAGTGCCATTGAATCGGTTCTGACTCACGGTGACACTGAATAGGGTTTCTGAGGAGTGGCTGGTGGGTTTGAACTGTTGACCTTACGGCTCAAACCGACATTGGGGTCCAGTGCTTTATCCTATGTGCCACACCAGGACTCCAAGTCTCTGGTTAGGTGGTTATGATGTAGTGGTTCCCCAAGGTAAGAACTGCTAGAAGCAGCCAATCAGCTGAAAGGGTGTTTCCTCAGGGGTGTGGCCTGCATTTGGAATGGACATTGTCACAAAGCTGTCTAGCCTGTGCACTCCCTGTGGGTCCTGCTTCTGGCTATCTTCCTCTGACCTCTGGTTCTTGGGACTTAGACCAGTGGCCAACAATCTTAGCCACAGATTTTGGATTCATCAGCTTCCATGGCCCAAAAGCCAGTGGCCTGTGCCCATCCAACCTGACATTTGACCCACAGACATGGGGTCTCTATTTGACTGTGGAAGTCACTTCGTGAGATGAGCGTTTCTCTATATACATACATAGTCCTGGTGTGGCGCTGTAGGATAAGCACTGGACTGCTAACCGCAAGGTTGGCATTTCAAACTCACCAACTGCCCCTTGGAAAGTCTTTACAGGATTGCTGTAAGTTGGAACGGACTCAATGGCACACGCAACAACATATAAGCTTCATATGTCCAATTCCACTGAGATTATTCCAGAGCATAGAAAAGGATGGAAAACTCCCAAACTCATTCCATGAAGCAAGCATATCCCCGATACTAAACCGAATAAGTATTTTAAGTCATACTTTATTGATGAAGATCAAAGAGCACAGCCTTCAGGATGGATTGCACCTCAGTGTAAAGAAAACAAAAATCCTTACCACTGGACCAATAAACAACATACATATAAATGGAGAAAAGTTGAAGTTCTCAATGACTTCATTCTTCTTGGATCAATCATCAACATTCATGGAAGCAGCAATCAGGAAATAAAATGATGTATTGCATTAGGCAAATCTGCTGCACAGCCCTTTTTAAAGTATCGAAGAGCAAAGATGTCAGCTTGAAGACTAAGGTGAGCCTGCTCCGAGCTATGGTATTTTCAATAACCTCATATGGATGCAAAAACTGGACAGTGAATAAGGAAGACTGTAGAAGAGTTGATGCATTTGAGTGATGGTGTTGGAGGAGAGTATTGAAAGTGCCATGGGCTGCCAAAAGAACCGACAGATCTGTGTTGGAAGAAATATAGTCAGAATGTTACTTGGAGGCCAGGATGGCCAAACTTTGTCTCTCATAGTTTGGAAATATGTGAGGAGGGAGGGACCAGTCACTGGAGAAGGATATCATGTGTGGTAGGGTGGAGGGTCAGAGAAAAAGATGAAGACTCCCAACGAGATGGATTGGCACA
>NW_006408523.1:7475514-7479795 GCF_000296735.1 Chrysochloris asiatica | reverse complement strand
GCAGCCAGAGTGCTCCTTGGAGACCAGGATGGCCAAAGTTCGTCTCTCATACTTCAGACATATTGTCAGGAGGGACCAGTTGCTGGAGAAGGGCATCATGTTTGGTAAGGTGGAGGGTCAGAGAAAAAGAGGAAGACCCCCAACGAGATGGATTGGCCAAGTGGCAGCATCAATGGCTCAAATGTGGCAACAATAGAGAGGTTGGCTCAGGATCGGGCAGGGTTTCATTCTGCTGTGCATTAGGTCGGTATGAGTCGGTACCAACTCAATGGCACCTAACAACAACAAAGACTTCAATTTGCTTCCATCCACAATCAATGTTCATGGAAGCATCAGTCAAGAAATCAAGAGATGTATTGTATTAGGCAAACCTGTTGCAAAAGACCTCTCTAAAAGTGTTCAAGAGCAAAGATGTCAGTTTGAGAACTAAGGTGTACTTGATCCAAACCATGGTATTTTCCATCGGCTCATCTGCATGTGAAAGCTGGACAATGAACAAGGAAGATCATAGAAGAAGTGATGCGTTTGAGTTAAGGTGCTAGAGAAGAATATTACAAGTACCAGGGACTGCCAGAAGAACAATCTCATTGGAAGAAGTATAGCCAGAGTGCTCCTTAGAAGCCAGGATGGCCAGACTCTGTCTCTCATACTTTGGGCATGCTATCAGGAGGTGGACCAGTCCCTGGAGAAGGACATGCTTTGTAAAGTGGAGGGTCAGCGAAAAAGAGGAAGACTCCAACGAGATGGAGGCACAGAGGCAACAGATGGTCTCAAATATAACAACTGTTGAGATTGGCACAGGACTGAGAAGTATTTCATTTTGTTGTGCATAGGGTTGCTATGAGTCAGACCAGACCTACAACAACACAGTATAAATGTTTGTTGTTAAATTGTCATTGAGACGGTTCCGACTCGTAGCGATACCGTATAGGGTTTCCAAGGAGCAGCTGGTGGGTTTGAACTGCCAACCGTGAAGTTAGCATTCTAGTGCTTATCATATATGCTGGACTGTCTAAGGAGCTCTGGCAGCATAGTGGTTATGAGTCAGGATGCTAATCTCAAGGTCAAAAGTTCGAATCTACAAGCTGTTTCACGGGAGAAAGATGAAGCTTTCTGCTCCCATAAGGATTTACAGCTTCAGAAACCCTAAGCATGGTCGCCATAAGTTGGAACCGACTCCAAGGCACATAACCACCACCACCACCACCACCACCACGACCACCACCACGGATTGCCAGAATGAACAACTGTATGTTGGAAGGAGTCCAGTCACAATGTTCCTTCAAAGTGAAGATGGTAAGACGTCCTCTCTCCAATTTTGGACAGGTTATCAGGAGGGACTGTCCCTGGAGAAGGACACCATGTTTGGAAAAATGGTGTTGGTGGTGGTCGTTGTGTGCCTTGAGTTGAGACTGACTCATATCGAACCTACAGACGGTTTCCGAGGCTGTAAATCTTCACGGGAGCAGACAAAAAGCTTCATCTTTCTCCCACGGGGTGACTGGTAGATTTGAACAGCTGATCTTGTGGTTAGCAGTCCAACCAAAACCCACTACCCCACCAGGGCTCCTTTGGAAAAGTGGAGGGTGAGAAAAAAAGAGGCAGACCCCCTGCAAGATGGACTGATACAGTGGCAACAACGGTGGGCTCAAACACAATTATGAGGCTGGCGAGGGACGGGGCAGTGTTTCATTCTGTTGTGCTAGGTAGGGTTGTTATGAGTCAGAATCAACTCGACAGCACCGAACGACTTGATGGTGCTTTGGAATAAACACTGGACTGCTAATCTGCAGGTGCTCTGTGGGAGAAAGATGAGGCTTTCTATTCCCATAAAGATACATAGGCTCGGAAACCCTATACAAGGCTGCTATGAGTTGGAATTGACTTGATCATGGTGTGTTTTGTAATGGGACGATGGTGAATACATTTCAGAGAAGCTTCCAGACTAATAGTGAGCAGGACGGAAGGCTTGGTGATCTCCTATTAGTAATCAGCCAATGAAAACCCTAAGTCAAGGATTCAATCCACAACTGATCACATGACGGTGCAGGATCAGGAAGCATTTCCTTCCGTTGTGCATGAGCTCACCATCAATGGACAACTCCACACCACCACCACCAACATAGCCTACCCAAGCTGACTACTCATCACAGACCTGGAGAACAGAATGCACCATGGCAAGTTAGGGGACAAGCGTTCAGGTGGAGGGACAGCAGGTGAGATGGAGCTAATTGGTCACAAGGAGAAGAACTGGGAGCAAGGAGGGTAGTGGAGGAGTCACAGAGGAGGGTTTGGAGTTTATTCTTAGTTGAATGTGGTAGCTCCAGGCATGCATTAGAAACTTGAGGAAGAATGACTCCCCACATGTGGATGAGACAGCCCATCCGCCAACCCATCCCACGCTCCAGGTGGGTCTCTTTTTACCTCAGAAACCCAGTTCCACTTTGGTCTTCTGGTGAGGGGTGTCCCTCTGTCTAGAAGGGTCTATCTGGTCTGGGTCTATCTCCCTGAGGGCAGAGCAGTGTCTCCTACATCCGTCCCTCTCTCAGCATGTCAAACTTGGACTCGCCAGTCATGATGGTTAATTGTTGTCAAGTCTGCCTCGACTCTTGGAGACCCCGTGTGTGTCAAACCAGAGCTGTTCTATTGGATTGTCTTTTCCTTTTACTGTGTTTTCAAGGATGCTTTGTCTCTTAAGTTCTCATTAAAGAAATTTAACATCAGTTGTTCCGAGTCCTGGTGTAGCGCTGTAGGGTAAGCACTAGACTGCTAGCCACAAGGTCAGCAGTTCAAACCCACCAACCACTCCTCGGAAACCCTCTATAGGGTCGCTATGAGTCGGAACCACCACATCACTTGTTGGGGGATGTTGTAATGTTCTTTACAATGTGTGTGTATTCTTGTCCTTTTCGTCTGGTTGCTCCATTTTCCACAGGGTTTTCAATGGCTGAGTTTTCTAAAGTCGATCACCAGACCAGCCTGACTCCAAAGTGCCTCTGGGTGGGTTCGAATAGCTAACCTTTTGGTCAGTAGTTGAGCACTTAGCCATTTGTCATCTGGTAACTCCTTGCTAACTGCTACCATCCACTGTATTCCAGTCGGTTCTGACTCACAGAGACCTCAGAGGACAGACAAGAACTGCTCCTTAGGGTTCTGAAGACTTTCCGACTCATAAAGACCCGAGGAGCAGTTGGTGGGGTTGAACCACCGACCTTATGAGTCTCAGTCCAGTGCTGATCCTACAGTGCCACACCAGGAGTCTGTTGTTGTTGTTGTGAAGTGCCGTCGAGTCGCTTCCGACCCATAGTGACCCTGTATAGGGTTTCCAAGGAGCAGCTGGAGAACTTGAACTGCCGACCTTGCAGTTCAAACAGCTTTGCAGTCTGGCACATTAACCCACAGTGCCATACCAGGAGTCCGTTAGTCCTCCATAAACCTGTGTTGAGAGGAAGCGCCAGGCGCCCATTCGACCCAGGCCTTGTTGGTGTTGGCATGGTGCTTACCCAGACTCAGGCCAACCCCCAATGAAAGACCCAGCCTTCTGAGGACGTCATCTCAAGGACCCAGTGTTCTGTGGTGATTTATTTGCAGCTGTCGCTGACAAATGCTTTAAACACTCACTTGTGCCAGGCGGCATATTTTATGAACCAAATTATTAACTATGTAAACAGTTAAATGTGTAAGTAAATAAACTCCCAGGGCTGTCTGTGGCCAGGATACCCACACAGGGAGAGTCAACGGGTGCAGATATCTGCTGTGGAGAGAGAGAGAGCGTGCCCAGCCTGTCCCTGGACACTCAGACGGTGGGCCCGGGACCGTGACTACTTTTGTCTACATAGCATTCACTGACTTACTCAATCTCTTTACACAGGGCTGCTACTAGTTGGCTGCTTGCCTTTTCCTCACCCACATCCAGAAGGAGACAAAAGATGTGGTAAAATTCTGAGCCCAGCGGCTGAGTAGTTTCCCAGGCGTTAGAGGTTATGTCTGGGCCTGTCTCCAAGGGGCCACTGAAAGTGGAATCCGAAATCCAAGGCTTTTCTTTGAGGACTCTGGAGGTTTCTGTGATGTGTCAAAGGCGAGGAGGAGATGGGGTCCCAGTGTCACACAGAGAGGACATGGCCTCTTATTGGCAGGCGTGGGGATCGGGAGGTTGACTTTCGTCAGAGCCACCACACGGGTGTGGGAACACCCCTTAATGGATCGTGAGCACCTCCAGGCACTAGGAGTGAGGTACACAGGACACAAAGCCATGTAATATCTCGTAAGCTAACTCTACCA
>NW_006408523.1:7473550-7475414 GCF_000296735.1 Chrysochloris asiatica | reverse complement strand
CCACACCAGTAGACAAAATAAAATATAAGATTAAAAAAGTTTTTCTTGCATCAAATGAGAATGAAAGCATAACATACTAAAATCTTTGGGACAAATCAAAAAGCAGGGCTTGGGGGCAATTTGTAGTTGTAAATGCACTGAAAACAGAGAAAGAGATTAAATCAGCATCCTAGCCCAAGCCTAGAGTCACCAAAAGAAAGGAAATGACAGAGATCTGAGCAAAAATAAACCAAATAAACCAATAGGACTCAACAGAAGTTGGTTCTTTGACAGAGCAAATAAGATGAACAGCCCACTGGAAATTTTAACAAAGAAAAAGAGGAGAAGATGTAAATAACATAAACAGTAAATAAAAATAGATGATGCCACAACCGAACCACCTGAGCTACAAGGGATAATAAAATATTACTATCAATAACTGTACTATAATAAATCTGAAAATCAAGAAGAAATGGATACATTTCTATCAGCACACCCTCTACCCAACCTGATACAATCTGAGGTAGAACATTTTGAAATGACCACCATAGAAGAAGATATTAAAAACTCTCAACAAAAAAATCCTGGTCCAAAGGCTTCATTGGTAAATTCTACCATTTAGAGAAGCCCTAACACTGATTCTACTCAAACTCTTCTAGAACATAAAAGAGGATGGAAAATTCCCAAACTCATTCCATGAAGCAAGCATAACCCTGATACCAAAACCAAACAAAGAAACCACTAAAAAGGGAAATTACAGACCAGTGTGCCTGATGACCATAGACCCAAATGCTCTCCACAAAATTCTAGCATATATACTGCCACAATATATCCCAAAAAATGCTTTGTGGCCAGATGGAATCCTAGCCAGCCATACAGGATGACTCACCATTGGAAAACCATTTAATGCAATTTACCACATCAATAAAACAAGGGAAGAGAGTCACATGGTCCTATCAATTGATGTAGAAAAGGCATTTGGTAAAATCCAACACCCATTTTTTATAAAAATGCTCAGCAATACAGGAATATAAGGGAAATTTCTCAATATAATGAAGGCCATAGATACAAAATGAGTGGCCACAATTATTCTCAATGGAGAGAGATTGAAAGTATTTCCATTGGGAATGGGAGTCAGACAAAACTGTCCTTTATTGCTATATTGTTGTTGTTTAGTACCGTGGAGTTGGTTTCGACTCATAGCAACCCTGCACAGGGTTTCCGAGGCTGTAAATCTTTACAAGAGCAAAAAGCCTCATCTTTCTCCCGCTGAACAGCTGGTAGTTTTGAACTGCCGACCTTGAGGTTAGCAGCCCAATTCATAACCACTATGCTACCAGAGTTCCTTATTACTATACCTACTCAATACTGCACTAGGAGTCCTAGCCAGAGTAATATGGCAAGAAAGGGAAATAAAAGGCATCCAAATTACCAAAGAGGTAAAATAATATCTATTTATAGATGATACGGTCTTATATAGAGAAAATTCCAGAGACTCGACAAGAAAATGCTGGAAGTAATAGGAAGATTCAGCAAGGTAGCAGGGCACAAGATTAACATTGAAAACTCTGAGACCAGAAGAACTAGATGATGCTCAGCTACCCTACCGGCTGCTCAGAAAGGGATCACATTAGAAGGTCCTGGATGTTATTGTTAGGTGCCATCAAATCCGTTCTGACTGCTTAGGACCCTCTGCACCACAGAACAAAACACTGCCTAATCCTGCACCATCCTCTCAATCAATGTGACATTTGAGCTCACTGCTCTTCAGTATGATACTTGACTTAGTCTTTTCCAGTTGCTCTTTGACATTTTCTCTTCAGTTCTTTTACCTCAGCATTTCTTCCGTTTGCTTTATCATCTCCACCCTGGAGAGCAAATTTCA
>NW_006408523.1:7470234-7472242 GCF_000296735.1 Chrysochloris asiatica | reverse complement strand
GCATTTAAAATATTAGTGGCATAACTTTCAGCATCATAGCATCCTGAAAACCACCATAGTACTACAAATCAGCAACATATGAATGGTGGTGGCTGTGTGCCGACTCATAACAACCATGAACAGGGTTTCCAAGTTTTCTCTCTCTATATATATAAAGGTTTCCAATCTTTACGGGAGCAGAATGCCTTTTTTTCTCCTGCGGAGCAACTGGTAGTTTCGAACTGCCGACATTGAGGTTTGCAGCCCGATTCATAACCACTACACTACTAGAAACATATATCACTATGAGTTAGAACAAATTCCATGGTACTTAACAATAAACCACAACAATGATCTCTATATAGCACTGGACCACAAGGTCAGAGGCTCAAATTCCCCAGTTGTTGGTAAGTACCCTTGAATGAATTTTGACTCACAGGAACCCTATATAGGGTTTCCGAGGACTGGCTGGTGAATATGAATCCCTGTTGCTATGGAATCTATTTCAACTCATAATGACCCCACATGACCGAGTAGAATGGCCCATAGGGTTTCCAAGGTTTTTCTCCTGTGGAGCGTACAGTGGGTTTGATCTCTTGACTTTTGGGTTAGTAGCTGAGTGCTAACCACCGTACCACTGAGGTATCATAAACACACACACACACATATATATTTAATGTTTTATTGTGAATTATGTGGTAGTCTACATGGGAGGACATCAGCTTCACATTGATCCCATCATATATCGTTTCCTTGCCATGGTTACAATTCCTTCCATGTATCATCCACCAACCAAAGGGTATACCCCACCAGCCTGCCCCCTGGTTGTCCGCATACCTCCCCTCTCTCTCTCCGGGTCTAAGACACACACATATTTTAAGAAAAGTTTCTTTTAGGGGACTGATGCTGTGATTGTGGGCATTGACAAGTCTAAAAGCTTTAGGGCAGGCAACAAGCTGGAACCATGTAGGGTTAATGCTACAGTGTTGGGCAGAATGGCTCGCTTTCTGGGAAACTTTTCCTCTTAAGGCTTTTCCTCTGGTTGGTGGAGGTCCATGCGCATTACCAAGTATGGCCTTCTTTATTTACAGTCTACTGAATGTGGATGTTAAACACACAACCACGCCTGCAAATGCCTTCACGGCAACACTCAGATCAGGGTCTGATTACATAGCTGGAGGGTGAGCCCTAAGCACGAAACAGAATCCTCACTTCCATGCAGGACACCCACTGAGTCTGGTGGCTCCATAAGGTAAGCACAGGACTAGGAACCACAAGATGGATGGGTCAAGCCCACCAGCTACTCTGAAGGAGAATCTGAGGCTCTCACTTCCACAAAGATGTTTAAACAACATCACTACGACAATTAACAACATGCAGGAAACCCAGGTTCTGCTCTGGGTTCCGTTTCCAGCCAATGCCCCAGCTGTGTAGCCACCAGCCCTCTGTCAGCAGGGGCAGTGGAGGCATGCGTGCCGCTGGGACGACATTAGCATCACACGTAAGCACACTTCTGCTGAAGAACAGTCAAAACCAGTCGCAACAGTACATTGACAGGGAGCTGCCAGAAATTCAAGCTGGGTTCAGAAAAGGATGCGGAACGAGGGATATCATTGCTGGCATTAGTTGGATCTTGGAAAAAAAGCATAGAATACCAGAAGGAAGTTTACTTGTGCCTTATGGACTATGCAAAGAGTTTCAACTGTGTGGATCATAACAAACTATGGGTAACATTGAAGAAGAATGGATATTCCAGAACAGTTCGTTGTGTTCATGAGGAACCTGTACAAAGGCCAAGAGTCAGTCTTTTGAACAGAACAAAGGGGCATTGAATGGTTTAAAATCAGGAAAGTTTTGCACCAGGGTTGTATTACTTAAGCATAAGTATTCAGTCTGCATGTTGAGCAAATAATCCAAGAAGCTGGATTATATGAAGAAGAATGTGACATCAAGATTGGAGGAAGATTCTTACCAGCCTAAATGTATGCAGATAACACAACCTTGCTTGCTGTAAGTGAAAGACTTAAAA
>NW_006408523.1:7454376-7463674 GCF_000296735.1 Chrysochloris asiatica | reverse complement strand
CTGCTCCTCGGAAACCCTATACATATATATACACGTATATATAGTATGTATACATTTATTGTGAATTGGGTGATGGTTTACAGAGCAGGTCAGTTTTCCATTCAACAATTCACACCTACTTTGTTTCACCTCACTGACTGCAATCCCCACAATTGTAACCTCACTCCTCCCACTTCCTCCTGTGTTTCCTGTTTCCATTCCTCCTCCTTTCCTATCATCTTCTGAACCTTGTCCAGTTCTTGGGTCAGTCCTTTTGATCTCAAATGGTTGATTATTTGGAGGCGTGCATACCTCCTTCATGTTATTCCTCTTACAGAACAGCCAATTGTTTACCTGAAAACTGGGCCACAGGGGGCGCTCAGTTCTAGACCTGAAAGTGACCAAGGGCCACAGGGGGCGCTCAGTTCTAGACCTGAAAGTGACCAAGGGCCAAAGTCTCATAGGGTTTCAGTCTCTATCAGACCAATGAGATAGCAGAGATTGATTACAAAGATGCTTGATTTCTAGTTTGTAAACTGTTTGTAAACAACCCCAAAGTCCAATAATAGAGGATTCGTTAAAGAAATCATAGCACTTTTGTCTGGTAGTGGAATGTGTCCTGTCCTGTTTCCTGCAGGTCCCATGGGACTTTCCTTAACCCGGCTGTCTTCCTTCACTGATCCTTCCTCTTTCCCAAGATGGAGAGTGAGCTATAGGCATAAGGTGGGGTCTTTTGATTGGAGAAGCTAATCCTTTTCTTCATCCTCTTCCGCGGTGTGGGCCAATGGGAGGCAGTGACAGAGGTACCATTTCCTAGAAGTGAGGTGCTCCATGGTCTGCATTGAGGTACAGAGAACTAGCAAGCCCACTTTGTCCCTCATTGTAAGTTACACCTGCCAACTTTGTATCAATTAGCACCAACAAGTTGCCACAGAGTTCATTGCAATTCATGGCTGACCCCATCTGTCAGAGTAGAATGATTCTGCATAAGGTTTTCAGTGGCTGCTGCTTTAGGCAGGAGGTCCCCAGGGCTTTCTTCCCAGGTGTCTCTGGGTTAGCAGTCAAAAACGTTAACCATGGGCTTCACCCAGGGACTCCCGTTGTAAGTTACATCTTCCAATTTAGTTTATTGTTTTATTTTTGGCATTTTCAGTAGGTGTTTTTTTTGTTTTTTTTTTTAAATCAAAAAGTCTTTAATGTGAATTGAGTAAAAGTTTACAGGGCACATCATCAGTTTTACATTCAACAAATCATATGCTTTGTTTCATTACATGATTATAATCACGGTGGCACTTTGGCTTTTCATCTGCTAACCCTTACGTGTTATCTCCCCATGGATTTGGGTTGTGATGCTATTTATTGAGCTCTCTCAAAGATCCTCAAAAACACTGAATCGAATACTATGAATAGAATATTATGTAGCCATGGAAACTGGCAGAGAAAAATAATTATGACATTCTCAGGTAAGAAAGAAGGAGAAAAATTTTTGTAACATACCAAAGCAAATTGAAAGGGATGCCCACGTATTGAGGGGGGGTATTTTTGTCTTCTAACTTATCCTGTATTCTCTATGTTATTTGCACATGTTTGTGTTAATTTTGAAATTTACAATATGGAGAGATACACAGGCTGAACAGGTATGGGAGGAAAGTCGGGAGTGTACCCACGTGGTTATAAAGGTTGGACGGAGGGAATGTGCACAGGAGTCCTGGGGTGGTGCTGCAGTGGATAAGGCAAGGTTGGTGGTTCAAACACAGCAGCCGCTCCTCGGAAACCTTTTACAGGGTCACTATGAGTCAGAACCAACTCCAAGGCTAGCAACAACAACAACAACAACAATGTGTATAGGGGGCAAAATTATGAAAACGTCTTACAACATTAACAAATACCTTGCGGGAATGAATTCCTGGGCCGGAGGGCTCAGGACCACAGTCTGAAGGGACACCATGGTCAATTGGCATCACACAGTCCACAAAGACCTTCTTCTACAAAATTCTTTTTTTGTATTGATCGGGGTCTTACAAGGTCATGAGCAGCCACCTAAGATGTTGCTGTTGGTGTCTCCATGTGTGGAGAATAGAAGAGTGATGGAAATAGAAGGCACTTGGAATCAATTAGTCCACTGGACTGAACAATGTAAACATCTGTCTCCATGATCCAGAGACCAGAACTAGAGGGTGCCCAGCTACCTACTGTTCTGAAAGGGATCACACTGGCTGGTCCTCTACAGAGTGGGAGAAAATGTGGATGGAAACTTAAAAGTTATAAACGAGAGCAGGCGTGCTGGTTAGAAAGAGACTGGAGGAAGCTGAGTCAATGGCCCTCAGGCATTCTTCAGGTCTGAGATGGAATTCATCCTGCAGCTCGATTTTCAGCCGAGCAGTCGACAGGCATATAAGGGGGACAACACTAGTGAGGTACGCACACCACGGGATGGCCAACCATTCCATCTGAAGGGGCAGCATTTACCTAAGGGTTGGGAAAGGTGGACTGGAAATAGGAATCCTAGGAGGAAGGGGGTAAGTGATGTTCCCTGGAGGGGACTGCTGTCACTGAGCTGGAACCAAGTGCATGATTTGTTGAATGTAACATGGATCATCTGCTCTGCAGAACTTCATTCAATTTACAACAAAAAGTTTTCAGAAAAATCTGTCCAAACATACAAAGGGGCTTCAAAAAGTCACAATGTTTCCTTTCAAAAAGGAAAATGGAATGAAAAGGCCCTGGAAATTTTCCATGAACTTGGTGAAGCCCCTTTACACTTTCCTCAGGGGTCTGCCTTCCTCCTTGACCGCCCCTCCACCTTTCAACCCTTCCTTTGTGTCCCGGAGCTACTTTCTGCATAGCATACTGATCACTCAGATGTCTCTTCCCTTTTCCATATTGGCAAGTTGTTGGGGCGGAGCCTGACTCAGCTCAGTGCTACATACAGCAACTAGCAGGACATCTGGCTCATGATTGGTGCTCATCACTTATGTTGGTTTGCTGTATCTGTGATTGGATGGATACAGGATACCTTAATACAGTTTCAAGGACCTGAAGGGTGCTATAGAATAGCACTGGACCACAAGATGGGTTTGAACTACAAACGCATTGGCTCAAACCCACCAGCTACTCTTTGGAAACCCTGTGCAGGGTCACTATGAATCGATACATATACAATGACATTTAACAACAATACAAAGGGTGGTTAAGGAGCCCTGGTGGCACTGTAGATAAGCACTGGACTGCTAACCACAAGGTGAATAGGTCAAACCTACCATCTGCTCTGAGGGAGAAAGATGTGGCTTTCTGCTCCCAGAAAGATGCCATCTTGGAAACCCTACATAGGGTCAGTATGAGTGGGAATCGACTCTGTAGTGGGTTAAAAGGTGGTTAAGGGGCCTAGTGGTGCAGTGATTAAGCACTCAGTGCTAACTGAAAACTGGTGGTTCTAGACCACCCACTGCTCTGTGGGAGAAAGATACGGTCGTCTGCTCCTATACCAATCACAGCCTTGGAAACCCTCTGGGTCAGTTCTGCTATGTCCTGTAGAGTTGTGATGAGGCAGAATGGATTAGCTGGTAATGGGATAAACGTTGACAAAGGTGCTCTGGTAGCACAGTGGCTAAGCACTTGGCTGCTGACCAAAAGTTCAGCGGTTCGAATCCACCAGCTGCTCTTTGGGAGACAGATGAGGCAGCCTTGGAGGCTCTATGGGAGCAGTTCTAATCTGTCCTATGAGGCCACTGTGAGTCAGAGTTCCCTCAATAGCAGCCGGTTAAAAGGTGGTTATGGATGCCATGGAGAGCAGCTAGCTCTTTGTCAAGACGCAGGAAGTACAAGTGGGCTGGAAGAAGACAAAACCCTCGGCAGCAGCGGAGACGTTGCTCTCCAGAGGGAGGTGTCGGGGGAGACCGCCTCTCCTCCTCTGGAAATGGTAAGACTAGAAGAGCCTGTCATCTGTCTGGGGCAGCGTACTTGTGTCTGAGCCTTAAGGCAAGGGGTAGCCTGGGTGAACTCAGGGCGTCCCATGGGTAGAGTGAGAGTCTTGTTGGCTGTGAGACAAATCTCACTGTGGAATAAATAAGGCAGCGTTTAGATGGGGTTCTGACAGTCTCTGTCTCAACTTCATGAAGAGCAGCTGCAGGAGAACGTTTGTCTGGGAAACACACCTGACTTTGAAACAGCACACCTTCCTCTCTTCTCACTCGCCTCTGCAGAGCCGCCACATTGGGAGCTCTCTCTTGTGGTTGTCAACTCCTCTTCACTTACAGTAAGCAGATCTGTGTCATCTGCATGTCACAGGATGTGTTCAGTGAGTCTTTCTCCAGTCCTGATGCCATGTTCTTCTTCATAAAATCCGATTTCCAGATTATTTGATCAGCATATAGATTGAACGAATACAGCCTTGGACACACATCTTTCCTGATTTCAAACTACACGGTATCCCTTTATTGCGGTCAGAGATTGCAGCTTTCAGTAATGGCTACACCTTAACATAAAGAAAACAAAACTCCTCACTTTTGACACTTTGAGAAACAGAAAAGATTGAAGTTGCCAATGATTTTATTTTACGTGGATCCACAATTAATGCCCATAGAAACAAACAATAAAAACCCCACGTATGCCATCGAGTCAGTTCTGACTTATAGCGACCCCGTATAGGGTTTCTGAGGCTGTAAGTGTTTACAGGAGCAGAAAGTCTCATTTTTCTCCCACGGTTGTTGACCTTGAGGTTAGCAGTCCAGTATTCATCCTACAGCGCAAAATGACATATATAGTATTGAACACATTTGCTGCAAAGACCTCGCTGAAAGTTCAGAAGCAAAGATGTCACCTTGAGGACTAAGATAAGCCAGGTCTGACCCAAGTCAGGACATTTCAATAGCCTTATATTCATGTGAAGGCTGGAAGATGAGTAAGGAAGACCAGGGGGAAATTGATACAGTTGAGTCATGGTGTTGGCATCTGAGGCCAACTTTATCAATAACAGAAGAGACCCTGCAGATACAGCCAATAGATGGTGTGGTGCTGTAGGATAAGCACTGGACCACAAGGTCAGTTTGAACCACATGTCAGCAGTTCAAACCCACCAGCTGCTCCTTAGAAACCCTATACAGGTCGCTATGAGTTAGAACCAACTCAACAGCACTTATCTACAACACGACCACCACAAAGAAGGTGCCTTGGTGGTACAGAGGTTAAACTGTTCCACTGTAACTGAAAGGTCAGCAGTTCAAGCCCACTAGTTGCTCCGAAGGAGAAAGATGTGGCTGTCTCCCCGTCTCCCCCATAAACACTACAGCCTTGGAAACCCCTGGAGCAGTTGTCCTCTGTTGTTTACGACATGACATCCGTGGGCTTGGTGTTTCATCTCAGGGGATGAATAGTCTAGCAGAAGTCATAGACATGCTCCCAGATAAATACTTTACAAAGTAGAATGTGGAGAAGAGCTTTTAAAAAGACTTAATTACATGCTGGGAGTCTAGATCAAAGGAGGGAATCTACTCCAGGCCTCAGGCTGTGACATTCAAGTTGAACCTTGAAGGGAAGGTAGGATTTGGGCCAGTGGGAATGTAAGGAAGAGCCTCCCAGGCAGAAGACCCAATAAAAAAGGCATCCATGGGGTGGGGTGGGGGTGGCAAGGTGCACACGGTGTAGTGTGAGCTCAGCTGGTCAGTTAAACACTTTTTCCAGTTCTTCACTGGGGAGGCAGGAACTTAACATGGCTCACCCTGTTTTCACCTGGGTTATGTGTGTGTGTGTTTGTATGGGGAGGGGGTTAATCACAGCATTCCAGAGTCCACATTCGATGTGTGTGTGTGTGTGTGTGTGTGTGTGTGTGTGTGTATGGGGTGGGGGTTAATCACAACATTCCAGCATCCACACTCCATGTCTGGGTTGCGTGTGTGTGTGGCTGTTAATCACAGCATTCTAGGGTCCATGTTCCACCCCTGGGTTGACAAGAGACATTCATGCAGTGGTAGCCATGGTGGCAGCTTGTTTCTGGCTCCCTAATCTTGACATCCTGTGACTAGATTGGGTCTTTGATCTTCATCAGTAAGTATTTTAAGTCTTCTTCACTTTCAGCAAGCAAGGTTGTATCGTCTGCATATGGCGGGTTGTTCATGAGTCTTCCTCCAATCCTGATGCCACATTCTTCTTCATACAACCCAGCTTCTTGGATTATTTGCTCAACATACAGATTGAATAAGTATGGTGAAAGAATACAACCCTGTCGCACACCTTTCCTAATTTTAAATCACTCAGTGTTCCCGTGTTTTGTTCGAACAGCTGCCTCTTGATCTAGGTACGAGTTCCTCATGAGCACAGTTTAGTGTTCTGGAATACTCCTACTTCGCAATGTTGTCCATAGCTTGTCATGATCCACACAATCAAAAGCCTTTGCGTAGTCAATAAAGCACAGGTAAACATCTTTCTGGTATTCCCTGCTTTCAGTCAAAATCCATCTGACATCAGCAATGATAACCCTCATTTTATGTCTTCTACTGAATCCGGCTTGAACCTCTGGAAGTTCTCTGTCAATGTATGCTTGCAGCCATTTTTGAATTATCTGTAGCAAAGTTTTACTTGCATGAGATTTTAATGATATTACCCGATGATTTCTGCATTCCATTGAGTCACCTCTCTTTGGAATGAGCACAAATATGGATCTCTTCCAATCAGTTGGCCAGGTAGCCAATGCCTTCGATGCTCCTTGGACTTCTTTCTTCAGTACTATTAGCTTTTGATCATATGTTACCTCTTGAAATGGCTGAACATTGACCATTCTTTTTGGTACAGTGACTCTGTGTATTCCTTCCATCTTCTTTTGATGCTTTCTGCATCATTCAATATTTTGCCCATAGAATACTTCAGTATTTCAAGTCGAAGTTTGAATTGTTTCTTCAGTTGCCTCAATTTGAGAAATGCTGAGCATATTCTTCCCTTTTAGTTTTCTAACTCCAGGTCTTTGCACATTTCGATATAATATTTAACTTTGTCTTCTTGAGCTGCTCTTAGAAATTTTCTATTCAGCTCTTTTGCCTCATTTCTTCCATTTGCTTTAGCATCTCTATGTTGGAGAGCAAGTTTCAGAGTCTCTTCTGACATCTATTTTGGTCTTTTCCTTCTTTTTTTTTGCTTTCTTTCTGTATGGTATTTTTTATGTCACCCCACAGCTCTTCAGGTTTCCAGTCTTTACTGTCTAATGCATCAAATGTGTTCTTCAGATGAGCTCTACATTCAGGTGGGATATAGTCACTGGAGTCCTGGTGTGGTGCTGTGGGTTCATGCACCAGACTGGAAAGCCATTTGAACTGCAAGGTCGGCGGTTCAAACTCACCAGCGGCTCCTCGAAAACCTTATACAGGGTCACTATGGGTCGAACTGATTCAAATGGCACATAACGACAACAACAATATTCAAGGTCATATTTTGGCTCTTGTAGACTTGTCTTGATTTTCTTCAGCTTCAGCCTGAACTTGCATATGGGTAGTTGGTCTGTTCTAGTCTTCCTCTGGTCTTGTTTTGACTGATGATATGGAGTTTTTCTACCATCTGTCTCCACTGATGTAGTCAATTGGATTTCTGTGTATTCCTATTCCATCTGGTAAGGCACCATCACATTGTTGTTGTTGTTGTTGTTGTTAAGTGCCATTGAGTCAGTTCCAACCCATAGCGACCCTGTATAGGGTTTCCAAAGAGCAGCTGGTGAGCTTGAACCACCGACCTTGCAGTTCAAATGACTCTGCAGTCTGATGCATTAGCCCACAGCACCACACCAGGACAATGTTTGACCAAATACAGCAGGTTAATTTTTAAGTTTATAATTTTGTATGGCTTGTGAATAATGTTAAAATTTAGGCAGAAAAAGGTTTCCCACCCCTGATCTAAAGGGTTTCCAAGGAGCTGGTGAGTCTGAACCACTGACCTTGTGGGTCAAGCCAGCCTTGCGTTCTAGTACATTACCCTGCAGTGATAGTTGGGCCCAAGTTCTTTGTTCTGCGAGTCTTCCAAAAAATCTTGAGAGCACCTGATATCCTGAATGAAATCTTTTCCAAGTTAACTAATCAGAGCGGTGTCTGCCTCCTTCCCCTGAGCCCTGCGATAGCTTATGCATATTGGATGGTAGCTCCTTAGTTCTCCGGGACTACTAGAACAGAAATACACCAAAAGGGTGGCTTTAACCAACAGACATTTCTTCTATCATAGTTTAGGAGTCAAGACATCCAAATAATTCAGAATGTCAGTTTTCTCTGGATCTAGTGGGTTCCCAGTGCAGGGACTCTGGAGCCAAAGTTGCACTCTGATTTGATTCCAGGTCTTCTTTCCTGGTGACAGTAAGTCTGTCTGTCTGTCTGTCTGGTATGTCTCTCTCCTTTTCTCTTCTTTAAAATCAAAAGTGATGTGGACTACATCTCAGGGACTTCCTCCTATATCTCATCAGGGCTGTCATATGAGTAAGGGAGTTGCCTCTCTACCCAAGTCCTCTTAGAACTGATGGCTGATCACATCGGATCACATCACAGGGGTGATTGCATCATTATATAACTGCCAAATCACTGACATATGGTTTTTAGGAGGGGGGACCTAATTCAGTCCATGACAGTAGGGGAACAAGTGAAACCAGAAATCCAGGTCCCACCCGAGAACCAGGAGGAATCATGAGAGGAGAAAGTGGGGATTTATCAACAAATGTCCAAGGCTGCCAAAAAGGTCCGTGTGACAATGTGATGTCACCTCGGACACACCTGTCCCGATGGGCTGCAGATATTGGGCTGTAGAGAATGCCAGAGAACTGGGGGCAGAGGTCACGGACCACTCTGTAGTGTTTGTGAGAAATGAAGAGAGGTGAGAAGATGCTTCATCATGGGGCTGGTGGAATCCAGTACTTCATGAAGACGGTTATCATTATCACAAGCTGGTTCCGACTCAAGCTTCCCTTCGTATAACCAAACAAAGCGCTGCCTGACCTTGTGCCAAAACAGCTATGTTTGAGCCCATTGTCGTACATAGAAACTGTGTCAGCCCGTCTCATTGAAGGTCTTCCTCTTCCTGACTGACGCTCCTCTTTATCAACCATGACGCCCTTCTTCAGGGACTGGTTCCTACTGATAACACGGTGTCCAAAGCATGTGAGGTGGTCTCATCATCTTCACCTCCAAGGAGCATTCCTGAAGTGCTTCCTCCAACACAGACTTGTTTATTCTTCTGGCAGTCCATGGATAGTCAGTATTAGTCTCCAATACCATAATTCCAAGGCTTCATGACTTGGATCTGGTGCACCTTAGTCTTCAAAGAGACATCCCTGTTTTTTCTGTTTTGTTTTGTTTTT
>NW_006408523.1:7452422-7453483 GCF_000296735.1 Chrysochloris asiatica | reverse complement strand
GATATGAGTTGGAACCGACTCTACGGTACTTAACAACAACAATTTGAAATCCTAGTATCCTTCAAATTTTACAAAACTTGCATTTAACTAAGTTAGCATCTTTTATTTTAGAGGCAGGAACCCCAGTAGCTCAGTGGATTGTGTGTTGTGCTGTTTACCAAAAGGTCAGAGCTACCAATCGCTCTGTAGGAAAAAGATGAGGCTTTCTGCTCCCGTGAAAACTTACAGCCTTAGGAACTGTACATAGGGTCGCTATCAGTTGGAACCGACTCTACGGCACACCACCACCACCACCATTTTGTAGGAGAAATGAATGTGAGATAATCTGTTTAATCCTGAGTTTTCCTGTTTCTCTTGGGTAACACCAGCTTTCCTTTGGGAATCTGTGGTCGTGCACCCTGTAGTTCAAACATTTCTTCCTTCTAAGCGGATGCTGGCACTCTCGTCACACCATCACGCTGACCCTTCCTCTCAACTAGTTCCTATTCTCACTTTGGACTTACCTCCAGATCTTCCTGAAGACACACTTCCTCCTAAAACCCTGGTCTGACTGGCAGCATCACACTGAACTCCCCGCTCGGTTCCCCAGCACGTTCTAACCTGCCAGCAAGTTGAGGACAATGTTGTGTTCAATGCATATTTGCATTTGCAGTACCGGCGCTCAGTGATGAATAAACAATCCCCTCAGCCACTGGACAAATGGAGCCTATATTATGAATCTGTATACCAGGGTGTGGAAAGAGAATAGGAGGGGGCTTCACATGAGAGTGGACCACGTGAACATCAGTCTGCACAAGCCTGAGACCAGAAGAACTAGGCGGCGCCTGGCTGTCACTGCCAACTCTCTGAAAGGGATCACATTTCTTGGTGGGTTGCTGGTAAGTGCCATTGAGTCGGTTCCGACCCATAGCGAACCTGTGTAGGGTTTCCAAGGAGCAGCTGGTGAGCTTGAACCGCCGACCTTGCAGTTCAAGCCTACCTTTCAGTCTAGCACATTAACCTGTAGTGCCACACGTTAGAAGGCCCTAAATGGAATGGGAAAAAATGTGGAACAAAACTCA
>NW_006408523.1:7450336-7451257 GCF_000296735.1 Chrysochloris asiatica | reverse complement strand
GCGGTTCAAACCCATTAGTTCCTTCAAGGGAGAAAGATGAGGCTGTCTGCTCCCATAAAGAATTACAATCTTGGAAATCTTATCTAAATCTGAAAACAAAGAGGGCTTGAAGCACTTACTCATGAGATCAAAGACTACAAACAGCCTTCAGTATGCAACTCAATGTAAAGAAAACAAAATATCCTCACAACTGGACAGACAGCATCATGATAGACAGAGAAAAGATTGTGAAGTTGTCAAGGACTTCATTTTACTGGGACCCACAATCAACACCCATGGAAGCAGAAGTTGAGGAATCAAATGATATGCTTCATTGAGCAACCTGCTGGAAAAGACATTTCAAAGTACTAAAAGGTGTGCCTGACCCAAGCCATGGTCTTTTCAATCACCTCATATGCATGTGAAAGCTGGACAGTGAAGAAGGAAGACCATAGAAAAATTAATGCATTTGAGTTATGGTGTTGGAGGAGAATATTGAAAGTGCCGTGGGCTGCCAGAAGAACAAACCGATCTGTGTTGGAGGAAGTGCAGCCACAGGGCTTCTCGGAGGCCAGGATGGCCAGACTTCGTCTCTTGTACTTCGGACATATTGTCAGGAGGGACCATGGAGAAGGATATCATGTTTGGTAAGGTGGAGGGTCAGAGAAAAAGAGGAAGACCCCCATCGAGATGGATTGGCAAAGAGGCAGCATCAATGGGCTCAAATGTAGCAACAGTAGTGAGGTTGGTCCAGGACCGGGCAGTGTTTCGTTCTGTTGTGCACAGAATTGCTATGAGTCGGTACCAACTCGATGGCACCTAACAACAAGGTGCTAAAGAGCAATGATGTCAGTTTGAGGACTACAGTGTGCCTGACCCAAGGCAGGGTCTTTTTAATCGTCTCATATGTGTGTGCAAGCTGAACAAAGAATAAGGAAGACC
>NW_006408523.1:7446640-7448397 GCF_000296735.1 Chrysochloris asiatica | reverse complement strand
TCTTCTGACATACATTTTGACCTTTTCCTTCTTTCTTGTCTTCTTAATGACTTTTTCCTTTCTTTATGTATGATGCTCTTGATGTCAGCCCACAACTCTTCTGGTCTTTGGTCTTTAGTGTTTAATGTATCAAATCTGTTCTTCAGATGATCTCTAAATTCAGGTGGTATATAGTCAATGTCATATTTTGGCTCATTTTTTGTTTCATTTTCTTCAGCTTCAGGTTGAATTTGCATATGAGCAATTGATGATCTGTTCCACAGTCTGCCACTGGCCTTGTTTTGACTGATGATACAGAGCTTTTCCATTATCTCTTTCCACAGATGTAGTCAATTTGATTTCGTGTATTCCATCTGGTGAGGTCCATGTGTATAATCGTCTCTTTTGCTGTCTAAAGAAGGTATTTGAAATGAACAAATCATTGATTTTGCAGAATTCTATCATGCGATCTCCAGCATCATTTCTATCACCAAGGGTATATTTTCCACTGATCCTTTCTTTCTCTTCCCAACCTTTGCATTTTAATCACCAGTTATGAGCAATACATCTTGATTGCATGTTTGATCAATTTCATATTGAAGTTGTTGTTGTTAGGTGCCATCGAGTCGGTACCAGCCCATAGCAACCTTACGCACAGCAGAACGAAACACTGCCCGATCCTGGGCCAACCTCACTACTGTTGCCACGCTTGAGTCCATCAATGCTGCCCCTTGGCCAATCCATCTCCTTGGGGGTCTTCCTCTTTTTCTCTGATCCTCCACCTTAGCAAACATGATATCCTTCTCCAGCGACTGGTCTTTCTGACAATATGTACGAAGTATGAGAGACATATTGAAGAAGTTGGTAGAATTCTTCTATTTCATCCTCATTGGCTTTAGTGGTTGGTGTGTAAATTTGAGTAATAATGGTAATAACTGGTCTTCTCTGTTGTTGTTGTTGTTATTGTTGTTATTGTTGTTATGTGCTGTGGAGAGAGAGTCAGTGCTGACTCATAGTGACCCTGTATAGGGTTTCCGAGGCTATAAATCTTTCCAGGAGCAGAAAGCCTCATCTTTTTCCCATGGAATAGCTGGTAGTTTCGAACTGCTGACCCTGAGGTTAGCAGCCCGATTCGTAACCACCACTACTACGAGAGTCTTCCCTGTAGGTGCATAGATATCATCCTATCACAGACAGTGTTGTACCTCATGACTGATCTGGATATGCTCTTTTTGATGACGAATGCAACATCATTCCTCTTCAATTTGTCAATCCCAGTATAGTAAACCATGTGATTGTCAGATTCAAAATGGCCACTACCAGTCCATTTCAGCTCACTAATCCCTAATGTATCATTGTTTATGTGTTCCATTTTATTTCTGAAATTTTCCAATTTTACTAAATTCATGCTTCGTACATTCCATGTTCCGATTTTTAATGGATATTTATAGCTGTTTCTCTTCATTTTGAGTTGTGCCCCATCAGCAAATGTAGGTCCCATAGGCTTTTCTCCCACGGGCTTTACTTCAATCGCGTCATCACCATCAACTCTACTTTGAGGAGGCAGCTCTTCCCCAGTCGCATTTTGAGTGCCTTTCAACCTGAGGGCCTCATTTTCCGGCACTATATCTGACAGTGTTTCTCTGCTATTCATAAGGTTTACAGTGACTAAATATTCAGAAGTAGTTTGCCACTCTTTCCTAGTCTGTCTTTGTCTGGAAGCTCATCTGAAACCTGTTCACCATGGGTGACCCTGCTGGTATTTAAAATACCGGTGC
>NW_006408523.1:7440314-7446540 GCF_000296735.1 Chrysochloris asiatica | reverse complement strand
TGGCCCAGGATCGGACATTGTTTCGTTCTGCTGTGCATGGGGTCGCTATGAGTCGGTTCCGACTCGATGGCACCTGACAACAACAACAACAGACTCAAAGAACAATTGTGAGGCTGGTACCGGACAGAGCAGTGTTCTGAGTTGGAATTCATCTGATGACAGTAGTTTTGGGTTTGGGTTGTGATGTTTCAGAAGCAAAAAAAAAGGTTTGCTGAGTATGTGCTGTGGGTTAATGCTCTGGACTGCAAAGTTGGTTTGAACCAACTTTGTCAGTTCAAGCTCACCAGCTGCTCCTTGGAAACCCTATACAGGTTTTCTATGGGTCAGAACTGACTTGATGGCACTTAACAAGTTCTCTAAGGAGTCCTGGTGTGGCACTGTAGGATAAGCACTGGACTGCAAAGTTGGTTTGAAATGCAACCAGGGGAGTTCAAACTCACCAGTCGCCCCTCGGAAACCCTATACAGGGTCGCTATAAGTTGGATTCAACTTAATGGCAATTCATAACAAAAGGTACTCTAATGTCATGTTGGATGATCAGACCCATGAGTGACTGACCCACAGTGATCTAAGTCCTTCCTCACTCCTGAAGGTGTGCAGGATACAATACTGTGTGACATTTCTAGTCCATCTTTCTGAAATCCCCGGGGGCCATTTATTTTCACACACTGTTCTGGCTCTCTCTTTGTGATATGTCACATGTAGGAAGGAAAGGGACTTTGAGGACACACGGGGAGTCCCAAGCTTACCAAGAAGGAGCCATCTGTTGTACAGGGCTTCTGTTTCATTGGATAGAATTTTCCATGATGTTCCTTAATGGTCCAGTAGTGAAGATCATTGTTTTCTTTATGTCCAGGTGTCTGTCATTCATACGAAGGCTGTAGTCTTTGATCTTCATCAGTAACTCTTTCAACAAGCAATGTTGTATCACCTGCATATCACAGGTTGTTAACGAGCCTTCGGGAATCCTGATACCATGTTCTTCATACAGTCCAGCTGGGTAAGTATGCTGAAAGGATACAACCCTGACACACACCTTTCCTAATTTAAAATCATGTGGTATTCTTTTATTTTGTTGAAATATCTCTTGGTATATGTATAGTTTCCTCATGCACACAATTAAGTGTTCTGGAATTCCCATTTTTCACAATGTTACCCACAGTTTGTCATGATCCACAGAGTCAAATGTCCCTTCATAGCCAATAAAACACAGGGGAACATCTTTCAGTTAAGATCCATCTGACATCAGTAATGACACTCTTCATTCCATGGCCCCTTCTGAATCAGACTTGAATTTTGGGCAGTTTCCTTTCAATGTACTGATATAATCATCTTTGACTTAGCTTCAGCAAAATTTTACTTACATGTGATATTAAAGATGTTGTTTGATAAATTCCACATTCTGAGGGATCACTTTATCTTTGGAATGAGCACAAATCTGTATCCTTCCAGTCACTTGGCCAGGTACCTGTCTTCCAAATTTCTTGGCATAGATGAGTGCATACTTCCAGGATTGCAGGCTGTTGTTGAAACATTTCAATTCATCTTGTCAGTTACTGTTGTTGTTGTTGTCAGGTGCCATCGAGTCGGAATCGACTCATAGCGACCCCATGAACAGCAGAACGAAACAATGTCTGATCCTGGGCCAACCTCACTACCGCTGACACACTTGACGCCATCAATGATGCCACCTGGCCGATCCATCTTGTTGGGGGTCTTGCTCTTTTTCTCTGACCCTCCATCTTACCCAGCATGACATCTTTCTCCAGCGACTGTTCCCTCCTGACAACATGGCCAATATGTCAGTTACTGGACTCTAGCTTTTCACCAATGTCGTCGTGTAGCTTGAGATTCCTTATTCAGTGACAGCAGTTCTTAGTCATATGCTTTCCCCTGAAAAGGCTGAACATCAACCAATTCTTCTGGAATCCTGACTCTGTGTAGTCTACCATCTTCTTTTTTCAACCATTTCTCTGCTTTTAATTGAGGCGAACCACACTGCTTAGTTTCACAGTCCCAGTGGCCCCGAGGGCTTCCAGGTATCCAGGAATCCCTGATTACAAGCTGGAAGAAAGCGAGGATGCTGTTGACCTGGTTTATTAAACAGTCAACATGTTTGGCTACTTAATAATAATAATACATTTTGCAATAAAAAGCACACAATTTTGAGCACTTGCTGTGTGCCAGACTGTCAGCATTGCTGTTGTTGTGAAGTGCCGTTGAGTCGGTTCCGACCCATAGCGACCCTGCATAGGGTTTCTGAGGAGTGGCGGGTGAGCTTGAACCGCCGATCTTTCTGATTGCACTTGAGCATATAAATCTGCAGCGCCACATCAGGACATTAAGATCATTTAATTTAGTCCTCACGACTAGTTGGGTGTTTGGAATGATGATTGATCCCGTATTAGTCACATACAGCCAGTAAGTAAGTGGAGCTGATTTCGCAGTCAGCCCTGTTATTCCCTAAATACTCGTGATCTCAACCACAATGCCAGTTGGGGGCGACATCGCTGGGAGTTTCTTATGTGCTGCTGAGTGTTGCTTTTGTTAGCAGCCTTTGAGTCAATTCTGACTCATGGAGACCCCCAAGTGTTAAGGTAGCATCGTACCCCACAGAATTTTCAAGACTGTGATCTTTGGGAAGCAGATTGCTAAACCTGTCATCTGTGATGCCTCTGAGTGGGTTCGAACCAATGTCACTTTCATGTCTAAGGTGTGCCTGATCCGAGTCATGGTGTTTTCGATTGTCTCTGATGCATGCAAAAGATGGATCATGAAGAAGGAAGACTGAAGAAAAACTGACACATGCAGATTATGGTGTTGACCGTGGTCGTAGTCATTTGAGTTGTGAGCAGTATGTTAGTAGTTCACTGCTGTACCATTTGTACCACCAAGGGACTCCATTAGCAGCATAGCATTGTTGTTAAGTGCTGTAGAGTCGATTCTGACTCCTAATGATTCTGTACAGGGTTTCTGAGGTGCGGCTGATGGGTTTAAACTGACGACCTTGTTGTTCAAACCAACCTTGCTTATCCTATGTTGTTGTTACGGTCTGTTGAGTCCGTTCCAACTCATAGAGACCTTGTATAGGGTTTCTGAGAAGCAGCTAGAGGGTTTGAACTGCCAACCTTGTGGTTCA
Organism: Chrysochloris asiatica; assembly: GCF_000296735.1. NCBI lineage: Eukaryota > Metazoa > Chordata > Mammalia > Afrosoricida > Chrysochloridae > Chrysochloris > Chrysochloris asiatica. The sequence continues at coordinate 7,443,401 of NW_006408523.1, read as the reverse complement.
CTGCCCAGTGCTGATCCTACAGCACCACACCAGGAGTCCAGTGCTTATCCTATAGCACCATCTGAATTGCTATTGTTCCTGCTGAAGAGATTTTCCATGCTGATAGCTTGTCAGGTTGTCCAGCTTCATTCCTGATATGAATAGTCACAAGGATCACGTGGACTTTGATGTGTTGTTGTTATGTGCCGCCATGTTGGTTCCGGCTCATTATCTATCTCCTTTTGAGGCTTCCTACCTTGTTCAATATTACAACTAAAGGCTTCGTTTTTACTTCTTTTCTTTCAGCCTGAAAAATGCTTCTCTAACTCCATGTAGCTGCACACTTCACTTTAATTCTTTACTTTGTCGTCTCAGGCCACCCTTTGAAATCCTCTGTTCAATTCTTTTACTTCTTTCTTCTATTTGCTTTAGCAACTCTACATTCAAGAGCAAGTTTCAGAGTCTCTTCGAATATTCATTTTAGTCTTTGCTTTTTAATGACCTTTTGCTTTCTTCATATATAATATATGCTTATCCAGTGGAGCTTGCCAGATGGAACAAACAGGAATCAAATCCACAACATCTCTGGAGAGAAATGATGGAGGTGGTGGTGGTTTTGTGCCGTGGAGTCAGTTACGACTCATAGCGACCTGGCATCGGGTTTCTGAGGCTGTAAATCTTTACAGGAGCAGGAAGCCTCACTTTCTCCCATGGAACCTCTGGTAGTTTCGAACTGCTGACCTTGAGGTTCGCAGCCTGACTCATAAGCACTAGGCTAACAGATAGAGAGACACTGAATATCCTCAGTTAGAACAAGGCTAGGTACTGACTGCAGAACAGCCCATCAATTGCTCCTATGCAAATTCAAGTTCAAGCTAAAAAAAATTTAAAGTCCACGAGAGTCAAAGTCTGAATTTAGACACCCCTTCAACAATACTTAGATGCACTGACCACTAGTGGCTGAGACAGTAAGTTGTGGGAAGACATCAAGGACATCATACAAACTGTTGTTGGAGTTGGGTGCTGTCAATTTGGTTCTGACTCATAGGGACCCTGTATAGGGTTTCCAAGGAGTGGCTGGTGAGTTTGAACCACTGACCTTGTGGTTCAAACTGACCTTGCAGATGAGTGTTAATCATACATGCTAATAAGCACTTTAACTGGAGTTTTAGAAGCTGGTGGTGAATTATAACTACAGCAGAGAATTTTTCCCAGAGGAATTTCTTGTGTGTTTATGGTGTTATTCATCATTAAATAATTTGCTATTGTGATTTATCCAGATGTTACTGCGAGAAGAAGCAAGGGCTCCTCTGCATTCTTACAAGTTCCTTGGAGACCTTTGCACTGACTGTTGGTCCAAAACGCTTCCCTTTAAGCAGTTTTTTTAAAGATGGGTACAAAGCTGGTAGGTTCCCAGGGACCTCAGGAGTCAGAGAATGCCATCTGGGCACCTTAGCCTTTCACTCTCAAAACCTTTTCACTGTTCTTTGGATTTTTATATATTTTTTAAATAATTTTTTTTTAAATTGTGTTTTAGGTGACAGATTACACAGCAAATCAGGATCCCCTTTGAACAATTTTTAAACAAACTGGCCCAAGCCACTGGCTACAGTCTGACAATGTGACATTGTTTCATGGCTCGGGCTGCTCCCCTCGCTGCCTTCTCACCTTTGCTTCTGGGAATGCATTGATGGTTTGGTTTCAAAGAGTTGTTTAAGGGAGCACATTACTCATAAGGTGATACTGTGTAGTTCATAAGCCAATCTATGACTAGGCTGAAAGGTGACCTACAGAAATAGCTTTAATTCCATGTTCAAAGTCTATCTTAGGGCAGTAAGTGTCAGGGGATTCCTCTGGTCCCTTATCAGTCCACATGGGTCTGGCCATATTTAGGAATTTGAGTTTTGTTCTACGTTTTCCACCCATTCTATCTGGGGCTGTCTGTTGGTCACTGGTCAGATTAGTGGCTAGTGGTAGCCAGACACCATGTACTTCTTTGGGTCTTTGGAGAAGCTGTGGTCTGTGGGGCCTCTCAAGTCCCCTGAATTAGTTTCTTCTTGGAGCCTTGGAGTTACTTCATTCTCATTTGCGTCTTATGAGTGAGTTGTATCTTAGATGGCCACTTGCAAGCTTTTAGGATCCCAGACAGTACTCACCAAGCTGGGATATAGAACATGAGCTTCATCAATTATTTCAATGGACTAAGGAGTCCCGACTTTTAATTGAACCCAGTAAACCAATCCCAAGAGTTGTTTGGAATGTCAAAGAAATAACTGAGTCTCTCATCCACTGTTGCATTCCGTTTCTCTTCTCCTTAGATGTAAGACCTCAGTCTGCACCCTTCTGTTTAAGTACCTGGGTGCTCAGAATGTCATCTGTATCTGTTTCACTTAGTTTCCTGGACCACACAGTCCTTTGACTTTTAATTGTTGTTGTTGTTAAATGCCATTGAGTTGGTTCCGACTCATAGCAACCCTGTATAGGGTTTCTAAGGAGCAGCTGGTGAGCTTGAACTTCTGACCTTGAAGTTCAAACCAACATTGCAGTCCAGTGCATTAGACGAAAGCACCACACCAAGACTCCAACCTGTGGCCTGTGGCTTTTAATGGGGATGAACAACTGCATGCTGGGATCAACTTAATTTTTGTACTCTGAAATGTACGCCTATTTCTATATGAACACTTTTAGCCATTCTTTCCCAGTATCCAGAAATATGGAGTCCTGGTGTGGCGTTGTGGGTTAATGCGCTGGACTGCATAGTTGGTTTGAATGGAAAGGTCAGTGGTTCAAGCTCATCAGTCGCTCCTTGTTGTGGTTGTTAGGTGCCATCGAGTCGGTACCGACTCATAGCGACTCTATGCACAAGAGAATGAAACACCACCTGGTCCTGGGCCAACCTCACAAGTGTGGCGACGCTTGAGCCCACAGATGCTGCCATTTTGCAAGGGGGTCTTCCTCTTTATCTCTGACCCTCCACCTTACCAAACATGATATCCTTCTCCAGCAACATATTATCCCTCCTGACAATATGTCCAAAGTATGAGAGACGAAGTTTGGCCATCCTGGCCTCCAAGGAGCACTCTGGCTGCACTTCTTCCAACACAGATC
>NW_006408523.1:7380816-7437025 GCF_000296735.1 Chrysochloris asiatica | reverse complement strand
ATCAAATATCAAATATTTGGAGAATATTGGTTTGCATATAGAAGAGAATACTGAAAGTGCCATGGACTGCCAAAAGAACACACAGATCTGCATTGGAAGAAGTACAGCCAGAGTGCTCCTTTGAAGCCAGGATGGCCAGATTTCATCATACTTCAGAGACATTATCAGGAGAGACCAGTTTCTGGAGAAGGACACCGTGCTTGGTAAAGTGGAGGGTTGGAGATAAAGAGGAAGCCCTCCAGCAAGATGGATTGGCACAGTGGCAGCAGTGATGGACTCAGGTGTAGCAACAATTAAGGTTGGCACAGAACCGGGCCGTGTTTCATTCTGTTGTGCACAGATGAGGTCGCTGTGAGTCAGTACCGACTCGATGGCATCTGACAACAACAACATGTGATGCTGATTTGTTTCGTGACTGTAGAATTCTAATACTCACAATGAACCACCAAAGCTCGGGTATCATTTCCCAAATGTACTTAGCAACAAAATTCTTTTCAATGCAGCAAAACTAAGCATCTTTTCCCGAGAAGTGTTCTGTAAGACCCAGCTTGCGATATGCTGGCTTACAGGTTTCCATTATGATTTTTATTTTTAATTCTATTTGCCTTACATTCTCAGAAACAAAGGGTGTTTATAGGCAAGTGTCTCTTTTGATTTTTTTGTCTGCAATGCAAAACTGCACACTTATGCTTTTTGCTTTTCATCCCCCACAAAGTTTATCTACCAGTGTTTGTTACTACCAGGTGGGCCCCGCACAGAGAGGCCACTGCCAGACACCGATGCTCCAGCTAGTCTCAGGGGTTTCCTGGCTTGTAGAGATTCCTCCTTACTCTGGCTTCAGGGTGAAAGTCTGGCCTCCTTTTGTTGTTGTTGTTAAGTGCTGTCAAGTTGATTCAGAACCATAGTGATCTGGTGTAAGGTTTCCGAGGAGCAATTTGGTGAACTTGAGCTGCCGACCTTGCAATTCAACGACTTTGCAGCCCAGGGCATTAACCCGCAGCGCCACCGCAGGACTCCTTTTGGAAAGCATTCATCTTTTTCCATCATCACTGGTCAGTGAGAGAGCAAACGGAAGACAGTGTTAGCTAGCAAACACCGCTGCGAACAGAAAGTCTATGTTTAAAGGTCTAGAATGGTGGGGAAGAAAACAACCAAATGATTTCTCTCCTAATGTGATAAATTGTGGCATGATATGTGAAACTGTAATGAGTCCAGGATAAAGACAGAAGGGTGTGAGTCCCACTTCCCTACAGATGACTTGCTTTACAATGCGCAGTTCTTAGGAGCTGTTCTGCACCTACTAATTGCGCATTCTGGAGACTCTGAGTTGAAGTCCTCCTCCATTCTGGGCCCCTGTATGTAAGCCAGAACATCGCTGTTGTTGTTGCTAAGTGCCATTGAGTCAGTCCTGACTCATTGTGGCCCTATACAGGGTTTCCCAGGATCAGCTGGTGAGTTTGAACCACTGACCTTATGGTTCCCATTCCGGTGCTTATCCTACAGCACCACACCAAAATGCCACCATAAAGGCTGTTGATGTTGAATGCTGTGAAGTCAGTTCTATCTCACAGCAACCCTGTAGAGGATTTCCAAGAAGTAGCCGGTGGGTTTGAACCACTGACACTGTGGCTCACAATCCAGTGCTTATCCTACAGCGCCACACCAAGAGCCAAAATGCTAAGGAAACACCACCAGATTATTACAAGTTTGTGGAAATCAGGCATGGTTTCTTGGTTCCTGCAAATGGCTAATCAGAATACATCTTCAAAGCCTAGTATAGCAGTCTTAAGAAATGGCAGACGTTCAGAACAGTGTGCGTAAGTTCTCTGAGGACTGCTTTAAACTGTGTCTAGTTTGGCTTTTAGCTAAGTCTTTGGTTTAAGGCAGTGAAGATAAATGGACAGTACCTGTCGGCAGGAAGTGCCCACACCTTCCATGGACAGAGTGTACGCTCAAGTGCACTTCCCATTTCTCACAGAGTGGACTGACAGATGGTCCCACATTTGCCAAACAGGCCAGAAGCCAGCGTAATTAAAACACATTATTTATTCAAAGTTCTATCGGTTTAGGGTTTTCCAGAAGTTATTCCAGAAGTGAACACTGAAATCAGAGACAGTCTCACAGCCGTACCGTTCCCACCACAGCGGACCTAGACTGAATGGACTCTGAGGTGCTCATTACTCAGAATCCATGAAGAATGTTTCAAAGTCCGGATCCAAGTCGTCAACCAGGGCACTGACAAAGTCGTCGATGGAAGGGCTCTTTTGAAGCATACCTGCAAACAAGGAGACATCAGCCAGCATCTTTCTGGGGGCCCGTGCAGCAGGGCAGAGTGACAAGTCACATACACGCACGAGGGGACCACTCTGGCTTCGTCCCACGAGAGCTTGGCTCTAGGCCATGACCACAAAACCAGTTCACGAAGTCATGGGTGGTGGGTGGCTTTGGAAGCCAAATTTGAATTTTAATGCTCATCAGCCTAATTAGTTTAGAATTAGCCCAAACAATCCTTTAACTTTTGCAGATATTTTATATAGTTGGAGCGATTTTAGAAGACTCAACTTCTTGTTATCTCTGGGGATGGGTCACGATTTAGCTAGTTAAACTTTTAGCAGGTTTTATCATCAAATTCTGTATGCTTCAGTTGTTGTTTTAGTTGTGATGTGCCACTGAGTCAGTTCCGACCCATAGCAACTCCATATAGGGTTTCTGAGGAGCGGCTGGCGAGCTTGAACCACTGACTTTGAGGTTCAAACCGACCTTGCAGTCCAGCACATTCACCTGCTGCGCCACACCAGGACTCCTTCAGTTAGTCAGGTATTAAGTCTTTTTCAGAAACCTTAGACTAGAGTAAAATGATTTACATCCCTCCAGATTTTCCTGTCTCGGAGGGTTCCTAGCTTTGCAACATAATAATAGTTATATAACATGCAAGTCACTTAAAATCTTTGGGACTGAAATTTCTTTACCTAACAGTTAAGGCTGCTGCAAAGATAAAGCAGTAAGGCAAGGTGGCTAACGCACATTAAGAATTCAGGAAGTGGTCCGAGATAGCAGCGTAGTTTGATGCCTCGCGACATCCCACTTACAATAAAGACCAGAGAAGAAGATTGAATCAGATATAGATGACAATTTTGGAACCCTGATCATCAGAGGGAAGACTGGAGAAGAGTGGGCACAGAGTCACAGTTCACTGGTACCCTACCTGCCAAGCCTGCATGCGTGGCCATATTGAAACACAACAAGACAGCTGAAGCCTATGACCTAGTGCCTCCAAGCACCTCCAAGTACGACTCTGCAACCACGTTCAGAGCCAGGGAGGAGTGTTCTCCGCCCTATGAGTGTTAAATGCACTCACCTCATCCACACTGCCCCCACTACAGGTGCACAGACCTGCTATGTCCCCCCCTCACACGGCTGCAGCAATATGAATCTCTGATGAAGCACACTTGAAGATGACATCCATCGTAGAAGGTAAGGAAGGGCGTTATATATCAAGGACAGGGTCAACCCACCAAGAGGAAATGAGAATGAATATGAGGGGGCTTCAAAAACTTTGTGGAGATATGGACAATTCACAATTAAAAATTAAGCCAAACAAATTTCAACAGGACTAAAAAGAGATGGAGTCCCACAATACCTCTAGGAGATTTTGGCACGGCACTTTTGGTGAAGGGCAAAACAATTAGAAAGAAACTCAACAAAGATACAGAAGATCCAAACAGCACAAGCATCTAATTTGACCTCAGAGATAAATACATGCACTCCATCCAGCAGTGACATTGTTTTCCCCAACACACATAGATCGCTCTTCCGAACAGGCCACATATATAAAGCACAAATAAGACTAAATGAAATCACAATGCTATGAAAGTTGAATAAATAATAAGAAGAAGAAAGAAAAAAAATTCAATACATGGAAAATGAGTAGTAACACCTTGCTTAAATCATTAATAGAATAAAAAAAAATGTTTTTTTAATTCCTAAAATCAAATGAAATTCCTAGAATCATACCACAACTTCTGGGCACTGTAAAATCAGGGTTCAGAGGCCAACCAATACCACAGATGCTGTTGGGGTTCAGGCCCAGAAGGGAAAAGACTTCTAAGTACAGAGGTGCTGAGAGATCGAGAAAAAGACCAGAACTCACTCCCAGAGACATTAGTTTATTACAGAAAGGGATTAAAGGAGTTGGAATTTACCTACAAAGGGGTGTGTCCGGTGGCAGCTGACTAGATCATGGGGTTTTACTGCTTGAAGGGTGAGGGTCTTTTTCTATTATGGGGTGTGGTTCTGCAGGATAATGTGCTGGACCGCAAAATCAGTTTGAGCTTCAAGATTGTCTCCTTAGAAACCCTACACAGGGTCGTTATGAGGTGGAATCCACTTGAAGGTACTTAACAACAACAAGGGCAGTTAAGGGTGGTATGCGGAACCAGGTCAAAGTCTTGGTTTGTCTGTCTCCTTCTAGTTTGTCCAGCAAGCACTGTGGTGGATGGGCTGTTGTTGTTGTTCAGCGCCATCGAGTCAGTTCTGACTCTTAGAGACCCTGCATAGGGTTTCCAAGGAGCAGTTAGTGAGCTTGAACGACCGACCTTGTGGTTCAAACTGACCTTGTGGTCCAATGTTTGAACCCACAGTACCACACCAGGACTCCTAGGATATGCATCACTAAAGTAGGAGACCACAATAGCTGGAGCAGGGGCAAGGGACAGGAGATATGGTTTTAAGGGGACCTGTTGTTGTTAAGTGCCATCAAGTCGATTCCTACCCATGGCGACCCTGTATAGGGTTTCCAAGGAGCAGCTGGTGAGCTTGAACCACCGACCTTGCAGTTGAAACGACTTTGTTGTCTGACACAGTAGCCCACAGCGCCACACCAGGACTCCTAAGGGGACCTGGTGGTGGTTGGTGGTTATGTGCCGTGGAGTCGGTTCTGACTCATAGCGACCCTGTACAGGGTTTCCGAGGCTGTAAATCTTTAAGGGAGCAGAAAGCTTCATCTTTCTCCTGCGGAATAGCTAGTAGTTTCGAACTGCTGACCTTGTGGTTTGTAGCCCGATTCGTAACCACTACGCTACCAGAGCTCCTTCGACGTGGTCATTTCTGAACGTTCGGTTTGCGTCCCTAGAGATGCACACACCAAAAGGGATGAAAGGGCCCAAATCAAAAACATGTACCCTACAACTCAAACAACTAGAAAGAAGGCAACAAATGAAGCCTAGTTATCAGAAGACAGCAAGTAAGAAAGTCAGCAGCAAAAACACAGAAAACAGAAGCCAGAGGAATGATAAAACCAACAAGGCCAGAAGTGAATTTTCTGAAAGGATCCGTAAAGTTGACAAAACACTGGTCAAAGGGACAACAGAAAAATCAGCAGAAGAAGCCAATTAATCCAAATGACAGTGGGAAGCATTATAACAGAACCAATGAAAGTAGGAAGGGTCAAAACAGAAGGCTCTGAAAACCGACTCCCAACAAATATGAAAACAGAAGAAATGGATGCCTTTCAAGAAACCCACTGCTTACCTAAACTGACACAAACCAAGGTAGAAACCCAAACACGTATGGAACAAATGAAGACACTGAAGAGCCCATACCTAAACTCCCACCTCCCCCACGTCCCATGGGGGCAGGAGTGTATTGGTGGGGGAAGCAAAGCCCTGAGCAAGGAGAGCCTCACTGGAGAATTCTACCAAACATCCAGAAGCGCTGACACCAACGCCACTCAGACGATTCCACAGAGGGTGAAAACAGGGGAAACAGTGTCTATGTTTGGGACAGGGATGGAAGGACTGAGAAGGCGCATGAACAGACTTTCGGGGTGGCGGCAATGCTCTATAGACACAGTGAACTTTGCTATGAAAGGGTGAGACCAAATTCATCAGGTGGCATGTTTACGATTTCACTCTGTGTAAGTCGCACCTAAAAGCTGGCCTGACTTTGAAGTTTTCCCTCTGTTACAAGGCAACTGCTGTCTACACCCCTTTCCTTCTAACAGTGGACCACCTCCCCCATCTAACATCAGATCCTGGGAGAGCTGGAAAACCAGCCAGAAAGTGACATAGATCCCTTCCCCTGGTGACCTTAGAAAAACACACTAGGCTGGGTGGGTACCTGTCCCAGCTGTCCACAGGTTGGAGTTATGGGCAGTGCCCATCTGGACTTCCCGACGGAGAGCTGATGTCGCCCGCTGACCCCTACATATGAGCTCTGTTTACACTCTGTTCGATGTTGGTTTGAATTTCATTGTCAGCTTTAATCGCTTCCATTTACAGTGACATTTCTTGGTTGCAAAACATTGTGCCTTTTGAACCTCCGTGTCTTCCTTAACCCCACACACCCACACATTAAACATGAACACACCCTCTTCAAAAGGCTAGAGCTTTTACCTGAGGGAGGTCTTCACCCTGAGAACCCAGCTGTTCCCGCCATTTCTTTCTTCCTCAAAACCCTCTGTTCTTTCAGAGGTTGAGCTGAGTAAATAGCTAAACATGCCAAAGATTAGGGATTTTATTTACTTGGTAATACTCTGAGCTGCCATTTACCTCTATGACTAAAACTGTATTGTAATCTTAGAGCCATTAAATTCAAACTTTTAATTCCATGACGTGTTTTTCTCATGGATTACTGTCTTGCTGAGCAAAAAAGAAAGGTTTCTGCCCTCCTCGGCCAACACATCTTATTTGGCTATAAACTTAGTTTACCCAGCCACAGCATTTTACACAGAGAACGCGCCAGTATCTTTGGGCATTAATATCCATGACAAGGCAAATCGGTTGCCAAGAATCACAGCACAGTAAGGGAGGAAATAAGAGTGGAATGCACAGGCAACCGTTTCCAAAGCAAAAACTCCCTGGTATAACCTGAAAAAGAAGTTTCAGGAATTACCCATCGACCCAAGATGAGTCAGAATGCTGGAGTGCAAATCCCAGCCCCAACGCCTGCTCCCGTGTGTCCTTGTGTAAGTAAACAGCTCCTTGACAGGGTTGAATGAGAATATGAGTGCTTAATACTGGACCTGGTGTTGTTGTTAAGTACTGTGGAGTCGGTTCCGACCCATAGCGACCCTGCACAGGGTTTCAGAGGCTGGAAATCTTTACAGGAGCAGAACGCCTCATCTTTCTCCTGCGGAACAGCTGGTAGTTTCGAACTGCTGACCTTGAGGTCGTAACCACAGAGCGCCTTTAGCACTGGACCTGGTGTATCACAAACACGAACAGAAGCTTTTCTCATGGTACCTGTCATTGTTCTCCTATTCTTACTACTGCTGTAACTCAATTCAAACCAAAAACAAAACCTACTGCCATCAGTCAAGTCGATTCTAACTCCTAGCGACCCTGTGCAGAGTTCCCGACAGAGACTGTAAATCTTTGGAGGTGGGGTGGGGAGGGGGAGATAGCCTCATCTTTCTCCTGAGGAGCGGCTGGTGGGCTTGAACTGCTGGCCTTACAGTTTTAGCAGCCCAATGTCTAACCCAGAGCGCCACTGGGGCTCTTGGTTATTCGACTAAAGAGATGCAAAAGCAGTAGAAATTAATTTTCCTGATTGCAGTATGAAAGGGGCCCTGGTGGCACACTGGGTTAAGTGCTGGGCTGCTAACTACAAGCCCACCGGCCACTCCTATAATGACTGGAGCAGTCTACTCCATCCTATAAAGTCGCGATGAGTCGGAATCAACTTGATGGCAAACAGGTTTTTTTTTTTCCTTCTCTACAGTATTTGAGTAAGATGCCTATTCTAAAGTGAAATGCATGTAAAGGGCAGGAAGACAAAAATGAGTGCCGTGTTGACATTCCAATGATTGTGAGTATGTGGTTTAAGATTTTAAGACATTGTTGAAGGCTTGTTCTGTTTACACGGCTGGAGGGGAGTGGACTTTAGTCTTACTTCTGGCCTGACGGCTTAGTCAAACTGCACACATGGTTAGTACTGCATGGAAAGACATGGAAAAATGGATCGTGCCTTTCTAACTTATCAAGGGAAGGAACTTGCTAATGGTAATCAAAACATTAAGACGTGACTAGGAGCGGAGGTCCCTGGGACCATCAAAGGAGAAGAGCAGAGAACGGAATCCTACCCAGAGAAGTAGTGATACCAGGGATGGAGGCAGAGACGCTGACGTGGGGAGATGGAGCGGCTGGAGACTTTGGACCCGGAGAGAGAGAGGAGCCGTGGGCAGACGACAGGGGGTTAGGGTAGGCTTGCGGGGTATACCCTTTGGTTAATCCATGATGCATGGAAGGGATTTTGCAACCATGGCAAGGAAACAATATACGACGGGATCAATGTGAAGCTGATGTCCTCCCATGCAAACTATCACATAATTCACTATAAAGCATTAAAAAATAAAATGTTAAGATGTGAAAATTCTGATCTGAAGGAGGGATGCTTTTATCAAAAGAGAGAGAGAGAGAATTGAGCTTAGGTATGGTAAGTCCTTGATCTACTTTCATTATTAATGGTGCTACTCTAAAGAAGAAAAAGTTTCGTTTGGAGATGGATGGAAAGACTCAAGTAGACACAAGAAGATGTCTTGTAAATTAATGTTCAGGAAATGGCCCAGTTAAACCAAGAGAAATCCCTTACGCCTCTCTCTATACTTCACTGCAACGTACCAAACAAGCTCTGGTTAACAAGTGCCAATCTCAACTGCTCTCCTTCTGGTTTGTCATTTTAAGGTCATTGGTGTGTCTTCTCAGTGTAGCCCCAACATCAGTCCTGCCTGAGGAGCTTCTGGCTCTCAATCGCCTCAGCTCTTGAAGCTCCACGCCCCTGGGGGACACAGGAAAGCTTAGATGCTAGATCAAGTGTTGTCGGGACAACAGCTGTTTGTAATCCAGCCAGCAGTACACACATTTGCAGGTACATGTCAAGGAGGACATCTGGAACCAACCATTTTGTGGGAAGATGCTCCCATTAATCAAAAGAAGTTGAGAAAGGATCATCTAAGTTGCTTTTAGTCTAAAAATGGGAGTTGGCGGTATGCTTCATGGAGTAAGTCCACTCTAAGGTGTAGGGGGGTGGGGTTGGAGAGGGGAGTTCTCAGACCTCAAATAAAGTCAGATTCTAGAGCTATTATTTTAAATGGCACCCCAGATAAAACAGGGCTATGTGAGGTTCACACAGCAAGTAGAAAATTATAGGTCACGATTATTCAGAGAACGCTACCCATCAAAGGTGCCTAGTGACCACAAAAAAAGTTTAACAAGAGGACGGTAATGAGTGGTCTTCAGTTCAAAGAGAGGTCAGGATGTGGAGTCCTGGGAGTCAGTGGATGAAGTGGGGAGACCAACCAGAGTCATATTCAGACTCTGCAGTTTCATGGCTTTGCAATGTTGGCAGAGTTGTTTCACTTCTTGGGGGCCTTCATCCTGTACATGTGAAGTGGGGACACATTTCACCTCCCACTGCGGTGTTGTGGGGTTACAGATACGGTCCATGCTAGCATCCGGGACATGTTCGCATGCCATTATCCTTCGAAACCTCCTTTTGAGGTGCCATGTAAAACGGTGTTCTTGAGAATCACTCCTGAGGACTTGTACAGAATTTAGTAAGAGGTGGACTGATGCTGAGCGAGACTTAGGGGGAGCAGGTAGCGCCCAGCCCTGTTGTTCTAACGGGGCCTCTACCAGGCTTCTAGCCAATTGTTTTACAAACAATCCTCGCTCACCCTGGGAGCAGAATCTGAAAAATGCCTTTAACAGATATAACTGGAAGTAGGGATGGCAGACGATTTGTATCAAGCATTACAATTCTGGTGTGGGGCTGTGGGTTCATGTGCTGAACTGCAAAGTCATTTGAACCAGCTGCTTCTCAGAAACCCTATACAGAGTCACTATGGGTTGGAATCGACTCAACGGCATTTCACAACAACAACAACAAGATGGCTTAGGGGAACACAGTGGCTCCATACGATGAGCACTGGACTGCCAACCACAAGATTGACGGTTTGAGCCTACCAGCCACTCCACAGGAAAAAGATTTACAGCCTCAGAAACCCTAGAGGTAGTTCTCTTCTGCCCTACAGGGTGGCTATGAGTCTGTGTCACCTCAATGGCAGTGGGTGGTAAAGGTAACTTCCTTTGATGGAAGTAAGTAGATCAATATGCCATGTGGTTTGTATTATCAATATTGTCAAAATCACCCAAAATGCTCATCAGTTTCTAGTGTGGCGCACACAGATCACTTATGCCAGGAGTGACAGAGCCAATTTCATTAGAAGATTTAAACATGGACCTGTTTGCATGCGGGTGTTCTCTGTGTGAGCCCTGTGGTTTATCTCTCTTTGCAACATAAGTCGTGTATTTCAGCTTGAGTGCTCTATACAGCGCCGACTTGGGGTAATTTCCTTTCTATTTATAAGCCCAGCACAGGTGAGTGGCTATTCAGAGGGAGGCCGTAGGAGACAGGATTCCTGCCTTTTGGGAACAGCAAGCTGCAGACCTGAAATGGGACCCACCCATCAGCACACTAGATGTACAGAGCACTTTGCTGAGGACTGCCATTCCGTCTTTCTCTAGGTCGGGTTTTGCAGCACATCACCTCCCCAGCCCCCCTGCTCATCCCTGGGGCTGACTCCTCTGGCTGTCTGGTAGGTGTCGACCAAGGGTGGGGAACGTCTGGCTCTCAAAATCATTCAGTCTGGCCCTGCCAAGCCCACCAAAGCTCCAGCCATCACAGTCAGTTCCAATTCATAGCGACCCCGTATTGGGTTTCTGAGGAGCATCTGGTGAGTTTCAATGGCCAACCTTGCAGTTGAAACAGATCTTGAGGTCCACTGCTTTTTCTATAGCGCCACATCAGGGGTGAGTTAATTAAATGTTTGACCAACAAATATGGCAGACTAACTGTTACGTTGAGAATTTCGTATGGCCCATGAATGACGTTATAAATTATGGTAGGAAAAAGGTTCCCCAGCCCTGGTGTAGCGCGTAAGGAAGTCAGGAGGGACTGAGTTCCAGCCAGTCCTTTGTCACTAAGCCTTGTGCCCTGGAGTGAGAAGCTGTTAGTAGTTCCACCTCCCAGAACCAGCTCTTCTCTCCAACGTTCACAGGGATGGCTGCAAGGCCCCTGGGGAGCACACACCACTGAGGCCCGTCCTGTAGATCGCAGGCTCCGCACACTTCTCATAGGCTGTGGTTAGGTAATTCTGACTCATCGACCCCCCATGACAGAGCAGAACTGCCCCCAAGGGTTTCCTAGTCTGTGATCTTCATGGAAAGCAAGTCAGCAGGCCTTTATTTCTGCGGAGCTGCCAGGGGCATTTAGCATCAGCAACTTTTCATAGTTCAGCCAAGTGCCCAACCACTGTACCACCAAACCACAAACCCGCTGCTGAGGACTGATTCCCACTCACAGTGAGGTGACAGGGCCGAGAAGGACTGATGCCCACCCACAGTGAGCTTACAGGGCTGAGGAGGACTGATGCCCACTCACAGTGAGCTGACAGGGCCGAGCAGATCTGCTTCCTGGGGTTTCTCAGATGATAAATCTTTATGGGCTCAGGCTGCCTCATCTTTCTCCTGAGGAGTAGCGGCTGGTCAGCAGCTAAGCCTTAAGCCAGTGCACAGCGTGGTGCCTTGATTCTTGTTCAGCACTCAACAAATATTTGATGAGCTATGTACGTAAAACAACACCCACAGCTAACACCAGTCTTCCACTGTATTCCGTCACTTACTGGTCACTAATGGGAGGACAACAGGACAAGAGCTGACCTGAAAGCTAGCACTCTGGCTGGTCCTGGGGGGTGGGGAGGGGGATGAGTCATCACAAGGAGATATTGAAGGTCAAAGGTCTAGAGTGGGACCCGCTTTAATGAAGCCCACCTTATCTTACACAACAAAGCACTTGAATAGTCCTAAATGACCCAGCTGTTTGTCAACTAGGTCACAAGAGTGATCTCTGATATCTTATAGGAAGGAAAGTAGAAAGAAGGGGGCTTTGAAAAATTCGGGCTGGGGGATTCCATGATCTTTCCATTCCATTATTCCATGAAATTTTTGGATGCCCCCTCATGGTTTCCACCGGAATACCACTACTTTTACACCACTATTCACGTATCAGACTGACTTGAGGGCCTTGCAGTATAAGGATTACAAGATGGATGACACCATTGTGTTATCCTATAGGGAGTACTGGTCACGTGCCATACACACCGCAGACGTAAGCGCTGCTTCTCAGAAACACAAGGAAGAACAGGGACGGTCTCTGCATTATCTACGAATTGCAGCTACGGATGGGGGCGCTCTGGGCAAACAGGGCCTACTGAGGCAGTGTGACAGCAAGATCCGGACTGCTGGGGTGTGAAGGCAGAAAACTGATAACGCTGGTAACTAGGGAGCTGGAGTAACATGAAATCAAAGAAGATGGGAGGTAGTGAACAAGACGGGGTAGAAAACTTGTACTATATACAACCTACCACCCACCATGGCCGTAAGTCTGCTCCAATTCACAGCGACCCTGAATAGGGTTTCCAAAACTGTAAGTCTTCACCAGAGCAGAACGCTTCATCTTTCTCCTGAGGAGTGACTGGTGGGTTCGAACTGTGGCTATCCGTCCAGTGCTTACTCTACAGCGCCACTAGGGCTTCAATAGGTGCAGTGGGGGGATGCTTTAGGGCAAAAGGCCTGGCTCTTGCCCCTCTAGCATATTCTTTCTGGCCCCCCAAGGTGACATGACAGTTCCCATGACTCTCTGTGGCCAGACATAACGGGACGACACTCAGGAGTTATCCCTGAGGTGCTCACTCTCTCACATCCACCACATACCAACCCCAACACCTGCTGATTCTGCCCCACAAGCTTCTTCCAGCCTCCTACTTCTTTCAGTCCAGACTGCCCGCTCTCCTCACCTCCACCAGGATTACTGCCGATAAGAAGTCCTGGCGTGGCGCTGCGGGTTAATGCGCAGGACCGCAAGTCAGCTAGAACCACAAGGTTGGCAGTTCAAGTTCAACAGCCGCTCCTCGGAAACCCTACACAGGGTCGCTATGGGTCAGAACCAACTCAACAGCACTTCACAACAACAACTGCCAATAAGTTGCAATTAAACTGACTTACCACCAAACAATACAGAAACCCACGGCTGCAAAGTCGGTTCTGACTGGGAGCGACTCTACAGGACAGGGCAGAACGGCACCCTGGGTTTCCAAGGCTGTAAATCTTTACTGAGGCCAACTGTTACATCGTTCCCCTTTGGAGCAGCTATTGGCTTTGAACCCCTGACCTTGCATTTAGCAGCAACACTCTTAACCACGGACCCTACCACCCAATCCCAAACCCTCGTCTGTGGAGTCAATTCTGACTCATAGAGACCCTGTAAGACAAAATCAAACTGCCCCATAGGTTTCTGAAGTGGTAAACCTTTATGGTGGGTTCGAACTGCAGACTTTTTGGTTAACAGTCCAGTGTTTACCCACCGTGCTACCAGAGCTCCTTTGACCCTACCACACCACCTCCTAGTCCATCTGTTCTCTGCAGTATCCCCTCTGAGTGATCTAAAATTGTCCTAAAATTAAATGTTTATTAAAATGACAACAACCTGTAAGGCCTTAAAAAGACTGTTGGCGGTTTCTCAGTGTCCTCAGCTTGTCCCCCCGCCCCTGTTGCCTGTGCCCCCATCCCCCAAGAAGGCTGCAGGAAGCAGGAGAGATGTGGTGGGTTACCATGCCAACTGAACCCCAGGTGGAAATCTCCTGACCATAAATCCCATTGAGGAGGGCTTTTTATGTGAACATTTAATTATAGGGCAGATTTAGATTACTCTACACACAGTTTTCCATATCATTAGCATCTGACATTAGGACCGTGTATTTGCACAACCAACAGGGCAGTACTGATACATTATTAACTAACAGAGCCGTTCAAGGGCTCAGCCGAGAACCAAAGGGGTGCCGGTTCAAGCCCACCCATGGCTCCGTGGGAGAAAAGATGTGGCCGTCTGCTTCCTGTAAAGTTTCCAGCCTTGGAAGCCCCTCAGAGGTCTGTCCTGTAGGTGTTGTTCTTGAGTTGAAATCGACTCGATGACAGTTGGCTTGGATATTCTAGTTAACAACTCAAATCCATACCTAGAGTTCAGATATCCCTCAGTTTTCCCCTAGTGTCCTTTCCCTGACTCGGGACACTACATACATGTTGTCACTTCTCCTGAAGGTCTGTGTGGCTGTGGCCATTTCTGAGGATCTTGGCTGTTCTGCGGATTATCCGTCAGGGCTTTTGGTGACGGTCTCTGAATATGACTTGGGTTTTCTCAAGAATAGACTGCGGTCTGGTTGTCCTGGGTGGACAAGCACACACAGAGGTAAAGTACTGTTTTCATCACATCACATTAAGGGCATGTGCCATTGACTGATGACCATGTTACCCTGATCACCTGGCTGAGGTGTGTTTGTCAGCTTCTCCACCCGAAGTCTGGCCCCCAACTCCAGAGCATGCTCTTGGTGGGGAAGTCATTATACCCAGACCACATTTATGGGGTGGGTAGTTGTGCTTCACCTCCCTGAAGAGAAAGTGTCTACATAAATTATCTGGAACTCTTCCACTTGGGAGATTTGTCTAGTCATTTGATTGTTGGCTCATTTCTGCGTATCAGTCAGGACTCATGGATGTTTTTGTTTTATACTCTGGGTTTTAATGCAATACGGCTTTATTTATTTGGTTACCCACGGTTCCTGTTGGCTTCCCACTCACTCCATCACTGAGTGAGTGTGTTTTTGAACACTTTATGATTTTGGGCTCATCTTGTATATACCTGCCCAAAGCCTGGAACCAACCATTTCTCCAAAGAGCGTTGCTCCCTTTGGAGACTGGCATTACAAAGCAAGAATACTGAAAGAACCATGGACGGCCAGAAGGACAAATCCATCTTGGAAGAAGTACAGCCAGAATGAGTCTTTAAAAGTGAGGCTGGTGAGGCTTCATCTCACATGCTTTAGACATGTCCCTGGAGAAGAACATTGTGGTTGGTAATATAGTGGTAATTTCAGTGAAAAAGAGGGAAACAATCCATCAATGAGATGGATTTACAAAGCGGCTGTAAGAATAGGTTCAAACACAACGCAGGATAGCATAAGACTGTGCTGTGTCCTGTTGTACAGGGTCACTAGGAGTTGACACCAACTCGACGGCACCTAACAACATTGGAAACCAAGAGCTGGGTGCTAGGTGTGTCTGTTGCTATGGAGACCATCCAGGCTTATAAAGGAAGAAAATCTTTATAGACTGTTCATATCGATTCTCCTTGGAATAACTGGGCGAACAATAATTCTCTGGTTGTTTTTCTGAACAAAAGTAACATGCAACAGGTCAGAAGAGGTTGATACAGGATAATTATGGTGAAGGCAAATGCGTTCTGAAGACTCTGAGCTCTGCCGACAAGGATGGTATTAGGATTTTAATCAGCTTAAGGTAAGGCCCTGGGGGCTTCTAGAATCTGGCCCTATGAGTCAGTATGGCAACAAGGAAAACAAGCTGAAGGAAGCACCCATCTTGGGAATGGTTCATTTTTCTACTCTTTTCGTCTAATCTGATACTTGGTTCTGTTTAGAACCATGTCAAGTGATCTCTTTTTAATGCCAAAGAGGCATTAAAAACGTAGATAAGATTTTCCTTTCTGATAAGCTGCAGGGAAGGAAAATGGTTTGATAATTGCAAATAACCTCTTGGAATGCTGAAATCTGTACTCTGAATTCTTCCCTCCCCCGCAGAGTTCTCAGCTCCAAGGTTGAAGGTGGAGAGTACAAGGAATGCTGTAACATGAGGCCGAAACAGGACACAGCCCTGCTCTTCTCCTCACAGTTAGCTGTGCCAGAGAATCTAAGTATCAGCTTTCCATCAGAGCTACGTTGGCAAAATACAATTAAAGGTTGGCATTTGTGCTACAGAAGTCTCCAAGGGTTCACATGGCAATCAATGAAGGAAGATTTTAACATTGGGCAGGGCAGGCACTCAGCTGCTAAGGGAAAGGTCTGTGGTTTGAACCCAGGGAGAAAGGTTTACAGCTTCAGAAGCCCTTTGGGGCAGTTCTGTCTGTGTTACAGGATCGGTAAGAGTCAGAATCGACTCCACGGCAGTTTGTGGGGTTAGTGTGGAACCCTCAGCTATCAATGAGAGAGAAGGACAGAGAGAGACTTCTGGAGTTCCCATCAGACCCCACGCCTCATGCCCCTTACATCTCCCACATGCTAAAAGCTGGTCCCATTGCCAGTCAGAGCACAGGGTAACCCCAGGAAGACCAGCTGCAGGGCTGTTAGTGCCCAGCATGGAGGGGTCCTCTTACGTCCATGGGCTTCCTTCTGTTAGCTAACTCTCCCTGGCTTCCGCTCAGTTGGTCCCAGGGTGAGAGTCAGGCAACAGCTGGCAGGTTGGGCTGGTCCCTATCCTGGTACCATTCTACAACTATCCACAGGCAACGGTACTGCTAACCAATGACGTTTCCTGGGTCCAGTTCAGCCGTCATTTTAGCCTACATAATTCTGAATTCGATGTTTTTGGAGTAAGAAACAATTCTGCTGAATACCAAAGCCACCAAACCACTATTCCCACTCATAGTGACACAATAGAGGGTTTCTGAGACTGTAAATCTTTATGGGAGAAGGCAGATTCATCTTTCTACCGGTGGAGTGGATGGTGGTCTTGAACTGCTGACCTTGTGGTTAACAGCCCCATGCTTAACCCACAGAGGTGCCTCGAGGGGCAGCATGGGATGACCAACTACCAAACCAACTCACAGTGACCTTCTACGGCAGAGGTGGGGAACGTCCGGCCCACAAATCATTTGGTCTGGCCCTGCCAAGGCAACCCCTGTTCCATTCATCACACTGTTGTTGTTTGTTGCATTAAGTAAATGTTTGACCAAATACAGTAGGCTAATTTTTAAGTTGATCATTTTGTATGGCCCGGGAATGAAGTTACAAGTTTTGGCAGAGAAAAGGTTCCCCACCCTTGCTCTAAAGGGTTTTCGAGGCTGTAAATCTTGATGGGAGTAAGCTCATCTTTCTCCCGCAGAGCGCCTGGTGGGTTTGAACTGTCAACCTTGCAGTGAACAGCCCATTGTTTATCCCATAATGCCACTCTGACTAGTCCACAACAATGGGGAGGCCGTTTCTAAGGCACATGACAGTGTTGCAGTAGATTAGGCCTTCTGTTTTATTTGAGAGATAAGTAAAATCTGAGCTTAAAACTCAGCATGGAACATTTACCCCAGAACTTTGGGTAATATAAAACACGGAAAAAGATAACAAACAGAAAACACTCTTTATATCTCAACGTGCATGCGTAACCCCTCTGCCATTCACAAACTGTCATTCCAACCTTCCACATTTGCCAGTAAGAACCCACTCTGTTTTGTACTAAACCTATGGCCCTGATCAGGTCTAGTCCAAATCACAGTAACACGCCAGAGGGTTTCCGAGACGGAATATCTTTACGGGAGCTGACGGCCTCATCTTTCTCCTGGTGGTTTTGAATTGCCAATCTCATGGTTAGTGGCCCAATGCTTAATCCACAGTGCCACCAGGGCTTCTTCTGCTCTGTGGTGGTTATGTGCCGTGGAGTTAGTTCTGACCCATAGCGACCCTGCACAGGGTTTCCAAGGCTGTAAATCTTTACGGGAGCAGAAAGCCTCATCTTTCTCCAGTGGAGCGGCTGGTAGTTTAGAACTGCTGACCTTGAGGTTAGCAGCCCGACTCTTCACCACTATGCTACCAGAGCTCCTTTTGCTTTGTAGTGGTGGTGGTCGGTGGTTATGTGCCATCGAGTTGGTTCGGACCAACAGCAACCCCATATAGAGTTTCCAAGGAGCAGCTGGTGAGATTGAACCACTGACCTCATGGTTCAAACTGACTTTGCAGCCCAGCGCATTAACCCACAGTTCCACACTAGGTATAAAATATTACTTCCTGGCTACTCCCAAATCTTTCACTTTTTAGAAAATCATATATTTTTTGAAATGATAAAACAAACTGAGCTTCGCATCATTTCACTAAAGCACGCTTCAAAAAGTGCCAGGGCTGCTGGTGTGGTGCTGTAGGATAAGCACCGGACTGCTAACCACAGGTCAGTGGTTCACACCAACCAGCTGCTCCTTGGAAACCCTATGCTATGAGTTGGCACTGACTCCACGGCACTTAAGAATATGTAAGAAAGGGCTTTAGAAAGTTCGTGGAAAAATGGAATTAAAATAGAAGGAAATTTTCCCACAAACTGTGAAACACCCTCAAATTTTATAAAATGGTAGAAGAATGAAAATGCTATATTGTCTTGGTTTATTTTAAGCAAAAGACTCAGAGGTGCGAGACTTAACATAAATCAATATATATAGTGGAGGTATTAGATGAGTAGGCAAATGCTTAACAATGACAATTTAACAAAGTGTGTTATTGTTGCTGTTGCTAAGAGCCAGAGTTGATTCTGGCTCACTGTGACAATGTGTAGGGTTTCCAAAATTTTAAATCTTCGATGGAGCAGAAAGCCTCCTCTTTCTCCTACAGAGCAGCTGGTAGGCTCGAGCCACAGACTTCGTGGTTCACAGTCCAGTGGTTATTGTATGGAGCCACCATGCTCCCTTAAAAAAGTATAAAGGATACAAAATTAGTAAAACCCCAGGCTAGTGTTTTTGGCAATTAAGAAAGCTGGGTTCACTCAGCAATTGCCACGTTGTGGTTGTTGTTGTCAAGTGCCGTTGAGTCAGTTTTTGAGGAGTGGCTGGTGAGTTTGAACCGCTGACTTTGTGGTTCAAGCCAACCTTGCAGTCCAGTACTTATCCTCCAGTGCCATGCCAGGACTCGACGCGGCTAGTGTTGGACTAAGTAACTGAAGGTTGTGCTGTGACGTGTATCCTTGTATATTTCACTAGTTTGAATGTGTTGTCTTATAGGTGAGGCTGCATTCTCGATCTGAACTAGTCTGACTTTCTGTTGCATTGGCTGGGTATCACACACACACACACACACACACACACACACACACACACGGCAGACACACGGCAGACACACAGAGGGAAAAAGAACCTAAGGAGAAGCAGGTAAGGAAGAAGTGTTGTGATGCTCAATTCTGGTTTTCTATCAGGAGCCCTGGGGGTGGCAGTTCAAACCCCACTCAACAGCTCTATGGGAGAAAGATCCCTTGAGCTCCTTCCATAAAAAGGACAGCCTAGCAAACCCTGTGGATGGGGGGGTGCTCCACTCTGGTCACATGGGGTGATAACGACCAACAACAGGGAACATTCCGTAGTCTTCCCAAGTACCTGACAGAGAGTAAGCAGTCACGTGAGTAACTGCGTCTTTTGTCCTAGGACAGCGTCTAGAGGCCTGAGAAGAACCCACAGTTGACCCTTGACCAACACGGGTTAAACGGGGCAGGGGCAGGCCCACTTATATGCACAGCTTTGAAAAATGCCATGAGATGCTAACCTTCTCCACATGCACAGTAAACAGCCTGTTGCAGTACAAAGGGATCTCTTGTGGTTCTCATGTTTGTGTTCATTGTGTTTAGTGCAATCTCATAAACCTCAAATAACAGCATGGGCCCACAAGTGCTGCTGGCTCGCAGAAGGCAGAGAGCAGTCATCACGAGACCCGGCTGACTTGCTCGATATGTCCTGCTGAATGAGGTCTGCGGCTGTGGCTGTCTGCCATTTCAAAGGAAATTAGGTTACGAATCGGGCTGCGAACCTTAAGGTCAGCAGTTCGAAACTAGGCTTTCTACTCCCGTAAAGATTTACACCCTTGGAAACCCTGTACAGGGTCGCTGTGGGTCGGAACCGACTCAACGGCACTTAACAACAACAACAAGGAGCTCTGGTAGCGTAGTGGTTACTAACTGGGCTGCTGATCTCACAGTAAGCAGTTCGAAACTACCAGCTGTTCCGCAGGAGAAAGATGAGGCTTTCTGCTCCCATAAAGATTTACAGTCTTGGAAACCCTGTACAGGGTCACTATGAGTCGGAACCGACTCCATGGCACACAACAACAGCAACAAGAAACATTGCAAAGGGGAAAAATCACCCACGAAGACTTTGCTGCAGCTACACTTCAGGTATGAAAACTTTACACTTTTTGCGAAATGCATTTTTATCAGCAGCTTTTATGTGGGTCTTAACATATATGATGCACACAACGGGCACATGTGTCAATCGACTGTTTATATTATCAGTAATGTTTCCATTACTGATCTAACAAGAGATGTTAGCTGGTGGACACGGAGCAAACAACAAGGAGGAAGGGCAGCAGAGGAATTCTGCATTCTCTGGGATGGTCTCTGGACAGGGTTTGGTCTCAGTGAGGCTTGTCTCTCTCTAGACACCAGGAGACTCAGCTAATGGACAGAGTCCAAGTCCCTGCAAGGACAACATCTTCTGAAAGAAAAATAAGTCATTTAAAACTTCACCTATGAAGAAAAATGCGGCATCAGGATTGGAGGAAGACTCATTTACAACCTGTGATATGCAGATGATACAACCTCGCTTGCTGGAAGCGAAGAGGACTTTCTTACTGTTGAAGATAAAAGACTACAGCCTTCAGTATGGATTATGTTCCAATGTAAAGAAAACAAAAATCCTCACAAATGGACTCGTAAATAACACTATGATAATTGGAGAAAAAGATGGAAGTTGTCCAAGACTTTATTTTACTTGGATCCACTATCAATACTCATGGAAGCAGCAACCAATAAATCAAAAAATGTATTGCATTATGCAAATATGCTCACAAGATCTCTATAAAGTGTTCAAGAGTAAAGATGTTAGTTTGAGGACTAAGATGTGCCTGAGCCAAGTCATAGTATTTGCAATAGCCTCCTACGTGTGTAAAGTTGGAACAACGAATAAGGAAGACCATAGAAGAATTCATGCATTTGAATTATGGTGCTGGAGAAGAATATTAAACTATTATCATGGACTGTCAGAAGAACAAACTAATTTGTGTTGGAAGAAGTGAAACCAGAATGCTCCTTAGAAGCCAGCAGGGCCAAACTTCCTCTCTCATACTTGAGGCATATTATCAGGAGGGACCCGTCCCTGGAGAAGGATGTCGTGCTTGGTAAAGTGGAGGGTCAGTGAAATGAGGAAAACCCCCAAGGAGATGGACTGACACTATGGCTGCAGCAATGAGCTCACACACAACCACAATCATGAAGATGACACAGGACCAGGCAGTGTTTGGTTGTGCTGTACACAGGGTTGTTATGAGTTAGAACCAACACGATGACTCCTCACAACAAAAACATGGAGTCCTGCTGTGGGGCTGTTGGATAAACAACAGACTGCTAACTACAAAGTTGGTGGTTCAAACCCACCAGATGCTCCTTGGAAGTCCCCTATAGAGTTGGAACTGACTCAACAGCACTTAACAACAACAACAATTCTATTTATTTGCCTCTTGCTATTTACTATCATTCTTTACATTTAAATTATATAAATGTTGTTGTTGTGAAGTGCCGTAGAGTCGATTCCGACCCATAGCGACCCTGTACAGGGTTTCCAAGGCTGTAAATATTGACGGGAATAGAAAGCCTCTTTCTCCCATGAAGTGGCTGGTAGTTTTGAACTGCTGGTCTTAAGGTTCACAGCCCGATTCATAACCACTACACTACCAGAGCTTATATATATTTAAACCCCCTATAAAAATTACATTTCCACTGAAAAATAATACCAACTAGAGGGTATGCTGGTGCTGTAGGATAAGCACTGGACTGTAAGGTTCAAACGCACCATTCACTCCTTGGAAATGCTATACTGGGTTGCTATGAGTCGGAACCAATTCGACAGCACTTAACCTCAACAGAGCGCATATACTTTTATATTACAAATCGTAGCAATCTCACTGCTGCCTCCCAGGAGTCCCCTTGTGTTAAGGCTGTGAGCCATTCGCTGAGACATCCCTGTTTGCGGGCACAAGCTGACTGCATACCAGGAAGGGAGACACCACTACTGGCCTTGTCTTACAAACCCAACACCAGAAAGTGACAACAGACATGCCCTCTTGGCACGTCCCCCATTCTTCCTTGACACGTGACCAGTCACCTGAATTAATGAGACCTGACACAAGCCCTCTTAGAAAAATATCAAAGTTTAAAAGAAGAGCGGTCCCATTGTTGGTGTTAACTGGGATCTGAATACTTCATCGTCTCTAGTGTGAACATGGACTTGTATACCTCTTGCGAGTGCGTAAATTCCAATGCTAAAAATATTAAATTTCTTAGCACACAGAAAAATGTGTAATGCATAAAGAAGACACATTTTATAGAGGTTGCTGCAACATTCTTGGAAGCAGAGTAGAAAAATAAAACTGCCAAAACCCAACGACAGAAAGGTTTTCAACTTTTTTCTTTCTTTCAATGAACCAGTATGTGCACGCAGGATTTGGCACCAGGCCACAAAAAGAATAAGCTGGTCCCAAAGAATAAGAAAGATCCTGGAGCTAATCAATGCAGTCAGCAAAGTGGCAGGGTGCAAAGTCAACATCCTACCAATTGGGTTTCTACAGATAAACATTGAACTAAACCACTATGCTCAATAGCAAAAGGCCAACAGCCCAGTTTTAAAGGGGGCAAATGATCTGAATAGACAATTCTCCAAAGGAGCTATACAAACAGACACCAAGCACATGAGAGGATGTGCAATGTCACATGACATCGAAGAAATGCACGTCCAAACCACAGTGAGATACCACCTCATGGCTGTTCTCAGAAAGATAGGAACTAGCAAACCTGGGAGGCAGAGATGTCAGACGGTTCTGCCAAGATGATCCAAAGAACTGATCCAGAAGATCTGAAAACAGTGAGTCACACAGAAATGTGTGCACCCATGTTCATTGCAGCATTATCCACAATAGCCAAAAGGTAGAAACAACCAGATGTGTCCGTGAACAGATTAGTGGGTTAACGAAATATTCCATACAACAGAATAGGACTCAGCCACAAAGAGACGTGACATCTGATCCACCATATGGCGGGGATGAAGTGTGAAGACATGCCAAGTAAAGTTAGTCACAAAGGGACAAGCAATGGGTGATTCCACTCACAGGACAGACGAACATACGAAGACCAAAGCTCATCCGTGGTCACTGGGGTGGAAGGGGAAGGAGGGAGGGTGAATTATCACTGAAGGGCGTTGAGCTTCTCTTGTGGGTGATGATAAGTGTTCTGGAAATTGACAGCAGAGACGGCTCCCCAACATGGTGACGATGCTAACGTCACTGAAGAATGGTATGCTTAAAATGGGAAACTTTTTTTTTTTTAAGGAAAAGCCAAATGCCACTCCAGGGAGAGTGTCCGGGGATACACGCAATATAAATTCTACATAAACAGTCATCCTGGCTCTTCGCTCTGTTCTCAGCTGGCTCGGGTTCATCCCTGCACCACCACAAATGGTCACACAATGTAAAGGACCGGCCGCTCACTACAACTGGTCCGTGAATTTCACGTTTCCTGGGCTTTCTAGGAGTTTCACAGACAGCTGACTGCTGAGAAGCTTGGTCCCTGCTGTTGGCGATGAGGTTCGAGCCCTGGCTCTTCCACCCATGACCTCGTTGTGAGTTGCATCTACAGGATGGAGGTGACCCTCATTCCTTCCTCGTGGAGCTACATGCTGCTGCCAGGTATCATGGAGTCATAGCTGCTCTGTACAGTGGCTTTGTGTCCATGGCTGTCCATCTTCGCGGGAACAGAAGACCTCATCTTCCTCCTATAGAGCGGCTGGGGGTCTGGAACTACTGACCACATGGTTCACAGTCCTCACAGAATCACTCAGAAGATGAAGTGATGCGTCATTGGACACACAGCCTGCAGGTGGCATCCCTTCGAGACTCGAAAAGCGAGGCCCCTTCTTCAAGGAGGGCGGCCCCAGGACTCACCACCCAGGAGTGGAAGGCCAAGCTTGTGGGCAACAGACAGTTAGACGGGGCCAGGTGACACCGTAGGACCACTGCACTGGCTGGGGATTTTATGAGGTGCCCTGTCATGTTTTACTACGTCACCTGCAGCACTTGGGTCAGAGTCTGGTCCACGCTTCACACTTAGCAAACGTGCCAAGCATATGACCAACTACAGGGAGGGACGGAGATCACCAGACCCAGGCAGCAGGGGATGCTGAAGTCAGACTGTGTGCTGCCAGGAGCTGCTCGATTACAGCCAGAAAGCAGTGTGTACCTCCTAACTGAGAATGCCTCCCCGAGACACAACTTCCTACAAATTCAGCTATCAAAACACTGAGAAGTTACTGAAAATAATAGACCTTCCTTGAATGATCTGTGAGGAAGTTTTTGTAATAGAGACTAATGGCCACGCCCACTTACAATTACATTCTCAGTGAAAATATGTAAATCTAAAAGCTTCATGTAGAAAAGCAAGCAATGCGTCGCTTCAAAGAGAAGAAAGACTTCATTAGTTTTTGATTTTTCTAATGGAACAAATCCAGCCTGATGCTTTGGAATTTCCAGTAAATGTACAGCTGAGGGAAGGAAGAGGGAAAGAATGGAGGAAAAACGAATGTAAAAAGGAAAAATAGAAAGAAACAAAAGAGGTCTTTAGGTTAAAAATAATCTACAGAGATCTATAGCATCTAAAAGCCAATTTTCTACGAATTTATGATTCTGGTACAATTTTAACAATTTAAAAATGTTGCCAGTTCCCCATCAGAGAACTGGTAACATTTTGAAAGCTAAAACAGAAATTCTTCCTGGTATCGAAATACATCACAGGAAGTAAAAACGAATTTGCTTCTTAAACTTCACATAAATACATGAAATTTTAAACATGATTTGGGGCAAAATGATACTGAAGCTGAGAAAAAATGTAGTGCTAAAGCATCATCTATCTAAATGAAAAAGATGTATGGGATAATATGAACATCTTTTATTACAAATGTTGCAAAGACGTAACTCATGACCCATCAAACCCTAAAATATGGACAGTGAACCACAGAGAAGTTAGCACCGTCGCAGAGCTTTACCTTGCACCATGAGCATGGGCTCCTTGCCGCCTCCGTGTGCCAGCAACTCGCGGCGGTAACGCTCACCCATGGCCCTGGAGGAACAGAGACAAAGTGAGAGATGCACGCATCTCAGTGAGACAGCCGTGAGACGGTGTGGCCCTTTACTGTTTTCTTGCTTCTAAAAACCTGATTCCAATGTTTAAGTTATTCTAAAGTAAGGAAAACCAGGTGTGGGATAAACAACAACAACAAAAACCAAATCTGTGGCCATCAAGTTGATTCTGACTCAGAGAAACCCTATAGGACAAAGCAGGACTGTGCCATGGGGTGTCCAAAGCTGTCAGCTTTACAGAAGCTGAGTGCTCCGCCTTTATTTATCTTTAAAGGAGCAGCCTCATCTTTCTCCTACAGAATAGCTAGTTGGTGGGTTTGAACTGCAGACTTTGTGCTTAACATTCCAACACTTAACCCACTGTGCCACTAGAGCTCCCTGGTGGTGGTTATGTGCTGTGGAGTTGGTTTCCGATTCTTAGCGACTCTGTACAGGGTTTCTGAGGCTGTAAATCCTTACGGGAGCAGAAAGCCTCATCTTTCTCCCACGGAACCTTGAGGTTCGCAGCCCGATTCGTAACCACTACGCTACCAGAGCTCTTTTAGTATACCCACACCAGACCTACTGTCACGAGTCAATGCGGATTCACAGCCACCTTGTATGGGCTTTCTGAGATTTTTCAGTCTTTCCAGGACCAGACAGCCTCACCGTTCTCCCAGGGATTAGCTGTGGAATCAAACCATGCCTTTGCAGTTAGCAGCCCAGCACTAAACCCGCTGTGCCACTAGAGCTCCCTAACTAGTAGATCCAAACCAGACCCACTGCCAGAGAGTCAATTTCAACTCATGGTGACCTACGTCGGATTTCCAAGGCTGTCAATCTTCAAGGGTGCACACAGTCTCTTTTTCTCAAGGAGCGGCTGGTGGGTTTGAACTGCCAACCATGAGGTCAGTAGTCCACAGTGTCTTATGCACTGCACCACAGCTAAGTCAATGTTGATGTTGTTTTTACTCTTTTTGAGCATTTTTACGCCCTGGTCATTTGGGGAACAAAGTGTGTGGTCAGGTCCTGACAGCACCACAGCACAGCTGGTATACTGAACGACAGAGAAGCCGTGATGATGTCCAGGAGTGAGTGCCCAGCGTGCTGGGGGGCAGGAGACAAGGCTGGGCTTCAAGGGTCACAGCGCTGCTGAGAGGTCCTGGCTGACCCCCTGCCTGCCTGGACATGTAGTGCCTGCTCCCTTCAACTTGAACACCTCCTCTTTAGGCCCCGTTCTTGGCCTGCCTCAGCATGGCAGGTGCAGCCCACTAGTGTGGCTATTTCTCAGAAACGGGATCAAAATGGCTCCTGTGACCAAGCCCAGACATTCTCTAGTCCAGCCAGCGTTTTGTACTAGTTCACTCCACTGTTATGTACAAACAAGACAGGCAGCTACATGTCGAGGCAGGAACACCCTGCTGAACAAGTCATAAAAGTCTCAGAAGATATGTACGCAACAGTATGTGGCTTTCTTGTCAAGTGTGGTCCCATCAAGCAGGAGACTATTCTGCCTGCTTCGTAGAAAGCTCCAGGAAAAAGTTGACATGAATTTATGGCAGTCAAAATATGGCTTTAGCATTTTTGTTGGGAAAGCAGACTTCTTGTCTCCCCGTCTGTGAAAGTGCAGAAGATAAAATAACACGTGGGTACCGAACCACAGGAGCTCTGGTAGCATAGTGGTTACAAATCGGGCTGTTAATCTCAATGCCAGCGGTTCAAACCTATCAGCAGCTCTGCGGGAGAAAGACAAGGCTTTCTGTTCCCGTAAATATTTACAGCCTTGGAAAGAAACCCTGTGCAGGGTAGCTATGGGTCGGAACCAACTCAATGGCACTTAACGACAACAACAACCGAACCACAGACTATTCTGAAAAATGACATCAGCTCAGCTTTCAGTTCAAAAGATTTTGGAACTGAATGTGGATATTGACTTCTGAGATGCATCAAGACTGTGGAATTGTGAATGGTGCTGGAGGTGGGAGGTTGGGGGTTGGGGGAGCGGTGATGTCCAGGAGAGGCGTGGGAGGAAAGGGTCCGTGCTGACCTATAGCCCTGCTCTGGCTGGTTTGCTGTGAAGCCTTGAACACAGTGCTGAACTTAGGCTGGGTGCTGAACTGCTAACCTCAAGGTCGGCAGCTGGAACCCACCAGCCGCTTCATGGGAAGAAGATGTCTGCTTCTGTAAAGATTTAAAGCCTTGGGAACTGTACATCGGGTTGTTATGAGTTAGAACCGACTTGATGGCCATGGTTTTGGTTTTTGGTTGAGCACATGAGCCCCAGTTCCTGCTCATACAAACATCCCGCGTGCTAAGGCTGTATGAACGGAAGACAACACAGCACATGGAGGCTCGTGGGTGTTCTAGAATGTACGGGAATGCTGATTTGGAACCATGGGACGGCAGGGATTTGGAGATGCGTTTATCTGTGTGGTGAAGGAGGCAGAAGCACTTTGAACAACTATCAGACCAAACCCCAATTAGTGGTTTGCCATCAAAGAAAATTCTTGCTGAGGATTTCTGAGAGCAAACCTTTGGTTCCTGTTCTTAGAGAGAGCCTTGTCAGAAGGAGCGAAAGCGGCCAAGTAGGGAACAACAGGGAGATCTTTAGGAGCTCTGCCTCCAAGGAGAGAGCTCTGATTACTACCTGGCTCCTCATCTAACCTGGTTTTATGAAGGTGCTAAGGAGCCCTGGTGGGAGTCAGACTGCAAAGTCGTTTAAACCGCAAGGTCGGTGGTTCAAGCTCACCAGCTGCTCCTTGGAAACCCTACACAGGGTCGCGATGGTCAGAATCGACTTGACGGCACGTAACAACAAGGAGGCCTGGTGGGGGTCCTGATGTGGCACTGTAGATTAATGTTCTGGACTGCAAGGTCAGTTTGAACCACAAGGTCAGCAGTTCAAGCTCACCAGCTGCTCCTTGGAAACCCTATAGAGTCTCTGTAAGTTGGAACCGACTTGATGGCACTTAGTAACAACAACAACAACAAGGAGTTCCTGGTGGTAGAGTGGGGTTAACTGTTCAGCAGTTAACCACAAGGTTTGGGTTCAAAACCACTAGCCACTCCTAATAGAGTTTTACAGTCTCAGAAACCCTAAGGTTCTCCTTAGCTCTGCTCTGTCCTCTGGTGTCTAGGAGTCGGATTTGGCTCTAGAGCAGTTGGTTTGTTTGGTTGGCTGCTTTGACTGAGATACTGGAAAGACAGGCTGCCTCTCTTCTCTGCCTCCTCTTCCGTGGGGGTGTATGGGGGGGAGTGAGCATCCGTGTCCTCTATCTGAGACGGGCCTTCCCCAGGTTGCACCACGGGACCACTGAAGACTCCTCGTGAAACCCCTGTGCCCTGGCCGGTCCAGCGACACTTACACGACACTGCAGAGCATCCATCGGCAGAAAAATCTGGACTTTGCCTGGTGGTGCAGTGGATTAAGTGTTGGGCTGCTTGTCAGTGGTTGGAACCCACCAGCAGTTCCTTGGGAGATAGAGGAAGCCGTCTGCTCCTGTAAAGCTTTACAGTCTCGGGAGCCCTATATGGGGTCGCTAGAAGTCGGGGTATTTGTTAAGGGTCCCGGGACACAGGACGGATGTTTGGTGTTACCGCTGCTCCAGGAAGCAGGAGAGAAGCTCCCCTGGGGAGGGCCTGCCTCTGGTGGGGGGGTTCTCCCCTGCTTGTAGGGGATATGTTCACAAGCTGGGAGGGTGTTCTAGTGAGAAGTGGGCCATGCTATGAACCTTTTCCACCTTATTACCTGCTGAACGGATCCTGTAGGAAACACTCTCTCCAAACCATGGACGCCACAGCCCTGGACATCAGGTAGGAGTAGTATTTGGCACCATAGCCCACGAGGTGGCTGAACCGAAGCTGCCATGCCTGCCAAAACAGAAACAGGGCACAAGGAGGAACAGAGAGGCTCAGGATTTGGAGAAGAGTAGGTCAGAGAACACAAGCGAAACACGTAGAATCTGCTAACGTCACCATTGAAACACGGCACCCGGGGCGCAGCCAGTCACCACAGTATGCTGCAAGTTGGACACTCTGAGAAAATTTTGTTTCGTGTCATCGTGGCACTGGAGGTAAGCACTGGATTGTTGACCAGCGCTCCCTGGAAATCCTATATGGGGTTGCTGTGAGTCAGAACTGACTCGACATCACTTAACAACAATAATGAAGATAATTTTCAGACTGTTAATAAATATGTTTTGCTTCAGATATATGAGGGTGTTCCAAGCAGTTTACGGGAAAACGCCATTAACTTTTCATTCCACTGTTTCCACAAACGTCTTGAAAGCCCTTCACATATGACTCGTGAATTTCATTACATGGGTTAATTTCTTACGCTGCTTTTGAAAACCAAGAAGCATTACCATCTAGTTAATTCTGACTCATAGGCAACACCAATGTGACAGAGTACAATTATGCTCTGCAGGATTTTCACACTCGGATCACCAGGCCTTTCTTCCGCAGGCCTCTGGGTGGACTGAAGCTCCAATCCTTTGGTTAGCAGTCGAGTATGGTAACCCTTCACACCACCCAGGGACTCGCACTGATTACATTATATTTCACACAACAGTGTAAGAAAAAAGACCAACTCACAAGTTTATGGATTTTTAAATAATTTGGTTATTTCAAAAGGTTTATTCTGAACTGAATATTTGTCATCTGAATCACTTTTCACAGGGGCCTATTTTCCTAAAGATTGTGAATAATTTCTATGTTTCTATCATCATCACATATTGGACTGCTAACCACAAGGTCAGTAATTCGAAGCCACCAGCCGATCAGCAGGAGAAAGATGAGGCTTTCTGCTCCTGCAAAGCCTCCAATACTCGATGCAGGGTCGCTCTGAGTCTGAACCGACTCCACAGCACATCCCAGTACCACATGTCATGATAAAGTAAAATGACAGAGAAGAGAAGAAAAACGGAAGGGAATGGAGTGAAAAGACATAATTCTATAAAGATGGGTGATCTGGGAATTCATTTCTTTTTTACAAGAGACAAAGTCAGCTACCAGTAATTTCGGACTCTGAGCCAGTGGGTGAAGATGCCGGGAGGGCTCCCTGCCTTCTCTGGGTCTATGAAGAAGCCAACATCTGACCGTCTGTCTGCACAGGTTCCCGGATGCTGGGTTTCATTTTTTGACAGGATGCAAGGCTGAGATGACGGTGGTGATGTCAACAGTGGAGCCGGCAGTAGAGTGGGCTTTACTGTCGTGGGCAGCCAGCTCGGGATGCAGTCGGCAGTGTAGATGAGTTCAGCTGGCTCATGAACAATTCAGGAGGGTTACGGGTGCCACCCCAACGAACAGTCGGAAATCCATGTGTGACCTTAGACTCCCTGAAACTTCACTACTAAAAGCTTATTGCTGGCGAGAAGGGCTACCGATCCCACAGACAGCGGGTTTACATTTGTAAGTTACACGTATTATACAGCTCACCCACATAAAAGCAGGAGATAAAAAGGTATTTTGCAAAAAGTACAAGGTCTCTGCGCTTGCGGACGTATCTACAGTGACAGCGCCACCAATTCCCTTTTCTGATTTTACAGCAGTCCTGTGCTGTGTTCATCCATCTAGCAATGGAGGGGAACCGCAGCTGCAGACCTCCATTCACAGCGCGCGGCAGACAATTCAACTTTTCCTCGTTGGGACTTTTCTCTGCTTCCTGGGAGCATTTCGGGCATCACTAGCGGGACTTTGTATAGGTCCCCTGGTACTTTTCACGTTCACGGTACTGCACTGCACATGATGAAAGCGTATGCCAGAGTCACAAAAGATTACTTTTCACTGCTACACGCAATTTACTGGAGAGATAAACGGTTCATCAGGAGACGATCAGCTGCATCTAACTGGACCCACGCAGTTCAAGCCTGTTGCTGTTCAAGGGTCAACAGTACATTCCTTCCTTGTGAGGACAATGATTTCGTTACTGTAAGCAAGACCATGTGGGTTTGCCATGTAAAATATGATTCTACTGGAAAATTCTTCCCCTATGTTTTTTCTCTGTACTGGAGCGCTGGAAATATCTACATTCTGATTGTTGAATAAAAGGAGGGTTTTCTCAAGACAAAAGCATACACTTATCCACTGTGACATCATTGTGACACAAGCTAGGATTATAAAAACTAGCCTCAAAAGACATATGTATGACTTAAATGTCTTTATGTTTCTGAAGTAAACCAATCTGACATGCAATGATTCACTTTCTTCTAATGTATGCTTTATCTGACATGAAACATAATTCCCGGAAAATCAAGTCTAAAGTATAATCCTCACTACAAATCTATGCACTACATAAGTTAATTCTACTTAATATACCAAGAAACAAACATCTAAGAAAATATGGTTCCTTCATCACAATGGTATGACACATTTGAGAACAAACTCTAAGTCTTATATCCATTACACAATGACTCTAAAGATGAAGCTGACGGAGGGGCTTCAAAAAGTTCGTGGGAAAATCTCATTTATACTTTACTCCATGTTTCCACCAACTTTCGGACGCCCCCCTCGTACAATGCTAGTTAATCTCTGGTCACATCTAGTTCTTGAAGACTATTAGTGTCTCAGATTGGGGAAAAGAGCTGTTAAAAAATAAGGCAGGAGGGCCCACTCGAATGAACTTAGAACATGGGGATCCTCAACCACCACGCTCCCCTTTCTTCAAAAAGGATACGATGGTGGGCAATTCTGGGTCAGACCTTGAAGAAATGAGTGTACCCTCTTCACTCTTCCTTGCGTTCCCTTTGATTGACTGGTGTGTAGACATGGTGGTGGTGAGCTACGATGGACCACCGATGAAGGCATGGTCCCGAGGATGGTGGAGCGGCAAGGAAAAAGGAGGCGGTCATGAGGTCTGGACAGCTACCAGGATGGCGTCACAGCAACCATGTCTACAGCCTGCCCAATACTGCCACCGGCAGAACTGTGGAATCGTGGCCTTGGGCTCCTGTGGGCCTCACCCTTGCTGGGAGCAGCAGAGCACTGGAGAGTTAACCACTCAGCAGGCCTCTGCCAACAAGAGCCCTGAGCTGGTCTCAGGCGGTAGTGGAGCCCATAGGGAGGCAGAAATAGACATTCTACTTAGACTTTGAAATGCAAGTAGTATTCAAAGCTACAGCAAACCACAATGATCTAGAGTTCAGATTCTCCTGCAACAAATGCTGAGTAGTTAAATTATTAGCAAAAAAGTAGATCTCCTGAAATTGACTCATTTTATATACATATTTACATATGTATACACACACACAAATATATAGCTAATATATGTGTGTGTGTATATATATATATATAGAGAGAGAGAGAGAGAAAGAGAGATAACCTCAAGGTCAGCAGTTCAAAATTACCAGCCGTTCTGTGGGAGGAAGATGAGGCTTTCTGCTCCGGTAAACATTTACAGCCTCGGAAACCTTGCACAGGGTCACTGTGAGTCGGAACTGACTCCACGGCACATAACAACAACAACAACAAAGATTTACAGCCTCAGAAACCCTGCACAGGGTCACTATGAGTCGGAACTGACTCCACGGCACATAACAACAACAACAACAACAAAGATTTACAGCCTCAGAAACCCTGCACAGGGTCACTATGAGTCGGAACCGACTCCACGGCACATAACCAACCAACATACATACACAAAGTTCTTACACTGTTTGTTAAGTGTTGTCAAATTGGTTCCAGCTCATAGTGACCCTGTAAAGGGTTTCCAAGGAGGGGTTGGTGGGTTTGAACGTGGTCAGCAGTCCACACCAAGGTTTACTCTGCCTTATTTTAAAAAAAAGAAAGAAGAAGCGAAAGCCTGTTTGTATCAGTCAGTTTTTGCGCTGTGCTGAAATTGTCATCGCCAATGCTGCTTGGAACACATAGACCACTGGTGATCTTTCTCACAGGAAGTCATCTGGATGATGGTTATCTGTTGGATTGGAATACGGCCTGCTGCTTTAATTGGACAGCCCACTAAGATATTGCCTACTGACAGAAGTCTCTTGCATGCTGGAAATTTAGGCTGGTCACGGACAGTTCGGGGCCTTTATCTTTGAAGGTTTTTCTTCTTGAGTAGCTGCCAGGACTTGCTCAGCAGCCCTTGCAGTGTAGTGCAGAGAGAGCTTAATTTTATTTAGATCTGAGTTGAATGACATTTTGTCTTGAAAGCAGACCTACTTCGAGAGAGCAGCATTTGATTGGAGCGCAACATTTTCAAACGCCTTTGCTTCATAAACTTGTCACCAAGTTCCCACACCTCCCGAGGGTAATAAAAATGAGATGGCTCAGAAGAGACATGGCAGCGTTTGGGCGATGCTAGGTTTTCTCAGCTGTCCCCGCGTCTTCCTTTAAGTGACATCCTACCTGGATGCAGGTTTTCTGGCACACTCTGTGTCTGGTTCTCTAATTACTGGTGTGAGTTTGGTAGTACACTCCCTCCCACAACTGTGGACACACAAGACAAACGACATGTATATGAGAACCTTTCAGCAGAGGGTTGTGCGTTTACGGCAGACAAAGCCTGTTGTGCGGACAGTAATGGTTGAATTCCCTGCTAATTCAACCTAAGATTAAGTTCTTGTTACCCTTTCACTCCTTCACAAGGGAAAAATGAGACAGGATTCCATCTTAAGCTCTGAATCCATGATACCCCTTCCTTTGAGGAGTTTTCTGCTTCTGAAAGAACATCTGTTTCCTTGGACAGAGTATTCACCTTTGCTTTTTGGTATAATTTCAAAAACACAAAGGATTCAAACACCTCTGCAGTGTCCTCTGGATCTGACTTCAGAGGCACACTTTCAAATCCTAACACTATGCATGGCATGGCCATTAGCAATGCTTTTGGAGTTCAATAAGCTCAGCTGTCTCCTATGGAAGACAAACACCCAGAAACAGGGGAGGGCAGAGAACCTAGGCGAAGCTGCCTGGCGGATACAATCACTTGCTTTTTAAGTCCAGAGATTCTCAGGCCCGTTGAGATTCTTACTTGCCTACAGCATTTTTTTCTAATTTTCCTTCCCCAAAGCGGTGACAAAGCCAGGAGTGGAAAGGTCATCACGCCGCTATTTCCTTAACATAGTATCTATTTTCAGTTTCAATCAGAGATTAAGGCGGAACAAGCACTCATTAACTACATGTCAAATGCTGAGTGACTGAACCAATCATTTCACTTAATTATACCCTTCAAGAGCACATGATGTCTTTATTTCTAGCTAGACCTGTATGGACGCATTTATCCAGAATTTATTTTAAAACACTCTTTCACTACAACAGAATAAACTGCATAAGAGAAACGACACCTATAATTTCCTTGGTGTGTGTCAGACTAAACTGAAATTTCCTTAAGGGTAAGGACCACAATGCTATGTCCATGTCGAAACTAGTACTGTACCTAGAGTGTAGCAGGAACTCAACTGGCTTGCTAACTGTTGGATGGACAGATGAATGGATGGATGATGGATGGGTGGATGGGTGGGTGGGTAGATGGATGGTGGAGGATGGATGGATGGTTTAGTGGCTGATGGTTGGGGTAGATGAATGGGTGAGTGGGTGGATGGATGGTTGAGAGGATGGATGGGTAGATGAAGGGGCAGTAGATGACTAGAAGAAAGGTAGATCACTATAAGGTTCATATACAATGATATTCTACAAATGTTACTGACAGACTAGACATCTGACTAGGATAAGGAGTTCAGGAATAGTACTTATGACACAAAAACAGGATACAACTGTGCTAATAAACAAATTTTAGATTCTAGGTTGACTGCTAATAGGCTATTTTTTGAAACAACTAGTTCCTTGCCTGTATTATTTGAGAAATGGCATAAGGCTTTTGAGGCTAATTTTGGTACCTGGTCTCCTAGTCTGGAAGATGTCCAGAATCTTCCTAGGACTTGCTACTGTGATTTCAGCATAATTTTTGTCTGTGGATCTACCGGACAATTAGCTGGATCCATTTAGCAGCTCCTGTAGCTTTTTGTAAATTCCTTAGGACTTTTTACATAGGATCACGTCAGCTGAAAAGTTTTCCTTTTCCATTTTTATTTCTTTTTCTTGCCTGATTGATTGCTCTGCTTAGAGCATCCAGCACAATGCTGAGAGGCACTGGTGAAAGCAGCCATCCTTGTATTGCTCCTGACTGTAGGGGAAAAGCGTTCAGTCTTCTGACATTAGGTAGGATGCCATCTGTGGGTTCTTCATCAATGTTCTTTATCGTGTTGAGGAATTTCCCTTCTAGTCCTCCTTTGTGAGTGTTTTTTTTCATCATAAACGGGTGTTGGATTTTTGTCACACTTTCTCTGCATCAAATGAGGTGATCACGTGGTTCTTTCGCTCCTATGAATGCGCTGGATTGCGATGATTGGTTTTCTGATGTTCGACCACCCTGCCATTAATGCTGGAATAAGTACTATTTGGTCATGTTTTATAGTCCTTTCAGCATAGTTTTGGATTTGTTTTACTAGTATTTTGTTGGGGGTTTTTGCATCTCTATTTATAAGGGATTGTTGAAGTCTTGGTGTGGCGCTGTAGGATAAAGCACTAGACTGCAAAGTAATTTGAATCACAAAGTTGGCGGTTCAAATTTACCAGTCACTCCTTAGAAACCTTACACAAGGATCACTATGAGTTGGAACTGACTGTACAACACTTAACAACAACAACAACATTCATAAGGGATACTGGCCTATTTCTTTCCTTGAGGTGTCTTTGTTTGGCTTCGGTACTAGGGTAATGCTGGCCTCAAAGAATGAGTTACAAAGTCCTTCTTCCTCTTCTACTTTTCAAAAAAGTCTGGGCAGAATTGGCAGAATTGTGGTTGTTGTTGATAAGTGTTGTCAAGTCAGTTCCAACTCAGAGAGACCCTAGAAAGGATTTCTGAGGAGTGGCCAATGAGTATGAACCAATAAACTTGTGGTTCAAACCGACCTTGCGGTCCGGCATGATATCAGTCTGCCAGCATTGATCTATGTTGTTGGTGTTGTTAAGTGCTATGGAGTTGGTTTTGACTCATAGCGACCCTGTCTAGGGTTTCCAAGGAGCAGCTGGTAGGTTTAAACCATCGACCTTGTGGTTCACACTGACCTTGCAGTTCAGTGCTTGACCCCACAGTGCACCCCAGGATTCCAGAAGGTTTTTGATGATTGATTCAATCTTTTCACCTGTTATATAGGTCTGCTGAGACTTCTTATTTCTCGTTGCATTAGTTTAAGCATCTTGTGTGTTTCCAAGGAGCTCTGGTGGTACAGTGGGTTAAGCACTGGACTGCTAACCTCATGGTGGTCCATACCCATCAGCCACTCCACAGGAGAAAGATGAAGCTGTCAGCTTCTGTAAAGATTTATAGTCCTGGAAACCCAAGTGTAGCTATGGAATGGAATTCTCTTGATGGCAGCAAGTTTGTATGTTTCTAGTCATTGGGCCTACTGTGGTGCTGTGGGTTAATGCGCCAGTCTGCGAAGCCATTTGAACTGCAAGGTGGGCAGTTCAAGCTCACCAGCTGCTCCTCGGAAACCCTACACAGGGTCGCTATGGGTCAGAACCAACTCAACGGCACTTTACAACAGCAGTCATTTGTCCATTTCATTTGGGTTATCTAATTTTGGGGGGCATATAATTGCTCATAGTAATCTTTTATTATCCTTATTTGTAAAGGGTTGATGAATAACGTCCCTCTTTCATTTCTGATTTTAGTGATTAGAATTCTCTCTTTTTCTTACTTGTCAGTCGACCTAAAGATTTGTGAACTTTATTGATCTCTTCAATAAGAAGAGATCTTTGTTGATGCATTGTTTTATATATTCTATATTGCATGTATCTTCACACTGATATTTTCTATTTGCTTTCTTTGGGTAGCTTTGGCTTAGCTTGCTCTTCCTCCATTGTGTCTCAAGTTGGGTTACTGATTTGAGATCTTTCTTCTTTCTTAATTCAGAACATTTATAGTTTTAAATTTCCGTCGCATTACTCCTTCACTATGGAACCCTAGTGGTGCAATGGTGAAGCATTCGGATGCTAACCGAAAGGTCAGCAGTTCGAAACTACTAGCCACACAGTGGGAGAAAAGACCTGGTGATCTCCTCCCACAGAGATTACGGATTGGCATCCTTATAGGGCAGCTCCCCTCCATCATCAGAACGGACTCAATGCCACATAATAGCACTGATGTCTCTGCGTCCCCTAGGTTTTTGGTATGTGTGCGTTCATTTTTATTCAACTCTATTTTCTAGTATCTCCTTTGGTTCTTCTTTGGCCCTTTATTGTTTAATAGTGAGTGGAATGTGTGTTGTTTACAGCAGGTCTCCTTTGAAACTCTGAGGTCCTTTGCTGGGACCCTTCCACACCTTGCCCTTTGCGTATCTTCATTTCTGTTTTTATCTGCTGTATATATCCTTCTGTTTATTAAAGCTGCTATTGCAGCTGTGTTGTTTCCGTGAGTTCGCTGTGACCATGACAATGAATTCAAGAGTGACAGTGTTGTGTGGAAAGGGACTGATGTTAGAAACGGTGGGGAAGCTGTGGTACAGGGCGTATGTGACCTCTGCCGCATGCGAACCAGCTTTAGGCTGCTTC
Source organism: Chrysochloris asiatica (assembly GCF_000296735.1). Lineage (NCBI taxonomy): Eukaryota > Metazoa > Chordata > Mammalia > Afrosoricida > Chrysochloridae > Chrysochloris > Chrysochloris asiatica. Next base: position 7,399,452 of record NW_006408523.1, on the reverse strand, counting down.
ATATCTTCAGGGTTAGTATAGCAATGGGGAAAGGATAACCCACATCCTGTACGAACTGCCAACAACAAAGTCTGTGGTTCAAATCCACCAGCCGCGCCTTGGAAACCCAATACAGGGTCGCTGTGAGTTGGAACCGATTGGATGGCACTTGACCACAGCATGGAGTCCTGGCGTGGCCATGTAGGATAAACACTGGACTGCTAACAACACGGTCAGTGGTTCAAATCCACCAGCCACTCCTCAAAAACCCTATACAAGGTCTCTAGGAGTCCGAACTGACTGGACAACACTTCACATCAACACAACAGCAACCTTGTGCCAATTACTGTCTTTATGAAGGCTTTCAGAAGAAGGTATTTTTATAAATAGTTTTAACAGTTTACATTTTACCAACAGACTTGAAATTTGCAGAGTACTGAGCCCAAGGCAGACATTGCTAAGGCCTCTCCACCTTCACGTCCCCGCCTTCATCCCTTTAGAAATAAAGCCTTCCCCCTTTCCTATCACGTTCTGGCACGCAGCTGCTAGTCCAGAGACTACATTTCCTAGGGTCCCTCATGGCTTGGGATGGCTAGACAGTTATATTGTTGCATGTGGATATAAGCAGAGGTGATGTGTATAGCCAACTGCTTACCCTTAACCCACAAGCCCTGGCCCGCTCATGCTGGACTTGTTATACCAGAGGGCATATGCACCGTGGTATCTTATTGGCTATGTGCTTTGGATCTTCACCACAGTAACTTGGCCTGAACTTTGACTGACCCAGTCATGGACGGGGGCACGCACTGAGGACAGCACTCCAAAAGCCCAGGCTATCTTGCTATTCCACACTGTACAGACCACAAGGTCATTGGTTGAAACCCACCAGCTGCTCCTTGGAAACTCTATACGGTGTTGCTATGGGTAGGAACCGACCTGACGGCACTTCACAAGAACAACCAAGACGTGATAAATAAGGAAGAGAATAGAAGACTTGCGGCACTTGAATTACGGAGTTGCTGAGGAGTATTGTGAGTCTATGAATGTCCAACAAGTATAGTCAGAATGCACTTTAGAAGAAAAGATGGGGAAACTTCATCGCTCATTTTTGGACCTGTTTTCAGGAGGGACATCCGCTCGGTAAAGCAGAGCATCAGTGACAATGAGGAAGCCCCTCCCTGGCTGGACTGATGCTCAATGAGCGGGCGGCAGGAACAATGGCTCCCACACAACAGCTGTGAGGAAGGTGCAGGACGGGGCAGTTCTGTGAAGTTGAGCACAGGGTCACTAAGAGTCAGAACTGATTCAACGACACCTACCAACAACGGCTTCCCAAGGATGTGAAAACCACCACCATCGGGATTTCAGTTTACCGACACCACCTAACCAATTTCCACAAAGAGCACAGCCTTCGGTATGGATTGCTTCTCAATGTAAAGAAAACAAAAAACCTCACCACTGGACCAATAAACAACATTCTTATCAGCAGAGAAAAGACTGAAGTTGTCAAGGACTTCATTCTTCTTGGATCAACTATCAACACTCATGGAAGCAGCAGTCAAGAAATCAAATGACGTATTGCATTAGGCCAATCTGCTGCACAAGACCTTTTTAAAGTGTTGAAGAGCAAACATGTCAGCTTGAGGACTAAGGTGCGCCTGACCCAAGCCATGGTATTTTCTATAACCTCATATGCATGTGAAAGTTGAGAGTGAATAAGGAAGACCGTAGAAGAATTGATGCATCTGAGTTATGGTGTTGGAGGAGAATATTGAAAGTGCCATGGGCTGTCAAAAGAACAAACAGATCCATGTTGGAAGAAGTGTAGCCAGAGTGCTCCTTGGAGGCCAAGATGGCCAAACTTTGTCTCTCATACTTTGGACATATTGTCAGGAGGGACCAGTCACTGGAGAAGGATATCATGTTTGGTAAGGTGGAGGGTCAGAGAAAAAGCGGAAGACCCCCAGTGAGATGGATTGGCAAAGTGGCAGCATCAATGGGCTCAAGTGTGGCAGCTGTAATGAGGTTGGCCCAGGATAAGGCACTGTTTCGTTCTGTTGCACATAGGGTCGCTATGAGTTGGTACTGACTCGATGGCACCTAACAACAACCACAACAACAACCATGGCTTATGTTTAACACCTATGACTTTTAACTCCCATTATATCTGCTAAAGTAAAACACCAATTTCAAAAGTGCCATTTTCTGAAAATTTTACAGCACCCTGGTGACAAACTGAAAACATTGCCAATACTCATGGTAGACTTATCTTGTTTATATCCTGTCTACCTGACAAGGAGATAGATTCTATCTCTTGTCCATATCCCAGTAACCACTACACAGAGGAATGATGAGAAGCCGCGGGACATCCTATACGGGGTTGCTCTGAGTTGGAACTCACTCAACGGCACTTAACAGCAACAACACGTCTCCTCCTTAGTATGTGTTAGACGTTAGTTTTCTAGTGTTTCTGTAACAGAATATCACAGGTGGGTGGCTTTCCCAAACAGGAATTTACGTTGCCACAATTTGTCATTGTTAATTGCCATCGAGTTGGTTCCAACTCATAGCGACCCTGTATAGGGTTTTTGAGGAGCAAATGCTGGGTTTGAACTGCTGACCTTGCAGTATGCAGCCCAGTGCTTATCTTACAGAGCCACACCAGGACTCCTTGCCACAGTTTTGGAGACAAGATGTTCAAACTCTGGGCACTACTCTAGGGGGAAGGCTTTCTGTTTGTGTCAGCGCTAGAGGAAGGTCCTTGTTTCTGAACTTCTAGTCCTGGGCCATCTTCCTGGGCTTTCCCCATCCGTTTCCTTGCTTGCTTGTTTGATCTCTGTTATATCTCAAAAGAGACTGACTTAAGACACGCCCGACAATGCTCCTGCCTCATTAGCATAATAAAGACCACCCATTCCTCAAAGGATAATAACCATAGGCATAGAATTTGGTGTCTACAACACATATTTTAGGATGACACTATTCAATTTGTAATGGCATGTCAGTCTCAGATGCCAATTTCACATCCATACCAGAGCAGATCTACAACCACTGAATTGATTCCAACTCAGAGGACAGAGAGGAAGCGCTCCACAGGGTTTCCAAGGCTGTAAATCTTTATGGGCGCAGACAGCCTCATCTTATTCCCAGCAGAGCTGCTGATAGGTTTGAACTGCCCATCTTGGGGCTAGCACCACCAAGGTTTTCCTTTTTACATACCTATGAGTATAGGGGAAAAAAGAAAAATTTGCAAACAAACAAACACCACTCGAAATGTCTACTCCACCTACCAAGAACAGTTTCGTTAGCAGAATAAGGAAATAACTGAATGAAAGAGAAGAACTTGTTCTCTGAACATGGAGACATTGTTGTTCAGAGCCTTCAGTCAGTTCCAACTCATAGCGACCATGTATGGAGTCTCTCAGGAGTGGCTGGTGAGTTTGAACTGCCGAACTTGCAGTTCAAACAGACCTTGAGGTCAAGTGCTTATCCTATGGCGCCAGGTGCCACAGGAAGACTGCAGCTGATAGATAGTAGTATGCTTATGAACTGGGGCCAGAACCTGAAACATGTCTGGCTTCCTCATGAGAACTCTTCAACCGTGTCTCCCTGGCCTGTAATGTCTCCAGACAAAAATAAGCCTTGGACCTTCATCTTAAAGGCACCCATCCATGCTTGGGCGACAGAAGAGAAGCCCTAGGGATGCAGTGGTTGAGTGCTTAGTGCAGTAGTTCACTAAATGGTCCAGGGTTCAAGCCCACCAGCCACTCTGAGTGGAGAAAGATGAGGCCGTCTGCTTCCGTACAGACTGACAGCCTTGGAAACGCTATGGGGTAGTTCTACTCTGTCCCACAGGTCGGAAGTCAGTTTGACAAGGATAGGATTGGCTTTTGGTTTATGGGCAGGAGAGCAGTCAACGGGGTGAGGGGAGCCCCTGCAGGAACAGATGCAGTGGACGGGCCATTGAGTTGGCTGTTGCTGTTAGCACCAATGAGACCCCACAACCCAGCTCACAGCAGAGAGGGGCTGCTTTGGTCTTCATGACTCTCATAAAGACTGAAACATAGAGATGGAGGCAGAGACAATGACATGGAGAGATGGAGCAGCTGGGGACGTTAGACCCAAAGAGGGGGAGGGGCTGTGTACTGATAACCGGGGGCTGGCTTGTAGGCTTATAGGGTATACCCTTTGGTTGGGTGATGATGCATGGAGGGGATTATAACCATGGCAATGAAATGATATACAATAGGATGAATGTAAAACTAAGGTTCTCCCATGTAAACTATCACACAATTCACAATAAAACATTAAAAAAAAAAAAAAAAAGACTAAAACATAGGAGGTTGGGTATCTGCTTGAAGAAGACAAAATCCATGAAATTGCATGTGCTCCAATTTTAGGGGAAGAGGAAAAAGAACTCCTTCAACCCTTGTTTAATTCCTCCAGGGGACCTGCGTGAAGATGTACACAGAAGTCTCCAAGCTGCCCTGGAGCATCAGGGAGCCAATACCCTTATGCTAGAAGATAGCGATGCAATAGTCAGAGGGAGGATCTATGTCACTGTTTGTAGCTAGGTGTCCTAGGACAGTTCTGGCTCATGGTGACCTGTGTACAACAGAATGAAACACTGACCCCCGGTCCTGCACCACCCTCGCAATCTGTGCCATGTCAGAGCCCGCTGGCATTGCCACCGTGTCAGTCCATCTCACCAAAGTGGTTAAACACCAACTGAAAGGTTGACAATCTGAATCTAGCAGTTGCCCACAGGAGAAAGGTGTGGCTGGCAGTCTGCTCCTATTAACACTACATTCTCACGAGCCCTGTAGGGCGATCCCTACCCTGTCCTCTAGGGTCACTATGAATCAGAATTGACTTTTTGTTTAACTGGCCTTTACCCATCAGCCCTCCCCTAACGACTTTAACAACAGACATTGATCCTTCCTCTGTTGTAACTTATCTTCCAGCATAAGGATACTGTCTCCCTGATGCTCCAAGGCAGCTTGGAGATTTCTAGTATAAATCTCTAAGGTGGGCCCTGGTGTAGTGCTGTCGAATCAGCCCTGGACTGCTAACCACAGCTTGGCAGTTCTAACCCACCAGCTGCTCACCAAAACCCTATCAGGGTCGTTAGGAATTGGAACCAGCTCAATGGCACACACACCACCACCAACAACTTTAAATGATACATACAGATTCAACTTCTATGGTTTGAATTAGATGTCTGCCAATCTTAAAGGGTACATCCTGTGAATTTTCCTTTATGTTGCGTACAGAGTACAACAGCTAGACAAGTGAAATTAGGAAATATGTCTGACTAAAGATAAGCTGGAATTAAGTCAATAAAGATGGTGAGACGCTTTCAGCTGCAGGACGATATCGTAAGTACCTCGCGGGGCCCCCACAGAATACCATAAAGGCATTCCAGCAGTTGATGCCATCAGTGCGCCGTCTGCAGCATAGCCCAGGGCCTGCGTGCAATCAGATGTCACGGCAGGTCCTGTTACTACCTGCGTTCTGTACGGGAAAACGGGCAGAAATCAAACGCGTGACTGAGGCCCTGAAACTACTAGAGCTGTCTGCTTTCTATCAACTCAACATGCTATCAATTATCTCTGATGGATTCCTCTAAAGAATTTCCAAAATTCCTGATGCAACAGATTTTTGGAAACTCTTATATTTATAAAAAAAAGAAACTGCAATAGTTAGGGCAGAAACATGTAAGAAACTGACGAATCCCAAGTACGTCACACTGGAAATTAAAATACGTGTCAGAAGAGAATTAACACCGTTAGTTAAAATTTGTTGTTGTTGTTGTTAAGTGCCTTTGAATTGATTCCGACTCATAGCCACCCTGCATGGAGGGTTTCCAAAGAGCAGCTGGTGGGTTTGAACTACTGACTGCAGTTAACAGTCTAGTGCTGGTCCTACAGTGCCTCACCAGGACTCTAGCTCACGGAGGGCTTCCTCCGTCTGCAGTAATTCTATAAGTAAGGTGTAGTCCAGGTGCGGTCCTGTAGGATAAGCACTGAACTACAAAGTCAGTGTGAACTGTAAGATCGGCAGTTCAAATCCACCAGATGCTCCTTAGAAATCCTATACCTGGTCACTATGAGAACTGACCCGATAGCACTTAACAACAACATAAATAAATACAGTAATAACAATCCGTGATACAAAGATGACACACAGTTCATAACGAAAATGGAGATGAGTTGAAGTATTAACATTCAAGATGGATTATACCTGAACCTGAAGAAAACGAAAATCCTCACACGGGCCCACTGAACGTCATGATAAATGAGTCAGCAAATCTTTGAAGTTGCCGATGGCTTCATTGCACTTGGATCTACAATCACTGTCCAGTCCAAGGACACAGGAGTGAAGAAATCAAAGGACAAAAGGTATTGTGCAAATCTGCCACCAAAGACCTCTTGACAGTTTCCAAATGCAGTGATGTCAGTTTGAGGAAGTAAGATGTGTCTGAACCAAGCATGGTCTTTTCAGCCACTTCATATGCATGTGAAAGCTGGACAATGACAAAGGAAAACCAAAGAAAGACTGATGTACTTCAACTGTCCTGTTAGTGAAGAATATGGACTATAACACACAATGCCGGAAGAATGAATGAATCAGCTTTGTAGAAGCTATGTGAAGGGTACTTGAGAATTAGTTTTGCCAATGTTGAACTTTAAATTAAGTCCAAATGTTCCTTGGAAGTGCAGATGGTAAGACTCTGGATCTCTTATTTTGGGCAATTGTCAAGGAAGACCCATTACTATAAAAGAGTCGTGTTTGGCAAAGTAGGTGCTCCATGGAAATGAGGGAAACGCTGTGAGATGGGCTAACAACAGCTGCAACAAGAGATTCTAACACAGTACCGGCCATGAGGCTGCTGCCACAACGAGTAACCTTTGTTCTGTGAGGAGTCAGAGCTGACTGCCGGTACTTCCTCCATAAGAGAATCACCACAGTGAGGGCCACGAACAATGGGCAATCCCGACTGGGAGAATCACCACAGTGAAGGCCACGAACAATGGGCAATGGGCAATCCCGACTGGGAGAGTCACCACAGTGAAGGCCAAGAACAATGGACAATCCCGACTGGGAGAATCACCACAGTGAAGGCCATGAACAATGGGCAATGGGCAATCCCGACTGGGACAATCACCACAGTGAAGACCACGAATAATGGACAATGGGCAATCCCGACTGGGAGAGTCACCACAGTGAAGGCCACGAACAATGGGCAATCTCGACTGGCCCGGCCTTCATGATGGTCATGAAATCTGACCTGTCTCAAGAGAACTGAAGGGAGCTGTCCCCTGGAGATGACCCTCACAAACCACTTTTATCTAAGCATTCTGAGGTGGACCACCCTGCAGCCTAAGACAGTGACTTTCAGAAGCAATCAAGATGCAAGGATGGTGGCTGTATGCCGGTGGGTCAATTCCCTCTCATAACCACCCTTGTAAATGGCTTCCAAGGCTGTAAATCCTTACCGGGGGGTGGGGTCCTGGTGTGCCACTGTAGGATATGCACTGGACCACATGGTCAGTTTGAACCAAAAGCTCGGTGGTTCAAATACACTGGCCACTCTTCGGAAACCCTATATAGGGTCGCTCTGTGTTGGAATCGACTCGAGGGCACTTTACCACAGGAACATCTTTCTCCTGTGAAGGAACTGATAGATTTAAATTACTGACCTCGTGGTTAGCAGCCCAGCTAATATCCTCTATGCCACCAAGGCTCTTTAAGATGCAGGTGACTGTGTTATTGTTCAGTGCCGTTGATTCGGTTCCAACTCATAGCGACACTATACAGGGTTTCTGAAGAATGGCTGGTGGGTTTGAACCGCTGACCTTGCGGTTTGAAGTTCAGTGCTTTTCCTACAGCGCCACACCCGGACTCCCACTATTGTTGTTAAATGGTGTCATGTTGGTTTCAACTCATAGTGACCCTATATAGGGTTACCGAGGAGTGGCGGGTGAGTTTGAACCACCAACTTTGCAGTTCAAACCAACCTTGGGGTCCAGTGCTTAAACTACAGTACCACAGCAGGACTCCAGAACACTGAAAAACCCATCAGATTAATGAGTTAACAGTACTTCACCATTGCAATCTCCCTGCATTGGACAATGTATAATTGTTACGTAAGACGTTATCACTCCAGAGGTTATATGAAGGTACTTGAAAACTATTTTTGCAAATTCTGAACATTAAACTATTTCAGAAAAAAAGAGTCATGAAAAAATTAATTCAGACTGAAGTGTTTTGTGGATTCCTAGGATCAGTATGGAGGAGTTCTGGTGTGGCGCTGTGGGTTAATGCGCCAGACTGAAAAGCCGTTTGAACTGCAAGGTTGGCGGTTCAAGCTCACCAGCTGCTCCTCGGAAACCCTACACAAGGTCGCTATGGGTCGACGGCAGTGAACAACAGCAACAAAGGATCAGTATGGAGTCCTGGTGTGGTGCTGCGGGATAATGCGCTGAACTGCAAGGTGAGTTTGAACCTCACGATCAAAGGTTCAAGTTCATCAGCCATTCCTCGGAAACCCTATACAGGGTGGCTACGAGCCTAAACCAACTCAGCAGCACTTAACGACAACAACAACAAAGATCAGTGTGGATTATAACAAACTACGGATACCACATTGTGAAGAATGGGTATTCCAGAACACTAACTTGTTGTCAATGGGAACCTGTGCATAGACCAAGAGTCAATCATTTAGAACAGAACAAGGAACAATGGATGGTTTAAAGTCAAGAAATGTGTGTGTCAAGGTTGTATTCTTTCACCATAGTTAATCAATTTGTATGCTGAGTAAATAATCCAAGAAGCTGGATTATATGAAGAAGAACATGGCATCAGGATTGGAGGAACACTCATTAGCAACCAATGACATGCAGATGACACAACCTGGTTACTGGAAGTGAAGAGGATTTAAAACATTTATTGATAAAGATCAAAGACTTCAGTATGGATTGCAACTCAATAAAAAGAAAATAAAGATCTTCACAATTAGACCAATAAACAACATCATAATAAATGAAAAAAAGATCTAAGTTGTCAAAAACTACATTTTGCTTGGATCCACAATTAACACTCGTGGAAGCAGCAATTAAGAAATCAAACGACGTCTTGCATTAGGCAAATCTGCTGATCTCTTTAAAGTCTCAGTCCTCACCTTGAGGACTAAGGTGCACCTGACCCAAGCCATGGTATGTTTAACTGCCTCATATGCATGTGAAAGTTGAATAATGAATAAGCAAGACCGTAAAAGAATCAATGCATTTGAATTATGGTGCTGGAGAAGAATATTAAAAGTCTATGGACAGCTAGAAGAACACACAAATCTGTCCTGGAAGAAGTGCAGACAGAATGCCCCTTAGAAACCAGGACAGCGAGACATCATCTCTTATACTTCGGACATGTCCTCATGAAGGGCCAATCCCTAGAAAAAAACAACGTGCTTGGTAGTCAGTGAAAAGAGAAAGACCCAGTGGTATCAGCAACGGGATCAAAGGTTAACAACTGTGAGGATGGTGCAGAACCAGGCAACATTTCACTAAGAGTTACACAAATGTTCGCCAGGAGTCGGAACTGACTCGATGGCATCTACACATATACCCTAACAAAGGATCAGTTGAGAGGCTAGGTTGGAATTACCCATTACACTGAAGGCACTTGCTACTCACTGATGGTATTTGTTGCTTAAGACCAAGCAGTTTACAGATGGATTCTCCTATTTCAAACACACCAGTTCAATGGCATTGAGTCTTAGTTTTCCATCATTCAATACTCAGCTTTTCTACGCGAAGCCACGGCAGCACATTATTTTCCTCAATCTTTTCAATGTATCCCTTTAATTCACTGACATTTTAATTCAATACAGAACTGGTTCAACTTTTTACAGGCTATACAACCTTTGAAGTGGGACACTGCGTTAGGAAAAGTGATTGTGAAGCAAAGGTAAGCTGTCGTCTGATTTATAGACATCCACTGCTTTCCTTTAGAAGAGGCAGCACTGTGGAGGGTTGTCTGGATTCTACTTTGGCCTGAGTGGGGAAGGAAGCGATTGCTACAACTATATAAATCATTTCAAATATTGTTTGATTTGAGCTTCTACGTCTGAGTTTTTCTAAATGCTCCAGGAAAGTTTGTTTGCTTTTCACTCTCCATAAATCAGCAAGTTATTTCAAAGCTTCCTTGAGACACAGAGAAACATACACATGTTAAAAGAATGATTACCTCATTGCTAAGTTAGGAATCTGAGATAATGTAGATGAAAGAAAAGAGACTAGCTGGTGCTCTTACGATTGTTAACTATATACCCTATAAATCAAGATGTGTAAAAGACACCAGTGTAAACTATCCTAGCACATTAATAACCACACAAACCCGTCACAGTGGTATCCAAACAACCAGCTAAGCGTGATTGTGGAGATGCCGTGAGATCTGGCCAACCACTGTCTGGGAGGAGCACTATTTAGACTTTGCTGGAAGGTCTACCCCATCTCTCACCTGGGTTATCTACCACGTACCCTTAGCTCCGACCTCCTCAGAAAAGCCTGCCCCACCATGGTGCTGCTCCCCCACACACAGCCTCAGGGTCATACAATGGGTGTGATGGATTGAATATTGTGCCCCCACAAATGTGTGTCATTGATCCTAACCCCTATACCTGTGGTTACAATCCCATTTGAGAATGGGCTATGTTTATTACGTATGACAAGACAGTAAATTAGGGTGTGTCTGATGTCAGTCTCTTTTGAGGTATGGTGGTGGTGGCTGTATGCCACCAAGTTGATTCCCACTCACAGTGACCCTGCAGAAGGTCTCTAACACTAAACCTTTTGTCCATAGAGAGGCTGGTGGATCCGAACTGCTGAACTGTGGTTATCAGCCAGGCTGTAATCTACTCCACTACCATTGCTCCTTCTTTTGAGCTATCAAGGAAATGAAACAAGCACGTGAGCAAACAGAGATGGCCTAAAAGAAGCCCAGTCACATGAAGATCGCTCAGGAACAGAAGCTAAAAAGAGACAAGAGCTGTCCTCCAGAGCCAACACACAGAGAAAACATGGCCCTTAGAGCTGGCACCCACAAGTCAAATGTCTAGCTTCCTGCACTGTGAGATGTCAAGTTGAGGACTAAGGTGTGCCTGACCCAAGGCGGGGGTTTTCCATCATCTCATATGCATGCAAAAGCTGCACAACTAAAGAAGAATTGATGCTTCTGAACTGTGGTGCTGGCAAAGAACAGTAAATGTACCATAGATCGCCAGAAGACCGAAGAAATCTGCCTTGGAAGGAGTAGAGTCAGAATGCTCCTTAGAAGCAAGGCTGTTGAGACTTGGATTTATGTACTTTGGACATGAGGAACCAGTTCCTGGAAAAGGCCATCATGCTTGGTAAAGGAGAGGGTCAATGGAAAAGAGGAAGCCCCCAGTGAGATGGAGCTCAAACAGCGGCGATCGTGAGGATGGTGCAGCACCGGGCAGTGTTGTGTTCTGTAGAGTAGACGGTCACTATGGGTCGGGACCAAATCTATGGCATCTATGGTACAGTGAACTATTTCCAATGTCTCTTCTAGCCATAGTTTCTGTACCTCCCACCAAACGACTTTTCCCTGGTGGATTTGGTTAAGACAAGTTGGAGAAAGATGTTAATGAATTGTATGCTTCAATGTTGTTGTTGTTAGGTGCCGTCGAGTCAGTACCAACTCATAGCGCCCTTATGCACAGCAGTATGAAACACTGCTCAGTCCTGTGCCAATCTACGATCATTGCCAGGCTTGAGTCCATTGCTGCTGCCACTGTGCCTATCCACTTTGTTGGGATCTTCTTCTTTTTCTTCGACCCTCCACTTTACCACGCATGATGTCCTTCTCCAAAGACTGGTTCTCCTGATGATATGTCTCAAGTATGAGAGATGACGTCTGCCATCCTGGCTTCTAAGGAACTGTACTTCTTCCAACACAGATTTGCCTGTTCTGGTAGACCATGGCACTTTCAATATTCTCCTCCAGCACCATAACTCAAATGCATCAATTCTTTATGGTCTTCCTTATTCATTGTCCAACTTTCACATGCATATGAGGTTATTGAAAATACCATAACTTGAGTCAGGTGCACCTTAGTCCTCAAACTGATATATTTCTTCTTTAACACTTTAAAGAGATCTTATGCTGCAGATTTGTCCATTGCAACACATCATTTGATTTCTTGACTGCTGCTTTCATGAGAGTTGAGGTTGATCTGAGCAAATGAAGTCTTTGACAACTTCAAACTTTTCTCTGTTTATCTTGATGTTATTTGCTTCAATTGTTGTTGCTAAGTGCCGTCGAGTCTATTCCAACCCATAGCAACCCTGTATAGGGTTTCCAAAGAGCGACTGGTGAGCTTGAACCACCGACCTTGTAATTCAAACAACTTTTCAGTCTGACACATTAGCCCACAGTGCCACACCAGGACTCCTTTTGAGTGATTATTAACAGGGCTCCTGGTGAAAACTTGGAACTTTAACGGGTATAAAACAAGGCATCTCAGAAGTAGGAAGGAGGACCTCACTAACATCAAAGACAAGAAGCCAGGAGTGAAGCGTGTTCCTTTGGACTGAAAGATCCCTGTGATTTGAAACTCCTCGACTCAGGGACAGCGGCAGATGAGCAGCAGAAGCAAAACCAAGGGCCAGAGCATGAGGCAGAGCAGTGGGCGTCCAGGCCCACAGACCACTTAGAGTTGAGGGATATGGGGAGGAGCCTTGCTTGCCTATAGGCACTTATTTGGCGAGCTACATTTGCTGGTCCACAGAGCTAGAATCCTGTGTCCTCAGTCCCTGTGGGCATTTATCAGCAGCTTCTGTGCCACTGGTCAGGCAGAGAGAGGCCCAACTGTGGGTCTTGCTGAGGCTGTTATAACTAGAAGAAATGGGCCCTGATCCTTTACGGATCCTGCATTGCAGCCTGTCCTTAATAAATCCCACAGCTGTGAGGCTGTTGTCTGAGTTCTGTATGGCTATTGCAATGAATTCTTGAACCCAGCTGAGTAGAGGGGACTGTGTGAGGAACGGTTGGTGACTTCATTTTTTTGCACCATCTAGTCCTGGTGTGGTGCTGTGGGTTAAAGCACTGGACTGCAAAGTCGGTTTGAACTGCAAGGTCAGTGGTTCAAGCTCACTAGTCGCTCCTTGGAAACCCTGTATAGGTCGGAACTATGGGTCAGAACCTGACTTGACAGCACTTAACAACAACACTAAAGAGTACTGGCGTGATACTGTAGGATCAGCGCTGGACTGTGAACCATAGGGTTGGCTATCCATCAGTTCAAATCCGATATAAGGTTGCTATGAGTTGGAACAGATTCATTGGCAGTTAGGAACAACAATAACAATGAATTGTTTAGCAAACAGAAAGTAAATTTCTGCTCGCTAAAGCCACCACGGTGGTCATTCTGTTAAAGCAGCAGGAGATAACGAAGCCAACTGGGTTACCACAAACAGCTGAGTCCTGCGTTGTTGTTTCAATGTACCCACTCCTTATCCTGAAGGGTTTCTCTTCTCAAACACACGCCCTACTCCTTTCTCAAATCATAGCTCCAACCCGATGCATTCTAGTAAAACCATAAGCAGCCACCTAAGGTGTAACGACTGGTCTCTCCCTGTCCAGGCAAAGGAAAGTGAAGAAAATGAAATATGCAGGCAAGTAATTAGTCCAATGGGATAATGGCTTCCCTGAACCACAGCCTCCAGGACCCTGAGGTCAGAAGCATTAGATGGTGCCTAACTCCCACTAGGGGCCACTCCGAAAGGGATCACATTAGAAGGTCCTGGAAGAGCGGGAGGAAAATGTGGAACAAAACTCAAGAGACCATCGGATTGGTCAAACAGAGACTGGGACCCCTGAAACTATGGACCTTAGACACCCTTCAGGTCTGGAACTGAACTCACCCCATGACTCAATTTTCAGTCAAACTACAAGGGGAACAAGATCACTGGAGGTCTGCACACCTTAAAATAATCAACCATTTGAAATCAAAATGGCAGCAACTTGCCTCAGGACAGAGTTTGGAAGGCTAGAAGGGTGAGGAAAGGAGGCGGAATGGAAACAGGACACACAGAAGGAAGTGGGAGGAGGGAGGTTCCATTGTGGAGACCGGAACGAAACGTGTAGGAATCGAGTGGAAAATTGATGTTTGACCAGGTGGAACAATGATAATAATAACTAATAATAATGAAAAAAATGTCCTCTCTCAAAAGTAAAAAAAAACCCACCTCAAATAGGAATAGATTTAGCAAGTTGTGTACATGACTTCTAGGTAAATGGTACGTGGATGATACTGTGGCTAGAACAGGCAGGTAAATGGGATTGTGAGTTTCAACTGAAGAAAAGTATGAGAGGAGAATGAGACCAGAGCAAAGGTGTTTGTATTAAGAACCAAGCAACTCACAACGGAAGTTTCCACGAAGGATTATACAGCATGCAGAAGGCCCCCCGACAACAGAGAGGGCTGGAAAACTCGGCATTTGACAATGGAGACTTTCCCAGATCAGCGGAGGATACCTATTGCTGTCAATTCGGATGCAAGCGTACATTAAAAATAAAAGGCTACTAACAGGTATGGATGGACTCCTGTTGTGGTACTGTAGGGGTCGGCACTTCAAATCTACCAGCTGCTCCTCGGAAACCCATTCAGGGTCGCTATAGTCAGAATTGGCTTGACAGCATCAACAACATGGTGTGGCACTGTGGGACAAACTGGACTGCTAAATGCAAGGTCGGTGGTTCAAACCCACCAGCTGCTCCTCGGAAACCCATTCAGGGTCGCTATAGTTGGAATCGGCTTGACAGCATCAACAACATGGTGTGGCACTGTGGGACAAACTGGACTGCTAAATGCAAAGTCAGTGGTTCAAACCCACCAGCCACTCCTCGGCAACCTTATACAAAGTGGTTATGAGTCGAACGAATTCGCTGGTATTTAACAACAACAAATGTTAAAAATTCAGAAAAGAAGCTGAAAGATCAATAACAAAATAGGGGAGATTGTTTATATAACCATAAGGGTAAAATGTTAACATCCTTATAAATATTCAGTAGAAAAAAGACAATCGACATAAAAATGCGAAAAAGACAAGAAGAAGCAAACTGCCCACAAGATAAAAAAACAGAACTAAAACCAAACCCACTGCCTTCCAGTTGATTCTGACCCACAGAGACTCCGCAGGACAGAGAACTGCACCAGAGGGTTTTCAAGGCTGTACATTGGTTTCAGGAACAGGCAGCCTCTTCTTTCTCCCAAGGAGTGGCTGGTGAGTTAGAACTGCTGACCTTTCAGTTACCATCTAAGCACTTAACCACTGTGCCACCAGGTCCCTTTCCCCACAAGATGGTAAATAACATAGAAAAAGTTGCTCCACTTGCTACAGTATTTGTGACCTCTCAGACGGCCGGCCATTACAATGAATCAGCCAACCAAGTTGTCCAGGGTGTGGTAAATGGCTGGGACTGGAAACTGGTACAAACTATCCAGTGTACAACTATGAAGTGTGTGTTGAAATATAACCACACATACCTTTTAGCTTTCCCACTGTGAGGAGTTCAATTTAGGGATCAACAGTGTTTCGAGGGTGGGGTGGGGGGTGGGGGTCGACATCGTCAGGGGGGGTGACACCAAAATGACAATCTATACAACTTTTGTGCAGTGTTTCAGCAGAAATCCTTTCTTTTTTCTAAACATATCTTTTTTATTACAAAATCTTACCTTTTTTATAAAATGTATAAAAATTCTTTTTTTATAAACGTGTCTTTTTAATTGAAATAATTTTTATAAAATTATCACAACAGAAAGATTTTTTGTAAGCCCAGATGCCATGTGTCAATATACTTACAAGGCTAACAGTCTAAGCTAATTGACTTTTTGAACCTTCTAATGAGCATCTAAAGGAGCTCTGGAAGCATGGTGGTCACCAGTCAGGCTACTAACCTCAAGGTCAGCAGTTCTGCAAGAGAAAGCTGAGGCTTTCTGCTCTTGTAAAGATTTATAGTCTCAGAAACCCTATACAGAGTTGCTACGAGTCGAAACTGACTCCATGGCACATTACCACCACCACCAATGAGCTCTTGGTGTCCTGCCGTGGCACTGTGGGTTAATACGCTGGACTGCAAGGCTGGTTTGAACTGCAAGGTCAGCGATTCAAGCTCACCAGCCGCTTCTCAGAAACCCTATACAGGGTCGCTGTGGGTTGGAACCAAGTCAACGGCACTTCACAACAACAATGAGCTCCAGTCAGGTTGTCATAGTTACTCAGTTGTGAAGACACTTCAAATCATGTGGTTTTGTCTGCACACACTACAAGCATTCACTTGTTTTTATTTTGTCAAAATTTCTGGTGTTTTGACTGCAATATTGTGCTAAGTAGTATTGGTGAGCCTACTATTTGTGTAGCCAGAGTGCTCCTTAGAGGCCAGGATGGCCAAACTTTGTCTCTCATACTTCAGACATATTGTCAGGAAGAAGCAGTCGCTGGAGAAGGACATCATGTTTGGTAAGGTGGAGGGCCAGAGAAAAAGAGGAAGACCCCCAGCGAGATGGATTCGCAAAGTAGCAGCATTGACGGACTCAAGCGTGGCAACAGTGGTCAGGTTGGCCCAGGACTGGGCAGTGTTTCGTTCTGCTGTGCATAGGGTCACTATGAGTTAGTACTGACTCGATGGCACCTAACAACAACAACATTATCAATACCTTTTTAAAAGAATAAAGTAGAAATCCAAGAAGGAAAGCACATCAGACAAGCCAGCTCAGTTGGTAACAATGCGGCATGCCCTTAGAGAACGACAGCTGATGGGCTTTTTCTGAACCTAGGCGGCCCAACTTAGATGGAGAATCAGGCTAAAGTCAGACGGGATTTGGAGTAGACATTCCCCCTCCCATGTCTTTAGTTAGGAGCCCCTTCTTAAGTGACCAGAAAAAATAAGCCAAAACCACTGCCGTTGAGCTGAATCCAGCTCATGGAGATAGGACACAGAGACAGGATACAGAGATATGACATGGAGATAGGACATGGAGACAGGACATGGAGACAGGACAGTCTGGAACGTCCCCATAGCGGTTCTGAGACTGCAGACTGCCGTCAGGGCACACTGCCTCCTCTTTCTCCCAGGGAGTGGCTGGTGGGTCTGAACTGCAGACCATGTGCTTGTCCCACTGTGCCAGCTGGGCTTCGCTGGGTTAAGGGGCACGTGCACGTCTCAGGGCCTTGATGCCCATTGCCAAACCGAGTTCTTTCCCTGTGAACATATCAAATGTGCCAATTTACTGTTATTGCCACTTATATACTTTTGTTTGCCACTGTTTTGTACCAGGTTGATTCTGACTTCTAAGTGACCCTATCCAAGGTCAAACATTTTTTCATATACGAGTATGTATTAAGCATGTGGATTTTCCTTTTTTGTGACTGGCCTTATAGTCTTTGTCCATTTTCCAATACAGCGGGCAGGGTGGAGAAGAGTTGGGTTTTTATACCCCCTGACTTTTTAGTGTTTTGTTGTCATTGTATTTGTGTGGACCCTTTATGCAGTAACAATAATTAACAAACAAAACCAAAAACATTTCTCCTAATGTTTTTAACCCAGCTTGCTCATTTGTGACACTTTATTCATCATGATTTCGTCAAGTTTCCCTTTTTGTCTGGGTGGCCAGATCCATTCCTCTCTTCTTTTGTCATTGACTTTCATTGCTTCGGAACTTAATAGTCTGCTCTAAAGGAAGAAGAGCTCTTTGCCTACTTTTCCCTTATCTTTTAATGGCCTGTTATTTTTCCCACCTCAATGTGGCTAATAAACGAGTAAAACAGAGAAACCCCCAGTCCACAACTGGGCCCTTCCTGGTTGGGCTCACATTACCCCTCAAGTCCCTGCTGGTGTCAAGTCTTCCACTACAAAGGCATTTCCACAGGCCCCTCTGAGTACTCGGTACCCCCCAAGTAACAGTGAGGCCCTGTGTGGACTCACATTCCTCACAGATGAGACCATGGTCTACCCCAGAGGGTCGCCAAAGAAAAAACTTCCTCACATGTAAAGAGTCTAGGATAAAGACACAACGTTGGCCTTCTGGAGAAGAAGCATCTACAATTCTGGATGCTTGCCTCTTGGTATTTTGTCGATATGGATTTCCAGACCAAAATAACAAACAGACAAAAAGCAGGTAACTTGGTTTCAAGGGTTAAACCAACCCAGAGAGTCAGACCGTTTCCTTGTGTTTGCAAGCGCTCAAGGCTAGCGCTGCAGCTGTTCCACAAACTGAAACCAAATAAATTTTTAGAAAATGAGTCAATCGTGAGATTAGAAGTTTCAATTTACGACACTTCTGTGTTTTTGTTACCGAGTCATAAATAAATCTAGCATGACAGAGAAGGTAAATATTTTCTCAGTTGTTTATGTAGCCCGAAGAGGAAAGGGATTTAGCACACAGTTAACCACTTAGGTGGTTCCAGAAAGGCACCACAGGGATCCTGAATTTCAGACAAAGAAAAACAAAAATGACTATTGTTCTGTTTCATCTCTCATGTGCTTAGCAACCTCGAATATTCATAACTCAAAGTTAACAGTCCAATGCCACACACATCTTCAGCTTACTAAAGAGGCTTGCTATTTGCAGAA
>NW_006408523.1:7368169-7380671 GCF_000296735.1 Chrysochloris asiatica | reverse complement strand
GAGCATTTTTACCAAATACTTTAAGTTCAGTACTATCTGAAGAGAGGGGGTAAACTTTACACCACCATGGAGATCTACTTCTTTCATTTCATAGAGTCTTTGTTTACATGCTGTTGTTGTTTTTAGAAAAATGGTCTTTCTGTGATTATTTACATTTTTATCTGAACAAGTATGAGATATGGATAACCCATTGCCTTTGAGTAGATTCTTCACACTGACATCTGAACAAGTATGAGGTGCGGATAATCCACTGACTTTGAGTGGATTCTTCACACTGACGTCTGAACAAGTATCAGATGCGGATAACCCACTGCCTTTGAGCGGATTCTTCACACCGACATCTGAACAAGTGTGAGGTACGGATAACCCACTGCCTCTGAGTTACATCTGGCTCCCAGCCACACTGTAGGACACAGGAGAACTGTTCTGCACGGTTTCTGAGGCTGCAATCTTTCATGAAGGCAGATAAACAGCCTCATCCTTCTCCCACAGAGCAGCTGGTAGGTTTCAACTGCCAGCCTTGCAGTTCACAGTCCAGTGCCTAACCCACAGCGCCACCAGGGTTCCTTGAGATTACAACAGCAAAGGTCAGAATTAGTCCTCAGCTTGTTTTACAAAGACTCCCATGTGGTCACTTTCTCTCCCCAGTCTTACTTTAAAAAGAACCATCTAGAAAAAAATCTGATTATTTTTAATCTGGATGGTAGAAACCATTTAACAGATAATTATTTCTTTTCTTCCTTTTTTTAATCAGTGACTCTAAAATCTTTTCAAATAGAATCATCAAGATATGTGGTCAAAGCTGGATAAAATTTTATATTCATAACAGAACAAAGGAGCTCTGGTAGCATAGTGGTTATAAGTCAGGCTGCTAACCGCAAGGTCAGCAGTTCAAAACTATCAGCTGTTCCATGGGAGAAAGACGAGACTTTCTGCTCCCGTAAAGATTTACAGCCTCAGAAAACCTATTTAGGGTCATTATGAGTCAGAACCAACTCCACGGCACACCAACAACAACAACTAAAATTGTGAAATCACCTATGAAAAAGTACGAAATATATATAAATCTAACCAGAACATAAGTTTTAATCTGCTTGATCCTCCAATGCACATATGATGAAGACAGTTCTTCCAAATTGCCCAAGGAGTAGGGAAGAAGGCGGAATGAAGCTGGGAAACACCGGGAAGAAGCCGGCCGAGGGATGTGACAGAGTGAGGATTGTATGAATTACTGAGAGGGGACAGGTCAGCTTCGTAACCCTTCACCCAATTCACAGGAACAATGTTAGATAGAAAGTTCTTCAACATCCACCATCACGTGACCACGGTGGGTGTTTTGTTTGTTTCTCTTCTTTGGGGGATCATTACAAAACAAAACAAAACTCCAACATTAAAGTAAAAAGGGCAGCGAACGGGGCTCTCAAAAGCTCTTTGAACACTTTGGTTCTCTTTACTCCATGCCCCTGCTCCCATCCATGGGCAAGCGGTCTGTTTGAAAGATGATCTGGGACCACTGGTTCCCCTCCAGCTCCCACAACTGGCAATTTAGTGGCTCTCCTCCCCTGCATTTAGAAGCATGATAACAGCAATGTCAGGTTCAGAAACTGTCCTTAAAACAAAACAAAACAAAACAAAACAAAACAAACCCAACGATTTCAACATTGGAAGCCCTCAAATTACACAGAAATTGTCTTCCAAAAGTTAATTTATTAGTCTGTTATTGGGAACTCAGACCACGCGTCCAAAATAAATATTCTCTGGAAGATGGTTACGTTCCAGCCTACTACACAATACAACCCTAAAATAATAAAAGGAAGCAGGCAGGATGCTGTTGTGGTTGTAGTAGTAGTAGAAACAGAAAAGAGGATGATGGGAAGTTGGAGGTACTAGTGGGAAGATAGGAGTCCTGGTGTGGCGCTGTGGACTAATGCATCAGACCGCAAAGTCATTTGAACTGCGATGTCCTGGATTCAGGCTCACCAGCTGCTCCTTGGAAACCCTACACAGGGTCGTTATGGTCGGAATCGACTTGACGGCACTTCATAACAAGTGAGCAGATGCCCATACATACGGGCTGATCCGACACGTGCCCCTTTTCCCCGTCTTGCTTCAGTGGCCCTCTGGACTGCTCCCAGACTTTGCCTCATCTCACTCAGCACCTGCTTCTGGGTCAGTCGTGGAGACTGCCTCCCAGACCTGACTTCCTCCATCCTTGAAGGACTTTCTGAGACTTACGCCATTCATCCCACAGCTACAAGCAGACATTTCCATGTTCTAGAGTCTATAGTCATCTCAACAAGTCTCCCACCCCACCTGTGTTCCCTGCTTCACCGAACGTCATCTCCATCAACCCAGGCAGTGTGAGCGGATCCTTCCCCATTCGGCTGTCCCTTATCAACACTGCCCATCCTTTCAGCCACCATGTAAATCGGACTGAGGGTCTACCTGGGTTTCTTAACCACTCTTCTATCCGGCCTATCCAACCCACCCGCCTCCTTTCATAAACCATCTCCCAGAGTCCGACCACTGCTAAGTCTGTGGTGTGACCCTATGGCTCCGTGCTTGTGTAGACTGAATAGAAGAAGATGCCATGCAAGGTGAGGCCAAATGCAGGAGCCAAATGGCACACAATGCCCCCCTTTCCTCTATTTCCGGTACGAGGCCTCCCTACGGGAATTAGAAAACAAGGTTCTCAACATTTCTAAATGTTCTCATCACCTTTCACTTAAACTCAGTGTTTCTTAAGAAGCAAGCTCCCCTCAACCCCATCTACCCTTTGTGACAGTAAGAAATCATGCTTGGGAAAGTGGAAGGTTGGAGAAAGAAAAGAAGACCCCCCCACAAGATGGAGTGTCACAGTGGGAGCTGCAACGGCAGTAGAGATTATTGTGAGGTTGGCCCAGGATTGGGCAGCATTTCGTTCTGTTGTATTTAGGGTTGTTATGCCTATTAGAGATTAAGTGAGCTTGTCTAATATCTGTTCATGTCTGACTTACTTCACACTCAGCATTATGTTGTCAAGGTTCATCCATATTGTAGAAGGTATCCGAAAGATAAGTCCCATCAGAAAACTGAGGCGTACTGGAGTCCAATCTACAAGTCTGCATTACTAGTTGTTGTTTTTGTTAATTGCCATCCATTGGTTCCAACTCATAGTGACATCATATAGGGAGGGTTTCAGAGGAGTGGCAGGTGGGTTTGAACCACTAACCTTGAAGTTCAAATTGAACTTGCAGTTCAGTGCTTATCCTATAGTGCCACACACCAGGACTCTGCACCCACATTACGAGTGGGCATGTAAATGAAGTAGCCTCTGTGGAAATTCCTCAAAAAGTGAAACAGAATCACGCAATGACCCAGCAATTCCATTCCTAGGTATGGACCCAAAAGACGTGAAAACGGGTGCACAGACGGACAGATGCACACCAATGTTCACAGAAGTACTGCTCACAATAGCCAAGGGGCGGAGGCAACCCAAGTGCCCATCAACAGCTGAACGATAAACAACACATGGCATAGCCATACAATGGCTGTACAGCCAGAGAGTGAACAGAAATTCTGCTGCATGCTGTGACATGAATGATAAAAAAAGGCAGGGCCAGAAACTCAGCCAAGCTGAAGTCGGCAGGTTTGGGAAGCATCCCAGTTTCTCTTCATTTTGATCTTCTATAACTTTAGTATTTACCAGTCATGCTACAAGCAGGAGGGGTTTTCAGAAAGTTTGTAGAAGAATTCCAGGATCTTTGAATGCCATCCTTCCATGAACTTTCTGAAGCCCCCTTGGACGTGCAGTTAAGGCACACCCACCTAAAAACCAAACAAAGCAGCCAAGTGGGATATAGCATGTGCGCAAAACCATACAAGCGTGACTATGACAACGCTTTTAAGAGATAAAGCTATTAGAAAGAAAAAGCTATTGTTGAAGCCAGTTTTGACTCATAGCAACCCTAGGTAACAGCAGAAATGTACCATCAGGTTTGCTTTGAGCATCTTTATGACAGCAGACCTCTAGGCCTTTCTCCCACGAAGCCTGTGGGCGGATTCAAACTGCTAATCTCTCAGTCAGCAACCAAGCACTTAACTACTAAGCCACCAATTAAAAAAACAAAACAAAAATCTGCTGCCACTGAGTTGACTCTGACTCACAGAGACCCCGTGGGACAGAGGAGAGCTCCCCCCTAGGGCTTCCAAGGCTGTAAGTGTTTACGGAAGGAGACTGCCAAGTCTTTCTCCCTCCAAGTGGCTGTGGTTCAAACTGCTGCTGTTTTGGCTCACTCAGCACTCAGCCCACTGTGCCACCAGGGCAGCTTTATCAGAACCTGGCTAAGTTCTGGCGACTGTAATTTTCTCCAGAGATGAGCCATTATAGTCTTTTCTTCTTCTTTCTGTAACTTTTTTTTGTGAATTGAATGAAGGTTTAGAGAGCTCACCATCTCTACAGTCAGTGACTGTGGTCCCCTCCATGCAACATCACTGATCCCACCTCCTCTCTGTGCCTCTTACTCCTATTACACGCTCTCTCCCAAATCCTGACTCCTTCGGTGAAGGCTGCCCTTTCAATCTTGAATGATGGCCCATTCCATGTGAGCAGACCTCACTGGTAGGCTGTTGTTCCCGCTATAGACCTGCTTGGCTGAAAACTGGGCCACAAGGGGAGTTCTGGTCCAGGCCTGAAGGGTGGCTGAGGGCCACAGTCTCGGGTTCCTTCGGTCGTTCTGACAAGTACAGTCTCTTCTATAACATTTTGTTCCACGTTTTTTCCCCACCCATGAATTCCTTCTTCTGGACATGATCGTCAATAATGCTCACTCATGACCAGTAGTAAGCAATACATTACAGGCAAGGTCAAGCTGTGTAGGCTAGTGTGACTAGTACTAACACAGGTACAGATGGTCTTGCTTCTGGGACAACAGGAGCCTGGGACAACATGGAGACCAAACGCCCTGTTACTTCACTGCTCTGCGAGGTCTGAGCTCTGCCCACGCATGTCTGAGTTTGCTGACTGGCAGAGCCTACCTCTGCACAGCACGTTCTGGTGTTCGAACCACAGGACCCTTTACACGTGTACTCTGCATTTCCCAGGGGACACAAAGCTTTCAAGGTGAGTTCTCTTTCTTTCGGCTCAGTGACAAGGACCTAAACCTGAACCAACTGGCAGTCCTCATGCCACCAAGTTGGGGGAGGTCTGTCTGAGAATGAGACTCACCCAGGGGGTAAAAAAATAGAGCTGAGAAATGCAAGAAGAGAGAGATTTCTCACAATATTGTCTAAGATCATGATTCAACTTACTTGAAGCCACACAAAACCCAGGACTTTTCGGTGATGAGACTCAATAAACAACCTTAGTGCTTAAAGACAGTAGTAAGAGGTGGGTTTCTATCACTTGGAACAGAAAAAGTACAGTATAGTATAAAAGAGTCAGGCAGATGCTCACTGCAGCAGCCAACAGTATTTTTACGCAAATAATGCGCACCGCCTACATTTGTAAGCCAAATGCGCCCTTCCCCAAGAGGCATTTTCTTAAGTACTATTCTGCCAACTTTCTAGAAACGTGGCAGTGAAACAAAATGACCACAGCACACTTAGGAAAACCCCTCAAGTGGGGAGAGGAAGAGAAGGCAGGTGGCAAACAAACCCAGAAGGCAAGTCTTATTTGCATAAAACTATGGTACTCTCCACTCTCCCAGCTTCCTTATAGGAGCACTGAGAACATACAGAGCAACGTTGTCTTTATCAGTTGGTTTTGGATCCCAACACAATCACTCACTATGTCAGTGCCCTTCATCGTTAGCTGCCACCTAGTGGATCCCAAGCCCAGAGCAATGTTTGCAGGACAGAACCACTCCAGAGTCTTCACACTATGACCTTTCAGGAGCACAGTACCATGTCTGTCTTCTGAGGTGCCTCAGGGTGAGTTCAAACCACCAACCTCTGGGCTAGTAGGCAAGGGTGTCATCATTTATGCCACGCTCTCAGGCATTCGGCCCCAAATATCGGGATATTCTCTCATTTCAAGTACTGTTTGAAGAGTTAAATCATGTCATTTTGCAATGCTACCAGACAGATGTTCTGGTACGTGCCGCACACTGACAGATGCGGACACCACTGCTGGGCCCCGCTGTCGGAGACTAAATGACACAGGACATGGGGAGTATCGGCTACGATCCCTGGCACACAGGAAGGTGCTCACTGCAATGAGAGCTGAGACCCCGACAATCACCTTCATCTCACATGACAGCCACCCTTGCTCACTCTAGAAACAGAAGGTCCAGACCAATGCCACTTGCCATTTGCCACCATCACTCTCCCAGAAATCTAGAAAAAAACACCTCGCCAAGGGAACAAAACAGCATATAAATGGCTGTTTACAGCTTAGTGGTTATGAATCAGGCTGCGAACCTTAAGTTAGCAGTTCGAAACTACCAGCTGTTCCGCGGGAGAAAGATGAGGCTTTCTGTTCCCGTACAGATTTACAGCCTCGGAAACCCTGTACAGGGTCACTATGGGTCGGAACCAACTCCACGGCACTTAACAACAAACAGGCATTAAGTAAGCCGGGCAATTTCTAGCACTTGCCCCAAGTTAAGGAGACTGGTGGCGCTGTGGGTTGGGCTATTAACTTCAAGGTCAGCAGTTCAAAACCACTAACCGCTCTGTGGGAGTAAGACGAGGCTGTCAGTGCCTGTAAAGATTTACAGTCTTGGAAACCTTGTATAAGATTACTATGAATCGGAATCAACCCGATGGAAGCAGGGTTTTTCATACCCTAGATATGAAACTTTGAATGTACACATTTCACATTCTCCCACGAAGAGGCTGACCATAGCCTACCTGCTGCCACAGAGATATGAACAGAACTACTGAAGCCTGTAGGCAACAGGATTCAAACGGTGGACTCACAGTGTTGGGAACGTAGGGCAGCCCATAAAACTTCTCCTGAGTTTCCTGAAGAATGTCTGTGGTCGACTTCCTCAGGGGATGCTTCCCATGGTAGATCTGATCCAGAATGGCGTAGAAGACCTAGGCAAGGAAAACACCTGCTTACTTGTGGTATCTTGTTCTCAGAGGCAGTATGCAGTCAACCAAAGACCTTAGAAGTGTCCCAGCATAATCGTTCTAAATCAGCTCAAAACATCCAGATAGAATTGTATGCAGCTGGAGACAGAGTGCAGACCACATTTAAGACTTTGCCTGGTATGGCGCTGTGGGTTAATGCGCTGGACTGCAAAGTCCGTTTGAACTGCAAGGTCAGCTGTTCAAACTCACCAGGCCATCTTTGGAAACCCTACACAGGGTCACTATGGGGTGGAACCTACTCAACGGCACTTTACAGTAATAACAACAATGATGAAAAGGCATGCTCCCAACCGTTTCATGGTTAAGGACACCAGTGAATTTTGAACCTTATCCATAAGGTGGATTCTTTTTGCATGCAATATAGGAAATTGAATTTTAACCTAGAAGACCGGAATTTTGCCAATATACACGAGGAGGCTTCAAAAAGTTGGTGGGAAAATTCCATTCTCCTGTAATTCCATTCTTCTACACACTTTCTGAAGCTCAGGGACAAAACACTGAGTTACAAGGTGTGACCCCTTGGGACCTAGCAAATTGTTTGATTTCCTCCTGGAATCCTGATGTTACCTGAGTGATAGGAATGAAATGTCAGCTATAGATACCCTAGTTCTGTGATGAGACTAAGTGAATACAGCAAAGCGAAGGGAGAGAAAGGAGTAACAACTGAGCATCTGGCAGGAAGGATTCGGAGGCAGCTGTTAGTGTTCCTGGAGTTACGGCCAAGTCAGACCCCAGCACCTGGTCTTCAGAAGCAGCTGCTGGACAGGGGAGAGACTAGCTGGAGAAAGTGGCCAGAGACACAGTTCCCTGGACTACAGGCCACTGGAACCTAATAGGGGAAGCAAACAGTGCTAGAAGTCTGAATGTAAATGTTGCTGCTCATTAAGCGCTGAGAACTCAATTTTGTGTGTAAAGATGAATGTGCTTTTCCACGTTCCACATCTGATTTGAACTATGAACACTGTGTGGAGTTCATTGATTGGAAGAAGGTAGACAGTGCTTTCTTTCAAACGAAAATGCTGACAGGCATGTATGCTTCCCATACGTATCTTTCTGATTGAGACAGGGAATTTGTGGGGAACTTGCAGCTGCTGACTTGAAAGAAGGGAGGATTCGTTTGAATAAAAGAAAGTATTTCAATGACCTCCAGCTTTCGGCTTCATCTAGATAGAGAATGATGGTTCTAAATTACAAACTCAACCTTAAACCTCCCAAGGGGAACATACAGCCACTTCTTTCACATAAATACCACTTTACTGTAAAACTTGTCATCTAAACATATAGCTGAACGCCGTTCTCTCGGCCCTACATTCTGTAACGAGTAACAATGGAAAACAATCATCCGAAAAGCAAAACTGACTCATCTGGGTCATTTTTACCCTAACCAGAGTAGATTATTAGGAGTTAAAGTGTTCAAATTCTAACCTCAGCTAAGGTGAGGAGTGTTTTGTCCCAGTCTGTAATCAAAATCAACATGGAAGAGTCTCGTTTCTTCAGGTAGGCCATCAGGTAGGCCATCTGCCTGTGTGGTAGCAAGCTACAGCCAGGCAGGCCATCAGGTAAGCCATCTGCCTGTGTGGTAGCAAGCTACAGCCAGGCAGTATATATCAAAAGCAAAGGCGGGTGGGGGGCAAGATGCCTACTGCAGAGACTAGCAAGTGGACAGACTCTTGCCAAGTAATGCTCATTTTAAAAAAATAATTTTTTTTAAATCCTCAAATGGTTGTTTGCCCTTTGCTTTTAATTATAGTGCTATGAACAGAGAGTGGTTAACGTAAATAAAATGTAAATTCATGGGTTTGTCTAGATTAGGCACTTTCTTTAGTGAAAAAATTTTTATAAGGTATAAAGTATATTTTCAAAAGACTTTCTAGGGAATGAATTTTTTGCAAAACTAAAACTTGGAAATAGGAGATTGTATCATTACGAGAGTCCCGAGGTGTGCTGTAGGATTAGCACTGGATTGTGAACCACAAGGTCGGCAGTTCAAACCCACCAGCTGCTCCTTGGAGACCCTATACAGGGTCGCTATGAGTTGGAACCAACTCGATGGTACTTAACAACAACATCATTATAAGAGGTTCCTCGTGTGGCACTGTAGGATCAGCACTTGACCACAAGGTTGGTTTGAAGTGCAAGGTCAACTGTTTGAACCCACCAGTCACTCATCGGAAACCCCTAAACAGAGTCATTATGAGTCAGGACCGACTCAATGGCAACTTGACAACAACAATGTCTTCATAATGTGGATACTACCTAAGATGAAAGATGGATGCTTAGTCTATGTTGACTCTGAAGAGTTCATGAAGGTTCTGGACGCCATACACAAACTCCACAATTACCAATGCCTCAACACCTGCTACCCTGTAGAAATGATAGCCAGATGGTTCTAAAAACCTTTTTACTCTTTAGTGAGAAACCAGAAAACTTGGCTTTGAATATTAACTAAAAATAATAGTTGTTACTGTTTAAACCGCAGTGCTAAAAACAAATCTTAAAAAGGCAAACAATGAATAAAAATGATCCATAGTTGGTTTTAAGTCCTAGCCCAAGTGATGAGCAGATGATGTAAAAGAAACCCTGTAAGTTCTCCAAGCTTTGACTGTCTTGACTGAAAATGGAGAGCATCTTAACACCCTCTCTGTAAGGACACTGTGAGTACTGAATGAGTCGAGTTGGCTCCAGTTCTTTGAACTGAGATGAAAGATGTTTTAGAAGTATAATTATTATAATAGACGTGTAGCGCGGCTCAGAATCTAAAGTTACATGTTTATCTTGGATAATGACTCTGGAAAACATCAGAACAAAGGTCCATACGTACCTGAAGTTGCATATCAGCTGCTGCACAAACTTTTTTAGATTCACACAGGCGGGACACCATGTTTTTTGGTAGTGGCTTGAGAAACAAAAGAACAAACAGAGTATAAGGCTTAATAAGTATTGAGGGCTCAAGAAATTTAACCTGAAATACACAATGAAAAGTAGAATTCATTATCGTTTTAAACATAATGATCACTTTTTAACACTTTAGTTGACCAGGCGACAAGGGTGAAGACATGCCATTTCATTTCAAAAAGTGGCAACTTGTCAAGTAGGGATGTTGTTGTTGTTGTTGTTATGTGCCGTGGAGTCGGTTCTGACCCATAGCGACCCTGTACAGGGTTTCCAAGGCTGTAAATCTTTACGGGAGCAGAAAGCCTCATCTTTCTTCTGTGGAA
Source organism: Chrysochloris asiatica (assembly GCF_000296735.1). Classification (NCBI taxonomy): domain Eukaryota; kingdom Metazoa; phylum Chordata; class Mammalia; order Afrosoricida; family Chrysochloridae; genus Chrysochloris; species Chrysochloris asiatica. The sequence continues at coordinate 7,370,376 of NW_006408523.1, read as the reverse complement.
CAGTTGGTAGTTTCAAACTGCTGACCTTGCGGCTCGCAGCCCGATTGGTAACTACTACGCTACCAGAGCTGAAGTTGGGATAGCATGTGACAATGTGAGATTTTAGGGAACTAAGGAGCTCTGGTAGTGTAGTGATTACCAATTGGGCTGTGAACCTCAAGGTCAGCAGTTCGAAATACCAGCTGTTCCACAGGAGAAAGATGAGGTGTTCTGCTCCCGTAAAGATTTACAGCCTCAGAAACTCTGTACAGGGTCGCTATGAGTCGGAACTGATTCTATGGCACATAACCACCCACTACCACCACTGTGGGTTAATGTGCCAGATTGCAAAGCCATTTGAACTGCAAGGTCGGCAGTTCAAGCTCACCAGCTGCTCCTCGGAAACCCTGTACAGGGTCGCTATGGGTCGGAACCGACTCGACGGCACTTAACAACAACCACCACCACCACCAAGATACTGACACCGATATTATTTTTTATATCCACTTAAAACCCTGAAGTAAATATTTTTCTGCTCCTTTGTTACTTACCAATGAATGTTTGCTCAGCTGCTCCTTTTGTTTTGTTCTGTTTTTTTAATTAAAAAGAAAGCTTACAGTTTTATTTTGTTGAAAAAAGACACAGAAAAGCATCCGTCCACTTTGTACATGTCCATTCAATAACACTGATGACAGGCTCTGAGTTGTCCACCCTTCTCACCCTTAGTCTCTGAACTGCTCCTCTCCCACTGACAAACTCACTGCCCCATAGCGTTCTACTTAACATTTCAAATTCCTGTTGTCAATCTGATCCCACACAGTTCTTTATAAAAGAGCAGAGTGCTCAGGCAGACATTCTAGTTAAGCGTAACAGTTTGGTTTTAAGACGTCAGGGGACATTTTTGGATTAAAGAGAAAAGGAAGATTTGAATACCATTTCAGGTAACTGTGAATATATTTCTTTAATACTACACCAAAACCTGACATATGGTAGTTTCTTAAAGCTTAGCTAAAATGAAGACTCAAACCACATTAATAAACTCTTGATACTATGACATTAAAATGAACTGGTGTCTCTTACAGAGAATGGATTTTTAGCTATGTTTAACTTTGCAATATCATTTGGAAAGCATTGCTTCACCAAGTAATGCAGAACTTCTAACGTTGGCATGTGACAATAAACAGTACCACAAGGTTCCCATTTGCCAGTGTCTCCACCTGTCATCTGATGAAAGGCTGCCAAGTTCACGGTTCCTGCTACTTTGAAGTACACATCCTAACTGATGAAAGGACTGAAAGATTAAGATGTGAGGGAGGACAAGGGCATTCAAGGGACCAGACAGTATTAAAGTTCAACTGCTAGCTCAACAAACAGCCATGAGAATTCAGTATGTATGCCCTTCTACCTGAAAGAACTGTGTCTAATGCCCCTATAGGATTATTGTTGTTGTTGTTGTTATGTGCCGTGGAGTCAGTTCCAACTCATAGCGACCCTGTGCAGGGTTTCCGAGGCTGTAAATCTTAATGGGAGCACAAAGCCTCATCTTTCTCCCGTGGAACAGCTGGTAGTTTTGAACTGCTGACCCTGAGGTTATGCTCCCAGAGCTCCTTTATGAGTGACTAATTAGGCCAAATCCTGTATCATCAAATATCCTCTTAGATAATTAATGTATTTGAAGGCACACTTTGCCCAGCCAAACGCTACCTTTAACATCATTGATACTGATGTTTACTGTGGAGTCTTTTTACTTCTTTCATCTCTATTTACAATCTAAATTATAACCCAAAACCGAACCAGTTGCCAGTGAGTCGATTCTGCGTCCTGGTGACCCATGTGTGTCAGAGTAGAACTGTGCTCCATAGGGTTTATCAGTGGCTGATTTGGGGAGGTAGATCATTGAACCTTTCCCTTCAAGCCCCTCCAAAGATCAACAGTCTAGGTTTATAGTGTACAAACGAACCACTAGCCAAAACCAGACCCACTGCCATTGAGTTGGTTCTGACTCCCGGTGACTCTGTTAGGAGTCACAGAGTAGAACTGCTCCTCAGGGTTTCCGAGACTGGAAACCTTCTGGGAGCAGACAGCCTCATCCTTCTCTGGAGCAGCAGCTGAACAGGGCTCTCAGGAAGGGCAGTGTGAGTGGGAGCTAGAAGATTCCTGACTCTGTCCCTGGGGGCTCACCAGTGCCTGGCACACAGCCAGTGTGAGGGAGGGAGGAAAGGGAAGGA
>NW_006408523.1:7354622-7367684 GCF_000296735.1 Chrysochloris asiatica | reverse complement strand
ATACCTTATGTGGACCCACTCCATTGCCATAGGGCCAATTCCCACTCACAGCTACTGCTCCATAGGGTTTCCCAGAATCACATAACTCATAGAACACACAGAACTCTAGAACTCACAGAACTCTAGAACTCACAGAACTCTAGAACTCACAGATCTCTAGAACTCACAGATCTCTAGAACTCACCGATCTCTAGAACTCACAGAACTCTAGAACTCACAGATCTCTAGAACTCACAGAACTCTAGAACTCACAGATCTCTAGAACTCACAGATCTCTAGAACTCACAGAACTCACAGATCTCTAGAACTCACAGATCTCTAGAACCACAGAACTCTAGAACTCACAGAACTCTAGAACTCACAGATCTCTAGACTCACAGATCTCTAGAACCACAGAACTATAGAACTCACAGAACTCTAGAACTCACAGATCTCTAGACTCACAGATCTCTAGAAGTCACAGAACTCTAGAACTCACAGATCTCTAGAACTCACAGAACTATAGAATTTACAGAACTGCTCCATAGAGTTTCCCAGACTGTCAATCCATCTGGAAGCAGGCAACCTCATCTTTGTCTTGCTGGGTAGCTGGTGGGTTTGAACCTTCAACCTTGTGCATAGTAGTCCAATGCTTACCTCACCAACACCACCTTCCCTTATGTGGTTAGGATTGGTAATAACCTCAGGTGGTTTGTTCAACCTTGATTTAATAACTTTTTATTTTGACAAATATGGTCTCGCTTACCCAGCAAACACTAAAACTTTGATGGGCAAGTACTATTACAAAACAGTACTGTTTACTATTTTGTAAACAGTAGGTTTACAATATAGTGAACAGAAAGGGCCCCTACCCCACTGAGAGTCAACAGCCTGGCTTGTGACAAAGAGCAACAAACTATAGTTAGGGTAGAGCAGAAAGAGGGGGCCTAGGGAAGCTCACCAGATGAAAGGACAGAAAGGTGTTGGGAGGAGGAGCCCTGGCGGCACACTGGTGAAGTGCTCCACTGCTAGCAGAAAGGTCAGCAGTTCGAATCCACCAGCAGCTCCACAGGAGAAAGACATTGCAGTCTGCTCACATAAAAATTGTTGTTGTTAAGTGCTGTTGAGTCGGTTCTGACTCATAGCGACCCTATCTATATAGGATTTCCGAGGAGTGGCTGGTGAGTTTGAACCACTGACCTTGTGGTTCACAGTGCAGGGCTGAGCCTACAGTGCCATATCAGGAGTTGTTGTTGTTAAAGACATAAATGTTGTTAAAAAACATCGAGTTGGTTCTGACTTAGAGCATCCCTGTATAGGGTTTCCAAGGTGTAGCTGGTGGGTTTGAACCGCTGACCTTGTGGTTCACAGTGCAGGGCTGAGCCTACAGTGCCATATCAGGAGTTGTTGTTGTTAAAGACATAAATGTTGTTAAAAAACATCGAGTTGGTTCTGACTTAGAGCATCCCTGTATAGGGTTTCCAAGGTGTAGCTGGTGGGTTTGAACCGCTGACCTTGTGGTTCACAGTGTGGGGCTGATCCTACAGAGCCACACCAGGAGTCAACACCAGGAGTCAGAGCCTTGTAAACGTTGTGGAATAGTTCGACTCTCACACTGACTGTATGCCCAAAACAAAATGACCCAAAACAGTGGCTGGGCAAGTCCATGCCAACTCACGGCGATGTCATGTGTGCAGAGTACACCTGCTCCACACGGCTCCCTGGCTGTGGCCTTTTAGGAGATGTTGTTAGTAATGGAGCACTTAACCAGTGTGTCACTCGGGACTTACAGTGTCAGAAAGCCTGAGGAGCAGTTTCAATCTGTGGCCTGCATTAACATCAACACCGTCCTGAATTTTTCCCTCCCTAGGACAGAGCGTGGGTTTTGGAGACTGAATCCTAGATAGGACACTCACCGACTTAGTGGGTAACATCAGCCATGTCACTGATCAACATTTTGCCTCTCCTGCAAAATGTTAATAATATGAGATTGTATCTCATATATGATATTAGAACTGAAAAAATAATACTGTATTAGAAAGACTTACAGATCTCTTACAGGTTGCAGCCAGAGCAGATGCTGAATGCGTGTTTGCTGTTGTGTTGACTCTCTGACTCATAGTAACTAGGATTACGTATCATTACTACTGATGGCTCATTAACAAATTAGGGATCACATTGTGAAGAACGTGAATTCCAGAACCCTTGATTGTGCTCTGCAAGAACCTTAGACCAAGAGGCAGCTGTTCAAGCAGCTCAAGGGGCTACTGCACGGTTCAAAACCAGGAGAGGTGTGTGTTAGGATTCCTTTCATCTTTTCATCATATTTATTTAATCTGTGTGCTGAGCAAATAATCCAAGAGGCTGGACTATCTGAAAAAGAACGCAGCACCAGAATTGGAGGAAGACTCATGGAAAACCTGCAATGTGTCAATGATACAACCTTGCTTGCTGAAAGCCAAAAGGACTTCAAGCACTTACTGATGAAGATCAAAGACGACAGCCTTTATATGGATTATACCTTAATAAAAATTTTTTAAAAATAATTACTCATAACTACACCAATAAGCCCCATTATGATAGACTAAGAAAAGATTAAAGTTGTTAAGAGTTTAATTTTATTTGGATGCAGCAATCAGGAAATCAAATGATAATATTGCAAAAGACTGCTTTAAAGTGTTAAAAGCAAAGATGTCACTTTGAAATCTAAGGTGTGCCTGATCTAAGCCATAATGTTTTCAGTTGCTTCAAATATATGTGAAAGCTGGACAGTGAATAAGGAAGATCAAAGAGGTAGTGATACCTTTGAACTATGGTGTTGAGGACGAACATTAAATATACCATGGACAGCCAGAACTACACACAAATCTACTTTGGAAAAAGTACAGCCAGAACGTTCCTTAGATGTGAAGATGGTGAGACTTCTCTTACTGTGGATGTGTTCTCAGGAGGTACCAGTCCCTGAAGAAGGACATCATGCCTAGTAAGTGGTGGTTGTATGCTGAACAGTCAGTCTTGACTCACAAGGACCCTACCTAGGGTTTCAGAGACTGTAAACCTTTATGGGGGCAGAAAGTTTCATCTTTCTCCCGCAAAGCAGCTGGCAGATTCTCACTATTGACCTTGGAGGTAACCAGCCCAACTCATAACCCACTACACTTCCAGGGCTCTTTACTTAGTTGTTGTTGTTACATGCCGTGGAGTCAGTTCTGACCCATAGCGACCCTGTACAGGGTTTCCAATGCTGTAAATCTTTACGGGAGCAGAACGCCTCATCTTTCTCCCGCGGAACTGCTGGTAGTTTCGAACTGCTGACTGCGAGATTAGCAGACCGATTCGTAACCACTACACTACCAGAGTTCCTTCTTTACTTAGTAGAGGATCAGAAAAAAGGAGGAAGACCGTCAATGCGATGGACTGACACCGTGGCTGCAACAAAGGACCCAAACATCATAGTTGTGAGGGTGACATGGGACCAGGAGGTGTTTCATTCTGTTGTACCTAGGGTCACTATGAGTCTGAACCAACTCCAGAGCACCAAACAACAGCTGACCATACAGACGTCCTTGAATTTCACTAGTAATTTACATGTCATTGTTTTATCTACATGTCCTGTAAATGTGGTCTGGTTTACATTCATCCGTTTGTTGTTGTTGCGTTCCAACTGAGTATCAATTCTTGTTGTTGTTAGGTGCCTAGGTGCCGTGGAGTCGGTTCCGACTCATAGTGACCCTGTAGAGGGTTTCTGATGCTGTAAATCTTAATGGGAGCAGAAAGCCTCATCTTTCTCCCGTGGAATAGCTGGTAGTTTTGAACTGCTGACAGTGAGATTAGCAGCCCGATTCGTAACCACTACGCTATCAGAGCTCCTCGTCATTTCAGCATAAATGGGCCCAGTGTTCCTTGGAGTTCTCCGTGTGTCTTGGCATCAGACTTCCCTCTAAGCTTCACAGCGCAGGGACCTCAGGCCTGAAGGAGACACTCCACACCCAGCGCTTCTTCCTTGGCCCCAGTGGGTCCTCCATTCTCTGCCATTTTATATCTCAAAAGAGGTGGACTCACATCAACCTAGGCCTGAATACTTCATCAACATCACAGAAGTGAGGATTTAGAAGGCAATGGTTGATTCCATCAGATCATATCACAGAGGGGATAACTACATCTCAACTGCTAAACCACTGCGAATCCTGAGCCAGCCACGTTAGCACACAATAGGCCTGTGTCAAAGGAGTGACTTCCAAGGGTTAAAGGGTGACTACAGGCCACCATCTTGGGAGTTTCACCAGCCCTGTTGTTACTGTTGTTTTTGAGGTGGTTCTGATCCATCCAGTTGTTATTTAGAAAAGATTGGCAGTAATCAGAAAACTTGCCCCTTCTGATGGCATTTTATCAAATGTACCTCTTGCTATGGGTCTTGACAGTTCTGACTCGAGTGGCCTGTGAGGAGAGGTCGGCTGGGCTCCTCAGTCTTTGTCTTTCTCAGGCTGCCTTCAGTGTTTTCTCTTTGCCTCTGGTTTCTCGTCGGTTGACTATCATGTACTTCAGTGTAGTCTTCCTGGTGTTTAGCCTGCCTGGGGTGTTCTCTAAGCCTTCTTGGATACCTGGTTTGATTTTTATTATTGGGGAAAATTCTCAACCATTGTCTTGTCAATTACTTCTCCTGTCTTCTTAGACTGACTGCTCTTCTCCATTCTAGAACTTCAGTTGTGCGTATGTTACATTGTTTGATATTATCCCATTGTTCCTGGATGTGTGATTCTCAGTTTTCAGCTCCCCCGTAGTATTTCAGCTGAGGATAATTTAGTTTGTGCTTAGTGAATGAAAGGCCTATCTTGTGGGAGATGGAAACAGTACTCTGTCTCTCTCTCTCTATGTATATATTGTTGTTGTTGTTATGTGCCATGGAGTCGATTCTGACTCATAGTGACCCTGTACAGGGTTTCTGAGGCTGTAAATCTTTACGGGACCAAAACGCCTCATCTTTCTCCCGAGGAACAGCTGGTAGTTTAGAACAGCTGATCATGAGATTAGCTGCCCAATTCATAACCATTACACTACCAGCACATTTTTTCTATGAGATTCACACAAGCCAATCCCAATCTCCATTTCATATTTGCATATTGAAAGCTATGCACTGCCCTAAAGTAGTTGCTGTGTTAAATGCCCTTGAGTAGATTCCAAATCATAGCAACCCTGTATAGGGTTTCCGAGTAGAAACCCACTTAACGGTCAGATGCATGTCTCCAAATTCCATAGAGCACTTTCCCTGTAATAACTCTTTTACTAGCAGACACTCTACTATATGATACTAGTTTAAAAAGGAGCGAGAGAGACAAACTTTGACTAATAAAAGAAAACCTTTGTAGAGAAGTATCAGGGAGCTTCAAAAAGTTCCTGGAACGATGGAATGAAAGGATCCTGGGATGTCTGCCTGGCCTTTTTGAAATCCCTCCTAAACGCAGACATTCAAGTTATCTCATGCTCGCTGCCCTTTGGCCTTCTTCCCAATCCCTTATTTATCGTGGTTTTCTCTGAAAAGCTCCTGTCAGTTCTCCTTAATCCCCTCTTGGCAGGGGCTCTCCCAGGAACTGCGTGGACTCTGCAGATTTTCTTGGCTCCGGAAGGCCAGCAGCTGCTCCCTGTGGGTGTTAGCAGGCCCTCTGCTGTGGTCACAAAAGCCATTTCCACCAAGTGTGAGCTGATGGAGCTCGTGAAAAGGAAGATGTGAATTTACACTTCTTTAAGGTCAGGGAACAAACCGAACTCCGGAAAGAAACGGTTTTTGTCGTCTCCTCATTACACTACCAGAGCTACAAAGGCCGTTCCACTGCTTCACTCCCTGACACCTGCCAGGACGCAACAAGGAAGAAAACACGCAGAGACTCCATGCTAGAAACAAGCCAATAGGCCATGCTCAAGGCCACACGTTCCTCCCACAGGGAAGGGAAGCACATATCCACATGGCTTTTTAGCGGCCTAGTATGCATCATTCTGTTCACTGATACATTGCTGATGGCGGGTTGTCTGTTTATACACATATACTTGTTGTCGTTGTTGTTGTTGTTGTTAAGTGCCGTCGAGTCAGTTCCTACCCATAGCGACCCTCTATAGGGATTCCGAGGAGCAGCTGGTCAGCTTGAACCGCCAACCTTGCAGTTCAAACGGCTTTGCAGTCTGGCACATTAACCCACAGTGCCACACCAGGACTCCCATATAAGATTTTACATGTACGTATACATATACACGTACATGTAAAATCTTACTGTGTTTTTGGTGAGAGCGTATGAGGTTCTCATTTGACCATTTCTACTGTTCAATGGCATTACAGGCAGATTCTGGGTTCAAAATGAGATCCACTCTCGGTGTCTTCAAGTTGAATTGTTGGTAATGCCAAAAATGTGCATACGGTTACTATTTAGCTGTTGTGGTATGAGGAGAAACACTGTTGGTTCACTGGGTTAAATGTTGGGCTATTCACCACAAGCTTGGTGGGTTAATTGGGTTCTTTATCCTAGAAAGTGGAGGTCTTATAGTTTCCTATAGATTTTAGAAATTAGACCCTTGTCTGATAGGTTGTTGCACAAGATTTTTCCCATTTTGGAGGCTCCCTTTTTATTCTTCTGGTGAAATCTTTTGATGCACATGAGTTTCTAATTTTTAGTAAGTCCCAATCATCTATTTTGTGTTCTTTTGTTTGTGCAATTCTCACAATGTTTGGTAGTCTATGTGTGCCCTGTGTTGTTGTTAGGTGCCATGGAGTCAGTACCAACTCATAGAGACCCTATGCACAACAGAATGAAACATCTGTGACCACCTGGGTCCACTCAGTGAAGGGCAGTGGGGGAGGTACAGCAATAAAGAGACTGGCTGAATTTGGACGTGGTCCAGTGGTGCCCACTGACATAGTCTGTGGAGACTAGAGATGAACAAGAGAAGGGACTGACTGGCCTCAGGTGCAGGGAACCGTGTGAACTTCCAGGCTTGCGGTTGGTACCCTTGACATGGCTATATACGAGCTGACCAGAACCAGCAGAATGAAGAGAAAGTTGTTGGACACCCTGAACTGGTGTAAATTGCTGCAATTCGATGAGTGGACTTTGCTTATGGGTACAGGTGCTCAAAGGTCCAACTGGAACAGAAGTATCTTTGGATCTTTATAGCTGTGCCTCCCCCACTTTCCTTCACTGACTGGACCCAGGTGGTCACAGATGAGCATACCAGGCTGTCTACTGACTGGTTCCTTTAACTTCTAGTCCTACAAGACGGTTTTTCTAATGGGCATGAACTTTTTCTGCCTTAATAAAGCCAGAACCAAATTGCTGGCTGGAAATTTACAAAGCAAGACTTATTTTTCATGTCTTCAGGTTTTCCAGTCAAATGCAAATCTCCTGTTCTCTCAACACTTCTTGGGGGTTCTGCACGTTTCTTCAAATGCAAATTGACTGACTTAGGAGGGTTCTACGTGGGCTCATGTTTTCTACATGATGTTTGTTTTTGGGTACCATCAAGTTGTTACTGACTCATGATGACCCTGGATAAGGTTTCCGAGGCTGTACATCTCTATGGGAGCAGAAAGCCTTATCCTTTTCTCCTGCAGTGCAGCTGGTGAATTTGAACTGGTTCACAGACCAACAAGTCACACACCAGACAATACTGTACACATTGGTGTGAAGTGCTGTCAAGTCGGTTCCCATTCATAGCAAGTCTGTATAGGGTTTCCAAGGAGCAACTGATGGGGTTGAACTACTGACCATGTGGTTCACAGTCCATTGCTGAGCCTAAAGTGACACACACACCAGAGGTCCAATACTCTACATGTTGATATTGTTGTTAAGTGCCATCCAGTCGGCTCTGACTCCTAATGACTCTGTATAGGATTTCTGAGGAGAGGCTGGTGGTTTGAACCACCAGGCTACTGCATTCAAACCAACAGCCTGTGTTTCTACCAGAAAAATCCTAATTTCCTTTCAGTATATCCAATCAATATTGGCTGAAGGTGGCCTTACACACATTCTGTCATCTATAATGTTGTTGTTGTTAGGTACCATCGAGTCAGTTCTGACTCACAGCAACCCTGTGTAGGATTTCCGAGGAGCGGCTGGTGAGTTTGAACTTGAGGTCGAGTGCTTATCCTACAGCTCCACACCAGGACTCTATAATACCCAGTAGTAATTTCTATCATACATGTGGGTTCTAGAACACATGGCATTCAGATAAACATGAAATCCCACACGTTAACTCTTTTTTAAAAAAAAGTTCAAGTTCAGTCTCCTCTTCTCCATCCCTTGTGATCCCCATTCACGTGCATCTGGTCTCCAGCCTCTGGAAGGATGGAAGCAGCAGCCCCAGGCCTCCTATCAATCATCTTGATTAGGAGGCGGGGCTTCTGCCCTGGGCCACTCGCATTCGCGGAACTTTTTCCACAGCAGTAGCATCTCTTACTCTTCTTCCACTAAAGCAACAATCTCAACACCACAAGTGTCCCTTGCAACACTCCTTCCTTCTTTCCCTGAAATCATCCCGTGTGTCCATGAGTAATGAATCCCACTTTAAAGGCCAACTGCAAACATGGTCTTTGTTGCTTTCTGCCTAACTATGACTTAGAAGAACGATTGTTACCCAACTCTACGGAAGCCCAAAGCAAGCAGAGACCAGCAACACCTGGGAGGTTCCTGGAACTGCAGACTCTCAGGCCCACCCTGGATTTACTGACTCAGAAAGTCTACATTTTAACGAGGTCTCCAGGTGATCTGCAAGTACATTGAAGTTGAAAATGCTCTGAGTTTCCAAAAAAAACCAAAAACCACCCCAAATCATCACCACAGTGGCTTGGAAAAGGAAGGTGGGCAACAAGCTGCCATCCTCCTGCATTTCCAGCTAGAGAAGTCGCCGGTGACCGACACAGGTGGGATGCCCTACCTACTAACTGCTTTGTGGCCTCAGGTAAGTCTCCTGGTTGCCTCTGCATTCTCGTTTTTGTGAAATGAGGAGACAAATGACTTCCTCACAAAGTTAAGTCTGAAGGGCTGTCGGGATTCGTGGATGTTCAATTTGTGAATCACTTTAACTGATGGGAAGGGACCCAACTCCCTCTTCGTAGTACACTGACATCCTAATTGGGACTGCCATGGTTGACACACACGGTTGGCGGACAGTTCCAGGCTACACCTGTGTCAAAGTGTGGTGACAATAGTAACCAACCCTCCTTCCTTCTAAAGTAATGTGGCTTGGATAATAAGCTGCATTAGCACCCTGGTCATTGCTAAGGTTTACCAAGAGCTCCAGATGTGTAAACTCAGTTAGCAGTCCAGAGTCTCACAAGTGCTGCCTCTCCACACACACACACACCAAGAAAGGTAGTTATTTACTTTGTCCCTGCCATATACAAAAGCAGCAGTCTGTTGACCATACACAAGTACAAAGATATGAAAATCATGGTTTATCTAATAAGGGCAGTTCAACATTGCTGCAGTCCTGGGGTGGCGCTTGTGGGCTAATACTCCAGACTGCAAAGCCGTTTGAACTGCAAGGTCGGTGGTTCAAGCTAACAACAACAACAAAACATTGCTGCAAGGTTAGAAGGAACATCAAAAAAAAAAAAGAAAGAAAGAAAGAAAGAAAACGCTTTAGCAAACTTGGTATGACTCAGGTTCTCTGAAGATTTCTTCAGAGCCTTGACCGGTGAAACATGGACTTCCCTCAATTTGCCAGACATTTGTTATCACTTCACCATCTCACTCGTCTGAGTTCAACAGTGTGGTGGTAAAGAGTTGGCAGCAAATTCTCACAGAACCAAGGCACTCCCATGAAAGATCTGGTTTTACTAGAACCACCTGGAAAATACATGCACTTGTGGTCCAAGGTGCATGCATTTTAGAAGCTAAGACATTCTGTAATGCTAACCATTAAGCTCCTCCTGATGCACTGCTGTCCCGAGAACATGGTGGATATCACGGCGGGGAAACTGTGGAGACCTGGTCACCCGAGGCGAGGAAAGACTTTAGAAGCCAGGCTGCATGTGAGCAGCTGGCACCTCCACAGCTAAGGTGGCACTCAACCAAGGCACAGGGTGAGGGAGGACAGGGTGGAAGTGGCCTGAACCCCTGGACCCCGTAGGGTACATCAACAATTGAGTGAAAACTGTGTTAATAGATGTCCTTGGGGGCAAAACCTCCGGTCTGCCGCTTATTTGCTTTTTCGTGGTATTTTCCACTAATGGGCTGAGAAATGGAAAGTACCGGCCCAGCAGTTGACAGGTATATGGGGGGACAACAATACTAGTGAGGTACACACACCAGGGCATGGCCAACCATCCAAGATCAAAATGGCAGCCCTGACATAAGGACAAAAGTCAGAAGGGGTGGAAAAGGTTGAATGAAAACAAGTATCAGATGGAGGAAATGGGATGAGTGAAGTTACATGGAGTGGATTGCAATCACTGAAGTGAAAGGAAGTATATCATTTGTTGAATGTAAAACTGATATCTACTCCGTAAACCTCCACTCAACTCACCATAAAAAGCTCAAAAAGAAAAGAAATGGGAGTAAAAATGTTGACTTTAGAAAAGCTTATGTATGTGGAGAGATGGCTCAAGGAAATAGACGTAGGTCTGAGGGGCTCCATCTAAGACGTAGAGGCCTCAACGTTAAACATGCTAGGAGTCTCACTTCCGTCTCTTTTTATAATAACTCTTGTGGATTTACAATTTGTGAAGCTTTCACATTGAAATCTCACAGACTTAAAATGTTTGCTGTTGGTATGGAGGCTTTAATAACTCTAAATTTCTAATGTTTTTATTTAGGAAAAAAAAAAAAAAATCCATGAGCAACAACGTCTCAGAGAATTTTAGAGACCCCCCTCTCCTGGGGTGTAAGGCCAGAGTCAGCCGGGCACCAGCCTGCCAACCCCATGCTCCCATCTAGACATAATTGAGAGGCATTAAAGCTTGAAATAAGGAAAGTTTCAAAACCTCCCAAACCTGCCCAAACGCATCATCGGGTGCACTGTAGTTACACTGTAATTTTCACCTGCAATCCCAAAGGCAGCACACGCTCTATTAACGAGTCTGTCTCCTTGGAAACAGACTGAAGCCTTGCTAGCCCCAGGCTGACTCTCACAGACTGCAGCAACCATCTCAATCAACCCTACTACTCGGAAAACTAGCTGGGAATGGAAATGGGTCTGTGGTTAGGAGAGATGTCTTTTGGGAAATATAAGTTATTTCCTACCATATTATGGGGTTTTTAATTAGAGGAAACTGGACAGGGAACCCCCCCCTCCCCACACCACCCAACAACAATGCTATACTATTGATTTAACCAGTACTTGGCAGAATTTTAAGGAAAGTCTAGTATGAAAGCAATGATCTCCTGACCCCTCCTATTACCGTGTGACCCTGGCAAATTAGGCTCTGACACAAAACTGCCCATCCACACAGTGTCGGTACCTACGTACCCACTTCACAGATGCAGAAGAGATTAAGGAAAAAAAACAGAGTGCTAATTTCCACTTACTATTTGATAAGGATTTTATGATAAAGATAACCAAGGTACAAACCTTCTAATGTACTGGCTAAAAGGGAAAATTATACAAAAAAGTCAGTTTCTCCAAAAAAAAAAAAATCAGTTGAATATTCTTTGTGATTAGTAACATACGGGACAAAATTATGGGGGAGGGGGGCCGGGGTGCAGATTTTAAAATAGGCATTGTAACAACAAAAGGGGATCACACACAAGGAAGGTAGGCTAACTCTAGGCTTTGTACATATCTAAAAAATACAAAAATAGAGCAAAAAATGATACAATTACGGGGCCAGTCTAGTAAAAGACTTGCAACTTTCCAATTCTGCTCAATCAAAAACTGAGGTATACAGATATGGGTTGTTTAATGTCACAATAATGTATATAAACGGCTGATTGCATGTCCATCCGCAGGCTGGCCACCCAGGTGTCTGAATGCCTGGACACCTGGCCCTGGTCTGGAGGGTGGAGCCCCACTTACGCCCAGTCACTGCATGCAGCCCAGAAGGCACCTAGTTTGGGTGATGGAGGCCCAGGCCCAAACTCCAACCCCTGGTCCCCCTGGGTCTAGTCCCATAATTTCCCTAGTATGATCCCATAGGACACAGATGGTTGCCCCATCCCTGGGTCTCCTTGGCCCGCACCATCCCCTCCTCCCTGGGCAGTTCTCATGGGACAGCGGACCTCCCCTGCAGAAGGTTGTAGCAGCCAGGCATTCACCTGAGACACCTGGTAGGCGGCGTCCTGGCTGCATGCACTTGGGACACAGGTTTTCTCACACAACACCTGAATCCGAGCATTCGGTTTTCACCAAGGTTATTGTGGGGGAGTCCTGGTATGGCGCTGCAGGATAAAGCACTGGACCGCAAGGTCAGTTTGAACTGCAAGTTTGGCAGTCCAAGCCTACCAGCTGCTCCTTGAGAAATCGACAGAGGGTCAGTGATTTGGAATCAACTCGATGGCACTTCACACATTGAGGATGTTGTTGTTAAGTGCTGTCAAGTTGGTTCCGACCCATGGTGACCCTGTATAGGGTTTCCCAGGAGTGGCTGGTAAACTTGAACCACTGAAGTTGCAGTTCAGACAACCTTGCGGTCTGGCGCTTTAACTCATAGCACCACACCAGTGCGTAGCTGCGCATCGACAATCTGAACAAGGCAACTCGAAGGCTGACTTGTAAAATATCCCAGACCCAATAACTAGAGAATATAATTTGTCTACTCAATTCAACTTAAGCATAGATGGAACACTTATGAAAAACTGATACATAAGAAGCCATAAAATAAATTTAAGTAAACTTCAAAAAAATCGACACCGGATGGACCGGCTAATGAGATCTTAATAAATTAATAACAAAAGGATAAATAAATCCCCTACCAAAGTTTATAATTTTTAAAACTATACTTTTTTGGAAGGGATTGGGGGTTGAGAGAGTACGGAGTTAGTGTTAGGACTATGGTTAGGTTTAGGCTAGGCCTAGGACTTTGGTTAGTTTTGGGTTATGGTTAAGACTGGGATAGTGTTAGAGTAAGGTTATGCTAGGGCTAGGAAAAAGGCTTGGTCT
>NW_006408523.1:7351346-7354522 GCF_000296735.1 Chrysochloris asiatica | reverse complement strand
TTAATTTCTACTTGATTGGAAGTTCTGGAACTACATTATTCCCTCTTTTTACTTCATTTTGTTGCAAATTGTAATCTCTGGCTCCCTATTTTCAGACTTGTAAGTCTGTTTTAGTTTGAACACTTCATCTCATGATTGGTGGTGGTGGTGGTTGTGTACCACCAGGTTGGTTCCGACTCATAGCGACCCTGTATAGGGTTTCCGAGGTTGTAAATCTTTATGAAAGCAGAAAGCCTCATCTTTCTCTCGTGGAACAGCTGGTAATTTCAAACTGCTGACCTTGGGGTTATCAGCCCAACTCATAACCAGAATTCCATTGACTCAAAATTAGACAACATGAAAAACCTTCCACACAATGCGCTGTGTTATGGTGGTAGGATACAGCGAAAGAACCACCATCACACAATTTAGAATTGATAGCATTAAATGCGTATGTTAAAGAAAAAGACTGAAACTCAGTTAGCTAAGTGTCTGCTTTAGGAAAATAAGGTAAAATAAAACAGACAAAGCAAAGGAAAGGAGTGGGTAAAAATAAAAGCACAAACTTAGGGAAGTGAGCATCCAATCCCTGGAAATCCTAATAAGACACACAAAACTCTGGCCATATTGGTGGGGGGTGGGGGGTGGGCGGTGGTGGACATGAGACATTTTATTAGAAATGCGAAAGGCATAACTACATTTTAGGAAGAATAAGAGAATACTGCAAATAACCGTATGCCAATAAACTTGAAAGCTTGGAGTAAATGTATGAATTGGTAGAAAATTACAACTTACAAAAGCTTAGTTAAAAAGCAAAGAGGCATCACATTCATCATTCATTAAGTGTAAGAAAAAAAAAAAAAGTAGAAAAGGCCTGAGTAATTTTGTGACTATTAAAAAAATCAGTTACTTGAAAATTTTCCCACTGAGAAAATAATACACCATGAATGGTTTTATAGGTGAAGTCTGACAAAACTTCAATGAACAGATTACTACAATTTTATACAAATGCTAATCGGGAAAAGAAAAAGAGGGGCTACCTGCCAATTCATTTTCTGAAACTAGTATTTACTTGGTACTACCATGAGCAAAGAATTGAAGACAGAAAAATTACACGGCAATCTCTCATAAATAAGAGATGAAAAAATATTCTTTCTCTATAAAATACTAGGGAGTTGAAGCCAGTGATGTATTAAAAAAAAAAATAAAAAAAAAAAATATATATATATAATTCTCAACCAAGCTGGTTTAATCCAGGAAATCAAAGGTGGCTTAACATTTAACAGTAATATTTGCTACACTAACAGATTAAAGGAAAAAGAAGAATCGGATGACTAAAAAATGAGAGAAGACATAACCTGAAAATGTAATATTCATTACTGATTAAAAAAAAACAAAACAAACCCTCAGGAAACTGATTTTTAAAATACAACTGTCTCTACCAAAACCTACAGAAAGCATTCTTATTTTATGGGCAAACGTTTTCTTTAAATAATCAGGATCAACCAAACACAGCATCTATCTATTCAGCCCTATACTGGAGGTGCTAGCAAACTCAGGTGTGCAAAAGTCAAGTGGAGTGGGAAGAGAAACAGGGCAACCATGATCTACAGCAGACTTAAATATCTGCTTAATGAAACTTTAGAAATTCTAGAGACAAGTTCTTAGAATTCATAAGGAAGATTAGTAAGGTTATTGAAAATATGATCAATGTTCTTTTTATAAAGAAAATTAAAAAAAAAAAAAAGACAAATTACATTTTAACAACTAGCAACAAACAATGATCACACAATTTAAAACAATATACCATTTCCCAAAAGAGGCAGAGCATCTAGGACTAAGATTAACAAAAGATGAACAAGACCCTTGGGGAAAAAAATTATTTTTTCTCATTTAAATTGGGTGAGGGCCTTAAAACTTTATGATGATCTTAAAAGTCCAGTAAACATTAACACAACAGAAAAAAACTGAAAGGAAAAACTCACAAATGAAATGAACTCAGCATACAAAATTATGTGGAACTAAGAATCCAACAGCACCACAAACACACACACACACACACACACACACACAGAGAGAAAAATAACAACCATCATTTCATACCTCCTGATCATTACACTGAATGTAAATGGATCAGCTATACCAGTCAAGAGATATAAACAACTGAATGGATAAGAAAACAGGATCCTTCAATATGCTGTTTACAGGAGACATCAAAAAGATGGAGACAGTTTAAATGCCCATCAACAGAAGAATGGTTAAACAAACTGTGGTTCATACAATGGAATACTGAGAGATCCTGCCCCCTGTAGGAATCAGTACCTCCTAGTAGTCAGAGACAGACAAGAAATTATTTGGGAGTCGGGGGCAGTCTAGATTCCCAGTGGGGATACTTAGGACAAAGGGGTGAAACGGGTTTAATGGTCAGGCTTTTAAATCGGAAGTGCTTAGCGTTTTTTATTTTGGATAAAGGGACAAAGTCTATCTTATTTTCTTGAGTCCAAGAACCTGATGGCTGTAAAAATTCACCTTTAATTAAAACAGATTTGGGGAAGGGGAGGACAATGCTATTAAACATAAACATAAGGGGAGCTTCAAAAAGTTCATGGGAAAATATAATTTTGCCATCCACTTGAAGACCGCTAATAGAAGTTTCAGAAACATTAAAACATAAGAAAATGTCTCATCTTGGACTAGTGTAAGGGGACGTTGAGGACCATGCTTCCCCAAGGGTGGGGCTGCCTAGAGATGACTGTAGAACAATCTGGAAGGGCTGGGCTGATGTCCGGGACCACTGAGAAGAGACAGAGTCACAGACATCAGGTCTCCAGGAATGCCATCCATGACGCAATGAGATGGGTCAGAAACTAGACCGGAGACTCACGCTAAGTCTCCTGTGTCTAAACCCCTGGGAACTTTTTCATTCTTTTACATAATGCTACCAAGATGGTAGCCCTTCTATGCTTGTGCCATTGATTTCAGGATTTGTTGACAATGGATTCTACCTAAGTTGTGATGCTGTGATGAGGATGAGTTCTTGTGGCGTTTGATGTCCCTGACAGATGGATGGCATCCGATGAGCAGCTGCTGACTTGCTAAACCTCCAGGACTGCATTGTTGTTGTTGTTATGTGCCATGGAGTCAGTTGTTTGCGAGGCTGTAAATGTTTACGGGAGCAGAAAGCCTCATCTTTCTCC
>NW_006408523.1:7343191-7350646 GCF_000296735.1 Chrysochloris asiatica | reverse complement strand
AAAAACTCCTTTACCTGACATGCAGCAAGAAAGGAAATTAAGTATAAAGATGCACGCCTGCTACTTCTTCCTTCTGGGCTTTAATGCCTTCGATTGGCAAAGACTTGAATCTGAGGGAATTAACTGCTTGTCCTTAGGGCTAAGACTGCCCTTAAAATGAAAAGGATCCAGCTACTTGGTGTCTTAATTAGTGACAAGAAGAGGCAAGCCCTTTTTGAAAACCGAGGCATCTCCAGGTCTCTGCCTTCTGGCACGGTTTCCATTCTCCACGGAATCACAAAATTACTTGAAATTCTTTGGAGACTGTGTCTGCAGGGCCCTTTAGCGCCAGGACACCTAAATTAACAAGGACCTCAATGCCTGCTTCCTCTCTTCTCTCTCGGAGCATACTGCTTGCTGGAAATGGTCCAGATTGAAAAAACGAATCTTTTAAAATAGAGATTGAGAAGGGCTGCCTTAGTCTGTACTTGGCATGGTTCTCCAACAGCGGCCGGGCTCTCCAGTGGCTCTATAAACCTAAGGGCGCAATTTTCAACTCGCCTTGAGGGTTTCTGGTGGAGTTCAACCCAAGATTTAACTTTAAAAAAAAAAAAAGGTATTATTCTGAAGGCTCACGGGACTGTATCATATAAATCTTATACACGGGGGTTTCAGAAAGTTAGTGGACACTCTTCAGGTCGAATTGAACTCACTTCTGTGGCTCAGTCTTCAGCCAAGCAGTAGACAGGCCTATAAGGTCAACCATGTGAGATAAAGGACGGCATTTACCCAAGGATACAATTCAGAAGGCTGGGGAGAGGAGGACGAATGGAAACAAAAACCGCAAGGAGGAAGCCGGATCACTGTTGTTGCATGGTTGTTGTTGTTATGTGCCATCAACTCGGTTCTGACCCATAGCAACCCTGTATAGGGTTTCCAAGGAGCAGCTGGTGAGCTTGAACTGCCAACTTTGCAGTTCAAACAGCTTTGCAATCTGGTGCATTAACCCACAGCGCCACACCAGGACTCCGTTGTTGCACGGAGGGGACCGCAATCACTGAGATGAAACAAAGTGTACGACTGGTTGAATGCAAAACTGATGATCTGCTCTGTAAACCGTAACTCAATTTACAACAAAAAGATACTACCTTTTAACTCTATTTCCCCACAAGCTTTGATGTGCCCTTGTATGTGTGTCTCCTCACACTCTGTGTTCAATCTTTTCAAAATTGAAGCTTGTTGGAGACCTCCTTTCCTGATCTCTTTAGGTACCTCTTGTGCTGGGCAGTTTTTAATCTCCTTAGATTTCAACTGCCACCTCTATTCCAGTTGTTTCCAAACATCTGAGGTGCTTATCTGACTCCCAGACTCGAAGACCTATAATGGTCTGGTGGACAGACAGACTGATATTGACTGACAAACCCAAGAAAACAGCTCAGCACTTTTTGCCCAAACATGAGCTTCTTTCGGAATTCTCTGCCCAGGTTCGCTCCATCCTGACTTCCATCTATTGCATCCCTAATGCCCAACTGCTTCAAGTCCTTCCAATCACTCCTTCCCACAGCTCTTCACTTCTGCTCCTCTAAGCACCTGGCAGCAGAGAGTGAAGAGCTGGTCTACCAGTCAAAAGGTGGGAGGTTTGAGTCCAACAGTCATTCCGAGGGAGAAAGATGAAGCAGTCTGCTTCCATATAGGTAACAGCATGGAA
The DNA here is from genome assembly GCF_000296735.1 of Chrysochloris asiatica. NCBI lineage: Eukaryota > Metazoa > Chordata > Mammalia > Afrosoricida > Chrysochloridae > Chrysochloris > Chrysochloris asiatica. Next base: position 7,348,959 of record NW_006408523.1, on the reverse strand, counting down.
CCTCCACAGAGCAGTCCTACTGTGTTAGAGGGTCGTTGTGAGGGAGAACGGACTCAGCCACAGTGGGTTCGGTTTGCTGTGACCCTTTCCCTGTAAGAGGGCCCCATGATCCCTCAGTACACACTGGCTGAGCAGGGCCCCATATCCAGAAGGGGAATTGGGTGTTACAGGAGGATGAGGAAAAGGGAGGAGGTGGGGTTGTATGGGAGCCACTGGCCAGAGGGAGCAGACACATTCCCCAGAGCGAGTCTGGCAACCAAGCCAAGTTACAGGCCAGGAGCAAATTCTAGAAACCAGAACAGAGTCGTCGGGAGCAGGGGACAGAGAGGTCCAGGGTTCGGGAACACTGACCGGGCTGCTTGTGCCAAACGCCCTCAGACAAGAAGGGGTGCTGTGCGAACCTCACAGTACAACCCTGGCAGCACTTCCGGCAGCCTGAGCCATGTGCTTGACACTGTTGAGCTCTCGCTATTTCTAACCGCATTTCTCTCCAACCCACCGCCCTCCCTGTCTATCAGTCACCAAAATAAACATGAAATGATGTCAGCAGGGTGAAGCCCACCTTCTCCAGCGTGGCCTCACTAATCTCTCCTTCCACAGCCTTTCTGGGACCTTCCAGCCCATTCCTCTGCTCTCACCACACCCACCTCCTGGCTGTCCCCACAAGCCATCCTCTTAGACTGTCCCCTGCCTTTGTTGGACCTTTTCCTTCCAGCTCTAAGGCCCTTCTTGGTTTTGCTTTTTGCATTTATTTTTCTCTGTTTTGTCATTTATGCTTTTTTAAAAAAAAAACAACCACAACTTTTATTGTGAATTGAGTGAAAGTTTACAGAGCAGCTCATCAGTTTTACATTGAACAAATCACACATTTGTTTCATCTCAGCGATGACAGTACCCTCCATGCAACAACAGTGACCCCGCTTCCTCCCTGTGGGTCCTGTTTCCATTCCGCCCTCCTTCCCATCGCCTCTCAACTTTCTCCTTAGGTACATGGTGCCCTTTTGATCCTGAATGATTGATGATTCCATGTGAACATACCTTACCAGTGTTGTTGTCCCCCATACATTGCTTGGCTGAAAACTGGGCCACGAGGGTGAGTTCCTTCCCACACCTGAAGGGTGGTCAAGGGCCAGAGTCTCAGGTTCCCCCAGCCTCTTCTAATCAAAGACCCTTCTCTTTTTCAAAATCTTTTCATTGTGAATTGGTTGAAGGTTTCCAGAGCCGAGGGTGGGTTTTCCATTCAAGGATTCACACACATGGTGTTTCTTCTCAGTGCAATGGCACTCATCCCATGGCTCCCTGGGTTTCCCATCCCCCTTCCTCCTCCTAAACTAAGGCTTTGAACTTTGCCCTTGAGTAAAGGCTGCCCTTCTGATCTCAAGTGGGTGATTAGTCAAAGATGTAGGTACCTCCCTGGTGCTGTTGTTTCTTTATTGTTGTATCGAGTAGACTCCCACCCATAGGGTTTCCAAGGAGCTGCTGGTGAGCTTGAACTGCTGACGTTACAGTTCAAATGGCTTTACAGTCTAGCGCATTAACCCACAGCGCCACACCAGGTTTCCTTGATAGGCCTGTCTATTGTTGGGCTGAAAGTTGAACCATGGGGTGGGTTCACTTCCAGACCCGAAGGGTGACTAAGACCCACAGTCTCCGGATTCTACCAGTGCAGTAGATTCTCCCACTCCATCTAGGACCTCCTACTGGGATCCCTGAACCGCTCCTTCCTTTAGCTGTGAAAGTGAGAATTCCAAGCTATGAGTGCTTGGGATGTGGTAAAACCTGATGCTCTGCTCTGTAAACCATTACTCCTTTCACAGTAAAAAGCTAAATAAATAAAAAGATCACTGTCAAGAAAACCCTGGGGAGCAGTTCTACTCTACAGCACATGGTCAGCAAGAGTTGGAATAGACTTGAGGGCATGGGTCTTATTCTTCTTGGTTTAAAGGGCTGTTTCTCCCCTACAAGGCAAGATCTCTGAGCCAGGGCAATGGTGGTCTTGGAGAAAAGACAGTCCTAAAAGCAGACTGTATGTTGTGACCCCAATTAGACACTTCTTTCACGGAATGTGATTTTAATTTAAAGAACACCTAACAGACAAACTTATTCAGACTCCTTATTTAGGAGTCTGGCAGAAGTTTATCTCAAAAAAATGAACACAGATGGTAACTTGAGGGGACTACAAAAGGTTTGTGGGAAATTTGCATTATCTCATAATTACATTTTGTCAGAAACTTTGTGAAACCTACTTATGTTTGTGATGGTGGTAGAGGTGGAGGTGGTGGTGGAGGTGGTGATGGTGGAGGTGGGGGGGCAGGGGGAGGTACTGGAGGTGGTGGAGGTGGTTGTGTGCCATGAAGTCGGTTCCAACTCAGATTGACCCTGTGTAGGGTTTCCAAGGCTGTACATCTTCAGGGCAACGGAGAGTTTCATCTTTCTCCCACGGAGAGGCTGGTGGATTGGAACCGCTGACCATGCGGTTAGCAGCCCGACATCTAAGCACTACACTACCAGGTCTCCTTCCTGAAATTTGTAGCCAATGATAAAAATCAATTTTTATCAATCAAAAAATTACAAATTTTAAATAATAAATTACAAAAGTCCCCTCTACCACTGTGAACGTGATAGCATCCAATACTAAAAGTCTTTTCTGGTGAGATTGATAGTGACATTAATGAATGCGATTTTTTTAAATAGATATATTTCATAATGAAATGTATCAATATTTGAAAATTACACAGAACTTACAAATACATCCAAAGGGTATAAGAGACCAGTGGACTGCATATACCAGAATATGAGAGGCAGACTGATGATAGTCTCAGGCTCCATACTGCAGTGAACTTGAACAAACCACCACTTTCAGGTTTGGGCATAACGTCTAGGAAGAGCCTGCATGATCATGTGAGAGCTCCTTTCCAGCCCCATGTCTGTGTGAGGCTGGGTTTCTTCACTGACTTCAGCACAACTTATACCAACAACAAGCTGAACAGGGAGGAGCTCGGGGACTCCACCTGCCGTGTCGTCTCACAGACGTTCAGAGACCACATCACCTGCCGTGTCGTCTCTCAGACGTTCAGAGACAACATCAAACAAAGCCACTCCTCTCACTACATGAAAAAGATCTTTTTAACCAAATCATGTTCATTATCATGGAGTGGAGTGATGCTTTTAAAATGAATTCATAAATAAATATTTTCTTAATTTCCATTTTAACATCTAATATGGTAATATTCTTAAACACACCCCCACATACAGAAAAGCTCTTTAGGGTCTATCATTATTTTAAAGGCACTGTGAGTTAATGCGTTGGACTGCGAAGGCGGTTTGAACCACAAGGTTGGCAGTCCAAGCTCACTAGCTGTTCCTTGGAAACACTATACAAGGTCGCTATGGGTCAGAACCGATTCAATAACACTTAACAGCAACAACAAAAAGGCATATTGGCGTAGCACTGTGGGTTAATGCGCTGGACTGCAAGGTTGATTTGAACTGCAAGATCGGAGGTTCAAGCTCACCAGCCACTCCTCAGAAACCCTATACAGGGACGCTATGAGTCGGAACTGACTCCACGGAAATTAACACCAAAAACAAAGACATCTGAGACCGAAAAAAAGGGGAGAGCTACTGTTTTACTGACTTAATCAAATTGCCGTATTAAATATGCAGTTTGTATCTGCAGGGGAAAGCATTTAGCTTTGGTGTGGGTCTGTAGGATAAGCATTGAACCACAAGGTCGTTTTGAACGTTTGGTGGTTCAAATTCACCATCTGCTCCTTGGAAACCCTCTACAGGGTCGCTATGGGTCAGAACCGACTCCATGACACTTAACAACAGCAGCAAAGCAGGGTGACCTTTGGGGTTGTCCCTGAGAAAGAACTCTTGGAGTACTTGGGGTGCCTTGGTCTGGGACTCCCAGATCATACCTGAAGAGTTATGCTGGCCAGCCCAGCAAACATACACCTGGAAGGCCAGTATAACCAACTCAGGAGGCATGAGTTAGCCCTTCCTACAGCTCTGGTCAGTGAACCCTCTGAAATGTTCAGCTTTCCCATTGGGGACCCTCCTAGACCTTTCCCACACAATGACAGTAAATGTTAATTCCGTAACACAGCATAAACAATACACGCTTCTTCCTTATGACAATGCTCATTTGTATCTTTTAGTTAATAAACCCATAGTCACATGGACAATAGTCTCCCTGAGTTCTGTGAGGGATTCAGCAAATCATGGGGGGTGGAGAACAGCAGTGAAAGTGAGGGTGTCCTGTGGACTCCCAAACTTGCAGCTGGCATCTGCCTGTTGGACTGCCTCATAGATGATGTTCTTTGAAGCTGTGAGATGTGCCCTCGCTCTGGGCAGTAAGAGAAGGTGTACCGCATGGGCCGTGGGTATCAGGAATGATTACCTTCATCCTGATTCTAATCCACAAACAGAGCCACTAAGGATCCAAAGGCTGTTATAATAACAATTTTTCCTACCTGCCCAGTTTGATAATGCCTGGCAAATTGGTTAACCACTCGATAATCATTGGCAAAATACTCCATCAGGATGGAAGGCACCTCGGCAAAATCCGTGGGGCATCTGGTCCCTAAAACGGGGATGAGAGAAAAAAGTTGGCATAAATCAAATCAACACCATTCTCTTTTTATTCAGCCTTTCAAACTTTTATTTGTACTTCTGATGAGTGATGATAAGCCTTAACTCATTAAATCAATATTTTACTTCTATAAGATTACTGTACATATTTGCAGGAAAGTTTATTATCACCCCATGGATTCTACTTTAAGTCCAAAGTGAAACAAACATTTGCACAGCTGGATAAAACACCTTAGAAAGCGATGGCTCACACCCTCTGCAAATAAACCTGACTTGGGCTATCCCAGAGAGAGAGCCAGGTAACACAAACCCTTTCTACACCTCCCAGAATGCTTGCCCTTAAATTACTGACAGATCCACCACCAAATGCTGTGATCCTTCCTTTGTTTTAATCCTTCACATTTTTTCATTTACTGCTTTTTGTAACAAAGTCGATCCTCAATGCAGGAAAGCAATGCTTTAAATGGAAGATTATTTAAAGCAACAAAAGCTGTTCGTTTTGGGGTGCTATTTTATGATACGCTTCGACCCACCTACAGACTTCTCAGGGATCGTCTCCTCCCCCAGGTACTGTATGTGTAAAATTACTCAGTAATTAATAAATGCCAGCAATCTACCGGGTGGTCTACCAATGACCACATAGGGTGGCAAAGGTAAGGCTTAGAGATGAGATGCCAACGGGTAAGTCTAGAATCATCACACACGGTCACACATTAGTGCACACACACACACACACAAACACACAAAATAAAAAGCAGAATGACAGCTTTTACACAGGGGAAAGTAAAAGGAGAAAGACTTGATCCCTATTTTTTTTTTTTTTCGTGCTTTATAATGTTTTCTCATTGACTGTGGACAGAAAAGAGGTAAGGTTTTATAAAAGAAACAATGCTGAACCTGACATCAAACTACCTCAGAGTTTAAGTTCCTTTAATCACACCCAGAAAGATATTAGCTTCCTAACAATAAAATCAGGCTACAAGGGAATTTCCAAGAGTTGGTGGAAAAATCCCAACAATTTTTCATTCCATTTTCCACACACTTTCTGTGTGAAGCTCACCTGTACAATGTCTGCCATGCTTTCCTCACAAGGTTGCTGGGAGTTCAGATGAAATAAACTGAGAGTAAACATGTAACTGTAGTGTTTTCTCTCTCTCTCTCTCTCTCTCTCT
>NW_006408523.1:7324249-7340040 GCF_000296735.1 Chrysochloris asiatica | reverse complement strand
CAGCTTGAGAAATGCTGAGAATGTTCTTCCTTATTGGTTTTCTAACTCCAGATCCATTGCACATTTTGTTGTAATATATAACAAACACATATGTTTGTATGTATATATATTTGTTATTCAGTGCCACCCAGTTAGTTCTAACCCATAACGACCCCGTAGAGGGTTTCCAAGGAGCGAATGGCGGCTGATGAGCTTGAACCACCAACCTTACAGTTCAAATCGACTTGGCAGTCTAGTGCATTAACCTACAGCGTCACACCAGGACTCATACACATATGGTACTGTTGTTGCTAAGTGTCTTTGAGTTGGAAGTAAAAGATGATGGATTTTTTTTCCATGTGCTTTTTGAAGCCTCGTAAAAATAAATCTGAAAACTACGAAGAGCCCCTACATCAACGATGCTCTCAAAACGAAATATTAGAAGGTTTTCATAAAATTCATGGAAAAATGGCATCCAGATAGTGGAATTTTCCCATAAACTTATGATGATTCCATTTAAATGAAACTCCAGAACAAAAGTGCTGTCACTTCTAGTGAAATACCAACTGACGGGGGCTTGGGTGGGTAGCATCTGGGACCTTGAAAGGCCATGAGCAGTCATCCAAGGTGCAGCTCTTGGTGTCTCCATGTGCAGAAGAAAGAATGACAAGACTTAAAGATGCTTCGAATCAATTAGTCCAATGGACACGTGAACATCAGTGTCCACAACTCTGAGCCCAGAAGAACTAGACGGTGTCCAGCCATGACTACCAACTGCTCTGAGAGGTATCACATTAGCAGGTCTGGGATAGAGTGAGAGAAAGTGTTCAAAATATGAAAAAACCAAATCGTATTAATGATTAGTTGTTAGGATGATAAGACTGCATAAATTTACATATCAATAGAAACATCCACAAAACAAATTACTCTTGCTTCTGATCACCCACAGTGCTGTTTCTAAAACGCTATATTCCAGTTACACATTCTTGGCAGACCCCAAACACAGTCACTGAATCATTCCTTTGGAGGTTCATGTCTTTACTCAGTCACTCTGGGCAGCACACTACACAGATGCATATTCATTCCTACACACACCACCTCCAACTTCAGTTTCATATTGTTCCTAATGTTGAGTGATTCTGTTTAGAATGGGCAGCCCTGAGGGGTTTCTAGGCTGTCAACTTTACAGGAGAAGTTCGCCAGGCCCTTCTGTGGATGAACTGGGTGGGTTCCAACTGCTGACCTTTAGGCTAGCAGCAGCACTTAACCATGGTACCACCAGGCCTCCTTAGAAAACTATCAAGGGCCTACATATCTACTGGAGTCCTGGTGGAGGATAAGCACTGGACTGCTAACCTCAAGGTCAGCAATTCAAACCCATCGTCCACTCCTCAGAAAATCTATACACGGGGATTTCTAGGTTGTCACCACTGTTAGGTACCGTCAAGTCGGTTCTGACTCATTGCTACTGTTTCCAAGGAGCAGTTGGTAAGTTTGAGCTGTTGACCTTGTAGTTCAAACCGACCTTGTAGTCCAGTGCTTTATCCCACAGCCCACACCAGCAGCTACTAGATGGGTTCAAACCACCATTTGGATAGCTGCCAAGCACTTACCTGTTGCGTTCCCAGGGCGCCATATAAAACACAATAAAACGTAAAAGAGTATGAAGTCAGAAGCAGTCATCTAGCTGGCGTCCTGCTTGATGAGGTGGGAAGTGTCAGCCAGAAAGGGCACAAGAGTCAGGAGCTCAGGTGGCACGGTAACGGGAGGGAGACTCTGACATCATCGGAGACCAATGGCCATCAACCATGATCCTGACTCATGACAGCCCAGTAGGACCACGCAGAACTTCCCCCACAGTGTTCCCAAAGACTAAATCTCCACGGGAGCAGTCCACCTCAGCTAGCTTTCTCCCTCTGAGCAGCGGTGAGTTTGGAGAGCCGCCCTTGTGGTTGGCAGCCCAACGCTCAGCCCACCATACCATCAGGGCTCCTAAATAACCACGGGACACTACTCTAGATGCCAGATATTCCAAATCAACAGCCTGCTTCCCGTTTAGAGTGCAAGGCGTTTCGAGGACCGTACTGAATAGGGGCCCTCCTTAGGACTCACCAGTGACGTGCTGGTAGCGAGTGCGTCCCAGCATAGAATGCATGGCATGCCCCATCTCATGGAAAAGGTTCTCCATCATCCCGGGTGTTAGCAAGGTGGGCGAGCTCCTGGATGACTTGGGAAGACTCAGCATGAGGACCACGACAGGGAGCTGGTAGACGCCGTCCTCCTTTAACCGGCCTCCTCGGATGGTAAAATGGCAATCCTGGTGCCACCAGGAAACAGAACAGGGGAGAAGAGTGCTAAGTCATATAGGAGGTAAAATTGTTTCCGCGAGCACACGGTTATACCAGTGATGGACTTTCATTCTATACTTCTCCTATTACTTTAGCTGCAGGTTCTTTTTCCCTGAAGCTTTCTGCCTTGCTGACATTTTCATTGTTTAAAGCACCAGTAATGCTGCAGTCTGCTCACGTTAGCTGCATTAAGCTACTGTGGTACCTGGAAATGCAGCCATCAGAGAGCTGAGAAAGTCAGATTCTCACTTCACTAGTGGAAATGTTTACACCGTAGCATCGATTTTCCCACTTCCTCTCTGTTTCCTGTTTCCATTCCTCCTCCCTTCCTTGGGGAAAGGCCTCCCTTTTTCATTGGTGGCTTGTACCAAGGAGTGCATACCTCCCTGGCGTTATTCCTGTTAGGGACTTATCTATTGTTTGCCTGCAGAGTGAGCCATGGGGGGTGAGCTCAGTGCCGGTCCTGAACTGACTAACGGCCATCATCTCAGGTTCCACCAGTCTCGATCTGACCAGTAAGCCTGGGCACGCCGACTGTCGTTATCACTGGGACGTGACGGGCTCTGAAGGATGGTGCTCAGTGACAGGAGACATGACCTTGCTGAGTCCTCACGGGCACTAGCCTGGTGTCATTTTCCAGAGAAGGCTAGAAGTGAGTCTTGGAAATGTTGAGTACTTTGTTCATGCCCAACAGCTCCAACTGCTGCATCCAACACCTGAGTCCAAGTGGACTGACGGACCCCGAGGCACATGGCCTGTGTTCCTAGCACCCACTGTCCAGATCACAGCAGAAAGCTGGCCATCCTGAGCCTCGTCTTTAGAACTCTCCCTTGTAAGACCCGCAGGGTATTTGGGGAAACAGAACAAGCTCATGTCAGGTAAGATGCTTTGAAAATTGTAACTCACTATTCCTGGTGTGGCGCTGTAGGATCAGCACTGGTGTGCGAACCATAGAGTCAGCAGTTCAAACCCACCAGCTGATCTTTGGGAACCCCATACAGGGTCGCCATGAGTCAGCACTTAACAAGAACAATTCCAGCAAACACCAAATCCCTAACTAAAACCCAGTGTCACTAAGCCAATTCCAACTCATAGTGACCCCACAGGGCAGAGGAAAACTGCCCCCAAGGGTTCCCAAGGGTATAAAACTGGACAGAAACAGACAGCTCATCTCCCATGGAGCAGGTGGTGGGTTTAAACTGCTGACATTGTGATTAGCAGCCAGGTGCTTAACCACTGTACCACCAGGGTCCCTCACTCCAACATGAAGTACATCCAACAATGGTGTTATTTATCACCTTCACACTTAGCATTTCCCACCAGGCTGCAAGCAAGCTACTGCTGAAGCTGACAGACATGAAACTGACAGACATGAAGCTGACAGACATGAATGCTACCAATTCCACATAAGAACATCCCAACCCCAAAGCCAAGTCCACAGCCATCGAGTCGATTCCAGCTCGTGGAGACCCCGGTAGTGTTTCGGGGGCTCTGAGTCTTTTACAGAAGAGCAGCTTGTGAGTTTGAATCACTGACCGTGCGGTGAGCAGTCTGGTGCTCACGCTGCAGCGCCACCAGGTTCCTTAGGAAGAACATTGGTGGCAGATACGCTGGTTTTCATGTGTTCAAATCCCCTGCAAGCTAACACGAGACTCGCTGTCTACTGGGGAAGGAGCTCAGAGTTGGAGCTCCAGTCAGAGGCTGGAGTTCTAATCTTTGTACTCATAGCTCTGTGACTCTGGGTAGGGAGCTGGTCTTTTTCCTGCCTTGTATCCTCATAACCATGGTCATGAGTTCAAAACCAATCAAGTGCTTGAAGTGCTCAGGTACTGGCAGACATGTAAAGGAGCCATAAACTTATCAGCTACTGTTATTAACAACAACAACATCGCTATTACTGTCAGTTTAACAAAGGCCCAGATAAAAGTAGCAGATATACAGTCACGTAATTATCTTCATAAACTTTATTTTTTAAATTGACCCTAATTTCAAATTTATGTAGGGCCATCGGGTCTGACTCGTAGCGATCCCGCATAGGGTTTCTAAGCCTCTAAAGGAGCAAAAACCTCATCTTTCTCCTGAAGAGTGACTGGTGGGTTTGAACTTCTGACCTTGCGGTTAGCAGTCCAGTGCTTATCCACGAGGGCCCCTCAACTATAACAAATGTTACTTAAGTATCACGGGACTACACAAATAAAGAGATCGGTTTATAAAATCACCTGATGTGGTTTATCAGCACGCTGAAAAAAATCACAGTAGATGTATCCCAACAATCCTTCAGTTTCATGAACCACAGCCTAAAGGGGGGAAAAAATTATAGTTACGGGTTGACAGGTTCATCAGAAACTCTAAAACAGTGTTAAAAACATCCTCACACATACACACACTCAAACACACACACCTACATATAAAACACCATAGCCACACACGAGAAGGTATCAAAGACTTTGTGGAAAACAATATTAAAAGATAACAGAATTTTTCCATGAACTTTTTGAGGTCTCTGTCGTGTATGGACAATTTATTTTTGACATCCAATATTGTCTCAAAGGAGCCCTGGTGCACTCTAGGATAAGCACAGAACTGCTAATCACAAGGATGGCAGCTGAAAGCCACGAGAGGTTCCCCGCAGGAGAGATGAGTTTGAAGATTTACAGCCTCAAAAACACTGTAAATAGGCTGTGAATATAGACAGGGTCGCTGTAAGTCAGAATAGACTTGATGGCAGTGGGTTTTGGTAAAATTGTCCCAAACAGACCCGCTTATTCCTACATCTCCGCGAGCTCCATTTCTCCAGTGATTTTTACTTGGGAACGCTATGTTGTTGTTAAGTGTTATAGAATCAGTTCCGTCTCATAGCGACCCTGTATAGGGTTTCCAAGGAGTGGCTGGTGAGCTTGAACCACCAACCTTGTGGTTCAAACCGACTTTTAGGTGGAGTGCTTTATCCCATAGTGCCATACCAGGGAACACTGTGTACAAGTTGGGAAATCCTCTTGCTAGGGCCTCTGACTGGCGTTAATACTGCTACCAAACACAGGGAGTCACAGGCTACTCACAAATGAGCCCAAGGGAGTCAGGACTAAGTGCTAGCTGAAAGAATTTCAGTGGCAAAATGTTTTTTTCCTTCAAATGGAAGAATGCTTGTGCAAATTTTAACTTTTCAATTTGAGACCAACAAAAGGGAGCTTCCAGTTTCAGGTAAAAATCGGCAACATCATCATTTATGCTGGTCTCCGAACACCCACTGCCGCTAAACCCATTCCGACGCAAAGTAGCCCTTTAGGCCAGGGAAGAACTGACCCTCAGAGTTCCCAAGGACGTCTTCTCGACCGAAGCCTGTCATTCTCCTGCAGAGTGGCTGGGGGCTTGGCAGCAGCCCAGAGCTTTAACCACGGTGCCAAAACAAAAAACCAAACTCCGCCCACCCTCATCAAGTCGATTCTGATGGTGATGCTGCCCATAGTTTTTGAAATTGTCAATCTTGACAGGGGCAGACAACCTCATCTTTCACTTGCAGAGTGGCTGGTGGGTTTGAACCGCTGACCTGCTGGTTAGCAGCTGAATGCTTTAACCACCATACCATTAGAGCGCCTGTCTCCAACAGGCGTAACCTCTGGGTGAAATATAATGCACTGAAATGTCCCCCCATTCTAGTTCTCCTTCAATTCCATATTCCATGCTCACAAAATAAAGTGACCACATGGTAGTTTTTTGAAATGTAATTAGAAGAAAAAAAAAAACAAAAAACTACTAAGTATATACATAATAGCTAAGCACCAGCCACATCCCACAGCCTGAGGAACGAGCAGACAGGTGAATAAATCCTCAAATATCTTACTCACTGCTACGGACTCCACTCTGATTCCTGTATAGGGTTTCTGAGGCTGAACATCTTTACGGGGGGCAGACAGCCTCCTCTTTCTCCTGCAGGACCGCTGGTAGGTTTGAACCATCGACCTTAAAGTTAGCAGCCCAATGCTTAACCCACAGTGCCAGCAGGGCTCCTTTCAGCTAACCAGGGCAAAAATAAAAACGTTTGCTCCTCAAATAAAGTGGGCGCTAACAGAAAGAAAAAGCGAGTCTGTAAGCTCAAAATAACAAGGAGTCCCAGAAATCAGAACGCAGGATAGGAATTCATTACCTGATGCAAAAAATGCTCTCCTACAAGTTGGGAAGGTGGTACAGAGAAAGGAACGGTGGCCAATGCAGCGGGTTCTGGCATTTTCCAAAAACGACATGCAGCTAAAGTTCACAAACGCACGCAGAGGCCTAAGTGAAGAGCCCACCTCCTACCAAGTTCCTCATTTTTTGGGATTTTTTTGAGAGAAAGACTGCAACTGTGGTCATATGGTGACGTTATTTTCAGGTACCAAATGATTTAAAATAAAAGGTTTCTTTATATGGTGCCCTAACTCAGATATTTGATTAAATGGGCAGAGCTAAGCTAAAAATAGGGATGCTACTAACTCAGGTGACCCCACACCAAAGGTCAACGCCGTGTGCCGTTGGCAGACCGGATGCTCACCAGTTTGCGGACATCTTCGCACCACACCTCGCCTTTGGCCGGCTGCTCGGCATACAAGGAAATGCCTAAGAGCTGGTTAAACAGGAGATTCAGGCCTTCCATGCACGCGCCCAAGGAGAAGAAGGGGCAATATAGACTGGGCTCGATGTTATACCTACGACAAGGAAAAGAGGCACAAAAGGCACGCTTGCTCACTTAGATTTCTGACGGTGACCCCACTTTAATTTTCATTTAACATTTAAGATCACAGGAGCTCAAGAAGAGAATTCAAGACATCAAAGGTATGTCTCTGTACTTTGGGGGATTTTCTGGTTCTGTTTTCTTCACAAGAGACACAGGCTAACCGTGACCAGTACCAACACCCGCTCCATAGGCCAGGCTGTTAGGTGACAGGAAAGATGGCTCACCCACATCTTCAGCGCCAGCATCCTCCATGGCCACCCCTGAGCCCCTCCTTCCCATCAGGTGCTCCCAGCACATCCCACCACCACAGAGCCTGGTCACAGTGGTGCTCAGGGGGCCTGCGGGTCCCCGACTACACTCCAGGTCCCTGCACTTTGCCTCTCCACCTTCCGGCTCCAATGGCCCTGGACACTGGCTGGAAGGTGGCAGAGAGGCCTCAGAGGAAGAAGCAACTTTGGAGCGCCCCCCCAGCTCCTGTCTCCTGTGGACTCAGCCATCCCAGCCCCCTGTGTACAACCTACCCACCTGCACCACATGCACTGTGGACCCTGCCCGGCTCCTCCACCAACCTAGGTAATGCATATAAACCACTTCGCTTAGTCTCACAAGTCTCCCCCTGTTGCCTTGGCACTTCAGTAACATACACAAATAGCACATTTCTAATGGCTGTTGTCATGTGAAATGTTGGATAATGAGACAGTCGTTAACTGAGGAGGGAGGTGAATCTTAGTCAATAAGTGTCCCTCAGTGTTTTTAATACTTGTGTGACATGAGGCACCATTTTTCAGAAACACACACCATTTCCTACAGGGAGGTCTATCAGTTGTACCTAGAACTGATTTAGTTACATTTTGGATATAATATGGTTACATTTTGGATATAATATGTGTACAACATTTTGGTTACATTTTGGATATAATTTGGTTACATTTTGGATATAATATGTGTACAATTTGGTTACATTTTGGATATACTATGTGTACAACAACTTGAATGCTGCTATTAATTGAGACCAACTGCCTGATTGGGCCAGTGAAGGAGTCAGTAGCCTCAGAGGGCTTGAATCTAAGGAGTGGAGATGCGGGCTGACAAGGTTAAGAGCTGAAATCGTGTAGTCAGGGGTGGAATAGAAGGCCGGGAAGACCGGGAGGAGCTATTACATGTACCTTACCTGCAGCTGTCGCATTGGTGTCGATTCTAAGTGACCCTATACGACAGAGTATACTGTCCTGGCGGGTTCCCAAGGCCATCGTCTTTACAGAAGCAGACTGGCCCATCTTTCTCCCTCAGGGCATCTGGTAGGCTCCAACTGCCAACCATACAGCTAGCAGTTCAGCACTTACCCCACCGTGTCACCAGAGTTCCTTATGCTGCATTTGGGTTTACCAGCTTTCAAGGAACGAAATGGTAGAAGTACAATTAGGCCTTTTTTTTCTCTTAAATTAAGAATAGAATTAAGAGCAGTCTCATAAAACCTTCAAGAACACAAACCCTCATCGAAAGCTGCACAGAATTAACAGTCAAGAGATTCTCAACTTCAGAATTCTCTTGTGTCATCTCAAATTAAAAAACAAAAAACCCACTACCATTTCATTTGTGAACCACACGCTTCATGAATCAGGTAATATTTCAACACTGATGGATCTGGAGTTAAAGCACAGAAAGAACTTAGAAATTCGCTCCAGGAATCTCGGCCTGGAATGGGGTGGAAATTCACCGCACAGTGAAGTAGTCAGGTACACAGCCTCCCTGCAGACAATGCAGAGAGTGAACAGGATTAAGGGAGAACATTGGCACCCAAAGGCAAATGTTTACAGAGGCCTGAGGGCGTGTGGGGATGAAGAGGTTCCCAGACAGGAGAGAGTGCTTGGCCTCACCGTTGGAGACACGATCATTAAAGTTATCAAAAGAAAATGAAATAGAAAACTTCAAGGTACTGGGAAGGATTGTCTACGCATGTTAGAATGTTATAGTTGGCTAGCATTCTGAAATGTGTGGTCTTAAAAGCCGCTGAGAGCTTTTGTTTTGCTGGTGAAGCAAAGGTAGGATAGCAAGTAAAAGAGCTGAATGGTACTGGAAAACTGTTTCATTACCTTTCAGGTAATGATGTGGTCAGGTGCTCTGGAATCAGTTTCGTGCCCTGTGGACAACAGAAAGACACACCGCCCGGTCCTGTGCCACCCTCACCATCATTTGTAGGTTTGAGCCTATGAGTGCATCCACTGTGCCAATCCATGTCCTCGGGGGTCTTCCTCTTTTCTCCAGCACTCTACTTTTCCAAGCATGATGTCCTTCTCCAGGGACTGGTCCCTCCTGGTAACATGTCTAAAGCATATATGATAGAGTCTTAACCATGCTTGCCTTTAGGAAGCATTCTGGCTGCTCTTCTTCCAACACATATTTCTTGGTTGTTTGAGTGTTGTGACTGTTGTCCTTAAGTGCCGTCATGTTGGTTCCAACTCATAGTAATCCTGTAGAGGGTTTCCAAGGAGCAGCTGGTGGGTTTGAACTGCCGACCTTGTGGTCTGCAGTCTAGTGGTAGATTTAATATTCTTCATCAACCCCGTAATTTATAGGCATCACTTTTTCTTCAGTCTTCCTTAGTCACTGTCCAGCTTTCACTGCCTATGAAGTGACTGAAAATACCATGGCTTAGGTCAGGTGTACCTTATCTTCAAAGCGACAGCTTTGCTCTTTAAACTGTAAAGAGGTCTTTTGCAGCAGATTTATCCACTGCAGTAATACAGCGTTTGATTTCCTGACTGCTGCTTCCATGAGTATTTGTAGATCCAAGTAAAATAAAGTAAAACCCTTGACCACGTCAATCTTCTCTGTTTCTTGTGACGCTGTATATTGTTCCAGGGGTGAGAATTTTGTTTTCTTTGTGTATGTGTCCCGGTGTAACTGTGGGCTAGGCATTCGCTTGCTAACTCCAAGGTCAGTGGTTCAGACTCACCAGCGATTCCTCAGAAGAAAGATGAGACTGTCGGCTGCAGAAGAGATTTACCAGAAACCCCAGAAAGTGTCGCCGTGAGTTGGGATCAACTCGCTGGCAGTGGGTTATGTATGCTGAAGTAGACTACATACTGAAGACTGAACTCTCCATCAGTAAGGACTTCAAGTTCCCTTTACAAGCAAGGCTGAGCCATCAGTAATCACACGTTGCTCATGAGTCTTCCTCCGATCCTGCTGCCATGTTCTTCTTCCTGCAGTCCAGCTTCTCCGAATGTTTGCTCAGCATACAGACTGGATACGTACAATGAAAGAATACAACCTGACACACATCTTTCCTGATTTTAAACCATCCAGTGTCCCGTTGCTCGATGTGCATGACTACCTCTTGGTCTGTGTTTAGGTTCAGGATGAGCACAATTAAGTGCCTTGGAGTTCCCATTCTTTGTAACGAACGGTATCCACAATTTGTTATGATCCACCAAGTCACACGCTTTACATAGTCAACGAAACACAGGTAAACATCTTTTTGGTACTGTCTACTTTCAGTAAAGACTCATCTGACATCAGCAATGATATCCCTCATTTCACGTCCTCTTCTGAATCCCAGGTTTACATATTGTTGTTGCTGTGTGCGGTTGAGTTGGTTCTGTCTGTATAGGGTTTTTGGGAGCGGCTGGTGGGTTTGAACGGCTGACCCGCCCTACCGTGCCACACGCTAAGGCTCTGGGTATATAGAGTCCTAAAAACTAAGCAGGTTTTCCTTTGCCTCTCTGTTTCATAAGACATCAGCCATTACCACTGTGGAGTTGTGACTCATCTAATGTCTCTTCTAGCCACAGTCTGTCACGCCCACCAAACAACATTTCTATCCAGCTGAGTCTGGGTAAGAGAAGGTGGGAGAAGACACTGATAGGGTGACAGGATTCAGCAATGGATGTCAGCAGAGTTAGCCATAATTGCAAAACCTTGAAACGCTAGCATGGGTCTGAAATGAGCCATCTCAGCAGTAGGAATGGGATCTGACTACCATCAATGAGGAAGAGCCAAGACTGGAGCGCATCTGGTGGCCCCTGAGATCCCTGTGCACTGAGCCTCCTGCCCCCAGGGACAGAAAGCTAGGCCACTGAAGGAGCGGCAGAGGAGCAGGACCAAGAACCGAAGCACGAAACAGAGCCGCGACCTTCCCAGCCCGTGGAGTAAGTACAGCTGACTGACTGGGCAGGAAGTTTGTGTGTAGAGTGTGGTGTCCCTGGGCAATGAGGTAGACCCACGGAGCCAGAGTCAGGTGCCTTCAGGCTGTGGCTTAGGGTGGAGTGGTGTGTCCTGTGGGCACTGGTCCTGTGGACACTGGTCAGCAGCCCCCAAAGAGCTTAGTAGCATCATCTGGGCAAAGCGAGGCCTCCCTGGGGCCTGACTGAGGAAAGACTGTCCTGACTGGAATCACTCGGTCCTGAGCACTTTCTAATCCTGAATTGTCACCATTAACTTCCTAGGAAGCCCCGTAACTGTGAGTGTGGCTGCCGTAATAGATTTTCGCACGCAACAGGAACAGAGGGCACCCTGGGAGGGATGGTTGGCATCTTCGCATTTGTAGCAGGACACTCACCTCTCTGCGCGGAGCACACCGCTGTAGTAGGGGGGATCCCAGGGCATTAATTCCTACAATGGGAGAGTCCACGGTTAGGAAGGTGATCAGCTGTCTCATAATTCTTACCAATAAGTTAGCCAGTCTACAAAATGGAAACCTATTACAGGATCAGAAAAATGGTACAGAATCTTTACATGTTACATACAAACACCTCCCGGTAAGCCCAGGGGCATGTTGGTGACATAAATAAGACACAGCCATCTGGTTTAGAGGAAAAGGGAAAACAATTGTGACTCTGAAACATAAAGGAATGAAAATCAACATTAATGGATTAGTCGTTGAAATTTCCCCCAAAATGTAGCTCATAGATTAAGCCATGAAACCTATTACCGGTAGGATAAAGGGACTAGAAGGAAGATTAAGCTTCTTTCTAAACCTAAGCAAAAGGCTTAGGGCGGATTCCCCAAATAACAGCATCAGTTTAAAATGTAACAAAGGCAAAATTAACTCTAATCTGGGCAGAGAAAACATGTCATCATCTGTATGATTTTGACAACAGGTACAGAATACTGAAAGAAAGGGCAGTTTAAGTTCCTGAACTCATCAACAACAAAACCCCCAAACCCATCACTGTGGAATCGACTCAGATCCATTACAGCCCTATAGGACAGAGGAGAATTCCCCACAAGGTTCTCAAGGCTGTAAATCTTTACACAAGCAGGCAGCCTCATCTGTTCCCCAAAGAGGGGCTGGTGGATTTGAACTGCCAACCTTCTGGTTAGCTGCCTACTGCTTAACCACAGTGCCACCAGGTCTCCTTCTGCCTATAATCCTCTCCTCCAGGTGACAGAAGAGTTGAGAGTTCAGGTTGTGAGGTCAGGTTGTCTGGGTTCAAGTTCAACCGAAACCAGCTATAAAACCTAGACCAGTTCTGTGTGCTCTCCCAGGCTTCCTGGTTTCCTTTCCCAGGATCTGCTCCCACCCGTATACCTGAGCCCACCTCCTGGACTCTCCCCTCACCCACACCACTCGGCCACCCTGGTCTCCTCACTCCTGCCTTCGGCTTTCGGGCCTGCTGCCTCCAGGGCCAGCCCCTCAGTCTCTGCTCAAGCCTCCTCCTTCCCAGATCCACCCAGACACACCAGCACCCCATCATCACCCTTTCTCTTTGTCCCCGGGGGGCACAATGGTTTGTGATCCACTCACTGAGCGGCTGAGGGGTCAAACGCACCAGCAGCGCTGAGGAGGCCAGGGCTAGTGATCTGTTCCCTTAAAGGTTATAGCAAGAAAACCCTATGGATGCCGGGAGCTGGAATTGACTCCGTGGCAGTTTTAGTTTATCACCACTTCTCAGCACAATTCTTTCCTGCAGATACCATCCCCACATCGCACAGTAAATATAGTCACTTTTTTACCTGCTTACTATTTTGGGAGCACAGTGGCTTTGTAGGATAAGCCCTGGACTGTGAACCGCATGGTTGGCGGGTTGAGCCCACCAGCTGCTGCGCAGGCGAAATGCTGCTCCTGCAAAGATTTACAGCCTCACAAACGCTACACGGGGTTGCTGTGAGTCAGAACTGACTTGGCAGCAATGATTTGCTTGCTCCCACTAGGATGTAAGCTCATGAGGCAGGGACTTGTTTGGCACCTTGCCCTATCATGTGCCTGAACAGCAGAGGGTACAAAGCAGTCACTCAGTCTATCTGTAAGTATCCGCTGCTCTCCTTGTGACAGTCCACTCTACAGTTTCAGCCTAGGCACGGTCTCTTCCAACAATGTGTGCTTTTCCTTCTCTTGTGTTTTTATCGCGGGCAGTCCAGCAATGGAAGGTACATGAAGGCTTATCGTCTTCCCTCTAACTAGATCGTGAGTCCCTTCAGAGCACGGACGGCATCCCTGGACTCTGGGTCCTGGGTGCTCATTCCCGGCACACACGTCCTGCACCAGAAGGTGCCTCTACCAGGTGCCAGGCAGTGCGCAGGCTAGAATGACACAAAGGTGAACAAGGCCCAGGCCCTATGTTGAGGAGCTGGTGGTCTAGGCCCAGAGCAAGATGAGTGGGTCAACTCTGGTTGTTGAAATGATTATATATTCCTGAGTGGTTTTGTGTACATTCAAAAAAACAAACAGAGGAAGTAGAAGCAAATACATTGAATGATGTTGCACGGAGGGGATTGTAATCACTGCGGTAAAACGAAATACAATAGGATGAGTGTAAATCCGATGTTTTCCCCTGTAAACTATCACTCAGTTCACAATAAAAACTTAAAAAAAAAAAAAAGTATACAATTCAGTGGTTCTTAGTATATTCATATAAATTGTATCTTGTTAACATTTAATATGTAAGCAAAAGTCTTCCAAATTAATCCCATGTCTGTACACCCGGTGAGAAATTATACAATGTTGCACACCATAACTTACTTATCCATTCATTGAGTTTCCAAATCTTGGCTGTCACAAATGAAGTTAAATGTAGCAAATAAAAAAATAAACAAAAGATGAGTGGGTCAAGAGTCAGAAAACACAAGATTGTGTCTGACGCAGCTGTACTACGTACAACCAAGCCCAGGAGTTGGGCAGTGCAGCCAGGATGGAAAATCAGGACGTCCTTTGGAGGAGAGAACGCCGGGGTGGGTGGGTTTGGCTCACTGAGGAAGGAGAATGGCCTCTGCACCCAGAAGGTGTGGCTGTCTGGAAGCCACCTGTCACAGCAGCTGGCACACCCATGTCTGTCACAGTGGGAGAACCAAAGGAAGCACCGTGAGCAAGAGCCCACGAGCATCACGAGGTAGTGTCCAGAGCACAGATCATGATGCTGACTCGCTTTGGGCAGCAGAAGGGAGCAGGAGGGGCCCGCTCATGAAGGGCTTGGCTGGAGAACCTAACAACCGTAAAGCAACTCTGAGACTCACAGCAGGGCACCATGGGTTAAGTGTGAGGCGCTTACCCAGCGGCCACTCTGCGGAACAAGGCCGAGGCCTCAGTCGGCTTCTGTAGAGATTTACAGCAGTTCTACTCCGTTCCACAGGGTCACTGAGACCACGCTGACCGGTCAGCAGCAGGTTATTAAAGCATTTTAAGCAAAAGAAGGACATGATCGGATGTGCTCTTAAGGCAATTCATTCATCCATTTATTCATTCATGTTCTAAGTGTTGAGTGCTCACAGGAGAACTGGCAATATATATGGCCAGGTGTACCGCTCAGCAGTCTGAAACCATGATGGCTTCAACGGGAGCCCAACCAGGACCAGGAAGCCAGCTCAGCAGCTCTAACTACAGTCTAGGTGGGACGTAACGATGACCCAGACTGCTGGCACTTGTTGAGAACCACGGGTCTGGAATTCGTCCAGGTTCTGGCTGAGGTAAACCATTCACCAAAGACAGAGAAAACATGGCAAGACTGGCATTCCACAAGTATCTGGAGTGTAACCTGAACCGACAGCTAGACAAAAACGTCTCAGGAGGAAAGTTTCAAATCATACTTGTGTTTACAGAATGAATTCTGGCAACACGCTCTATTGTTTCCTGCTTCTGTGTTTATACTAAATTCTCATCTATAAATAGTCTAGCTTCCTAAATGGACCTACCTACCAAGCCAGAGTGCGCAGAGGACAAATACGGAGTACTTTGCTCGGTATTGCTACCATAAGCTAACATGCTAACGTTCTCCTCTGTGATGGCTGAGTCGTCTAAGGTGCCAGGCTCAAGGTGTGTGTCTTGCCTGCAGGCATTCTGGTCTCCAAATGGAGACGTGGGTTTGAATCCCACTTCTCTTTGTTTTAACTACACAAACAAAAGTAGACAAAACAGATGAGTGGGACATACTAAAAATTAAAAACTTATGTGCATCAAAAGACTTCACCAGAAGAGTAAAAAGGGAACCCACAGTATGGGAAAGAAATCTTTTGCAATGACACATCAGACAAGGGACTTATTTCTAAAATATATATGGAACTACAACACCTCTACAAGAAAAAGACAAATAACCCAATTAAAAATGGGCACAGGTCATGAACAGACACTTCACCAAGGAGGAGATCTAGGCAGCCAACACACATATGAAGAAATGTTCACAATCAGTAGCCACTGTTGTTGTTGTTAGGTGTCATTGAGTTGGAACCGACTCATAGCAAAACGAAACACTGCCTGATCCTGGGCCAACCTCACTACCACTGTCACACTTGGGTCCATCAATGTTGCCACCTGGCCA